>NC_133507.1:155495041-155798071 GCF_049354715.1 Callithrix jacchus
ACATGAGACTCAGATTGACATTGTGAAATTCTGTTCTTGACTCTGTTGATTTCTCACTGCACTGCATGGCTGTAGTGCGGCCTCAAGGGCACTAGGCTGGTTGAGATAGAGCAGGGCACCTGTCGTGGGTCCTGGTCTTAGATTGAGCTTTAATCTGCGGCTAGGCTGTGGGTTCATAGGACCTATTAAGAAATACTAGGGACTGGCTGGGCACAGTGACTCATACCTGTAATCCCAGCACTTTGGGAAGCCAAGGTGGGTGGATCACCTGAGGTTGGGAGTTTGAGACCAGCCTGACCAACATGGAGAAACCTCATCTCTACTAAAAATACAAAATTAGCTGGGTGTGGTGATGCATGCCTGTAATCCCAGCTATTCGGGAGACTGAGACTGGGGAATCACTTTAACCTGGGAGGCAGAGTTTGCAGTGAGCCGAGATCGTGCCATTGCACTCCGGCCTGGGCAGTAAGAGCAAAACGTCATTTCAAAAAAGAAATGAGAGAGAGAGAAAGAGAGAAATACTAGGGACACTTTAAGGAAAGAGTGTCTTAATCCCTGACATAAACTAGAACTCAGCCCTGTGAGAAAGGACACTGGATCAGGTGTCAGAGATGTGTGTTCTAACTTCTCCAGGTTATCTTACCGGTCAGCAAGGCCATTTTGAGGGTTAAATGCGAACTACATATAAAAGTATTGATATGGTTAGGCTTTGTATCCCCACCCAAGCGTCCCCTTGAATTGTAATCCTCATAATCTCCACGTGTCAAAAGAGAGACCTTGTGGAGGTAATTGAATCAGGGGCGTGGTTTCTCCTACGCTGTTATTGTGACAGTGAGTGTGTTCTCACAAAAGCTGATGGTTTTATGAGGGGCTCTTTCCTTTTTGCTCAGCACTTTCCCTTCCTGCTGTGTTGTGAAGAAGGGACCCTTTGCCTCTGCCATGATTGTGAGTTTCCTGAGGGCTCCCCAGCCAGGATAAACTGTGACTCAGTTAAACCTCTTTCCTCTGTAAATTACCCAGTCTCAGGCAGTTCTTCATAGTAGTGTGAAAATAGACTAATAAACGTATCTTAAAATCTAAGGATTCCAAAGCCCTCTAAATGAACCTACTGGAAATAGGTTGCCTTCTAGCAAGCATCATGCTTTATGTTTTGGAGCTAAGCATGTGTCAGACATCGCTTCTGTGAATGAGGGTCCTGTCCTTGCAAGCACTGGCCCACGTGCCTTGGTTAGGCTTGAAGAGTCAGAAGCAGCGGTTGGCTGTCTCCTGGAAATCCATCCCTTGATGCTCGGGTGCTGCGCCTGGGTGGTGGCAGCATCCCATTAGCCCTGAGGGCAGTTGATACGTGGCTGTATATTGCTGGTTGTCTCCTGAAGCCTTCTGAAGGACCTGCTGACTGTTAATCACTCATTGTCTACTACATTCTGATCACATATTGAGCACATATTATGGATAGTCTCTCTCCATATGTGGCTCTCGTCTGTAGAGGCATAAAGGTAGGATTGGATGCCCCCTGAGGGGAGGGGCTGCCTCTCCTCTGACTTTGCATCTCCAGTGTTTTCCTTGGGGTTGGCATAGCCCACTAGAAGCTCTGCTCTTGTTCACATACAGGTTCAGGCTGGGCAGTCCTTCAGGGGCCCAGGATGAAGAAGGTTCTATCATCCTCAACACATGGTTTCCAGAGCTACCATGGCTCATTTCATTCCGGCCAACTGAAATGGAGAAGGAGCATGCAGGAGTGCACTAAGGAAGATGTTAGGAGCCAGGCTTGGGGAAGACACCCCCTCATCTTCACATTCCATTGGCTAGAACTGAGGAACCTGGCCATGGCCCCTGCAAGGGAAGCTGGGAAAGGAGGTCTGTCAGTGTCCTCAGGGAGAAGAGAAATGAGCTTGGGCTAATAGCCACTTGCCAGATAACAGCTATTTGTCAAATGGACAAACAGGAGTGAGTGCTCAACACATACTAATGGGAGTGAGTGCTCAATGTCTTTGCTGGATGAATGGGTCTATTTTAAATTTTAGGAATTGTATGTAATTGCCCATCACAGACTGGGCATAGACTTTAGATCTGCTGCTCACTGAAATTGAGTTTTCTTTTCCTTTTTAATCCAATATACCTAAGAATGAGCAGTACCCACACAAATATGGCCTTCAGAGAATCTGTCAAAAAGGACTGATTTTTTTTCCCCACAGATTTATGGATTTCATTAGGCACAAAACCACTTTATTTAACCCTGATTGTGCTGACACTGTGTCCTGGGCAATGAGATCCCACTGAATGGCACCAGGTTCCTGCCTTCAAGGCTCTATATCTATGGACCTCAGAGCATCAGTTGTCTTAATATTAAAGCAGCTGCATTTGCACGAGGAGGTCAGATACTATTATCTTCGTACCCAGAGTTACATTCTTCTCAATGGATTTATCTAAAATCCTGTTAACACAGAAGCGTATGTTGAAACCCTTGATGGACTATTAATCAAACATTTTTTTTCTCGAGCTCTGAAGCCCTGATTGAAAATACATCTGTGTAAGTAGGCTTTTCAGGAAAATTACATACTTTACGTAGAAGCAAGTAATCACGTCTTCTCCACCCCTTCACAATGGAAAAGCAGTGGATATGTAAAGAAGACAGCATAGCCAAATGAAAAGGAGAGTAATTTTGTTCTAATGAAAATGTGGAGCCGGATCAATTATAGATAAGTGTGCAAACTTACTGAAGTTTTCTTTCTTTTTTTTTTCTGTTTTGATGAATAGTTACATGAAAGTATCCTAAAGCCTTCTTGCTGCCCATGGAGGGTCATAAATGGTTCTTGGTATATTTGAATGTAATCATGAGTATATCTTACAATAACAGTTTCCACTTTAAAAAGGGAAATCTATTCTCAGGTTCAGCGAAGACATGAAATCTGAGAGAGATGAGGGGAAGCAATGTTCGGAGGTAGAGCAGGCTGACGTCAGGGCCCGTGGAGGATGGCGCCACCCAGCACACCGCCTCTGCAGAGACATTTCTTCAGGTTAGCAACAGGAAGCTTAATTTAGCCAAGAACCTGAAGGATCATGGAAAAGAATTCTGGAAACTCTGCTACTCTTATGCAGCTTTGTGAAGGGTAATGCTGATTTGCATTTCCACCTCTCTTCAGCATGCATCTCAGAACACACAGCTGCCCATCTTGTTAGTCAGCTGTAGGAACCGATGTACTACTTTCTTCTATTAATGTTGCCTAATGTAAGACATCCCAGACTGGGCATACACTTTAGATTTGCTGCTCACTGGAATTGAGTTTTCTTTTTCTTTTTAACCCAAGAAACCGGTTCAATTTTGTTCAAGGATTAAGTATCATCCTGATTGGGCATGGTGGCTCATGTCTATAATCCTAGCACTTTGGAAAGCAAAGGTGAGCAGATCACCTCAAGTCAGGAGTTCAAGACCAGCCTGACCAACGTGGTGAAACCTCATCTCTACTATAAAAAATACATATAAATTGGCCAGGCATGGTGATGGGTGCCTGTAGTCCCAGCTAGTTAGGAAGCTGAGGCAGGGAAAATTGCTTGAACCCATAGCATCCCCTCTTTTCATAATGAGATCCCTTCTTTGGCTGAAGGTCAGGGACAGGGAGGGAACAAGTATTTTATGGATGAACTGTATAATATTCTAGCATCTGATATGTGCAAGTCAGAGTTGAGCATGAAGCCAAACGTAATAAACTGGGAAGAGATCAGAAAGTGCACTGATCAAGTTGAAGTGATCAGAACCATACAGCAGACGTCTTGGTGCAGTTACGAAGCAAGTTATAAACTAAAGAGATGAACGGGGAAGCAATGACAGGGTGAGAATGAATGGAGAGTTGCAGTGATCTGAGGCAGGGATTCTTTCCCCTGGCAGCCTTGACTTGCTGAGGATCTTACCATAGGCAGGAGATGCTCAATTTAAATGGTCAGGGATGGGGCAAGCAACACCTGCATCCTTTACCTTCTTCTCCCAGTAAATCCAGTGGGTAAGTGACAGTTACATCCTAGGTCCATGCTTAGGTCTTATGAGTTCTCATGATTTTACTTGCCCCTTGTTACATGAAGAGAATGTACCCTAACTGGCTTATTGGTCAAGGAGGATGAGAAACATGTGGAGCAGGCCCAGGCCCAGCTTGTAGCCTACAGCCACTCTAGACAATGGCTAGGGTCAGCTGAGCTATGCTTTCCCATCAACCACTGGAAGCGTAACTCAGCTGACCGTAGCCATTGTCTTTGGTGGTCAGTGGTTTCTTAAACATTCGCAAGATCCAGGACCACGGCGTACATGCATGCTCGCGTGCCTTTGAGATGCATCCTCCACCTCGTACGTGCAGGCACTCAGTATCCAGACTTCTGCTTTGTGGTTCTGACCACTTGAGTTTGGTCACTGGACTTCCTGATTTTTTCCCAGTTTATTCTACTTGGCCTGTCCCACCAAGGAACACACTTATTTCCCTGGAACATTATTTATTGCCACGGGACTGTCTGCTCTTTAAAGGCAGAAGCTATTTAGAGAGCCTGGCACATAGGAATCTCTGAATAAAAGGTTGTTGAATGACTGAATGATCCGGAGATTTTTTTCTAATTTAAAGAATATTTTCTTAGCTTGCTGGGGAAAAAAATGCTGTACCTTTCAAATTTCACATTCTCTTTAAAAAGATAATAGCAGCATTTTCTGTGTTTTACCAATATGTTAAGTGTTTAAATATTGACATTAGATGTTATTATGTTATTTACCAGGGTTTATTTATCCCTGTGTATTCTTTCCATAGAAGTACCTGAGTCAGATAATGAAGTTTTGCATATCAGGAACTCATCATCCCTGTTTTTGAACCTTTAGAAACAAATGTAAATCAGTGTTAGCTATGTTCAGGCGAACTGCCCTACCCACTTCCTAGTACTTCATTGCTTGAAGAGTGAGTTTCACATACACAATTGAGACTAAGGAAATGTCTCCCTCTCTTCATCATGTTCACAAGGAGCCAGGTATATATGATCGTGACTTTACTGTCATTGCCATTCAAAGATGAAATCAAGGGCAGCAAATCAATGTGAACTATTAATTCTATGCGCTCCCCCCTCTTTTTTTTAGTCAGGGTCTTGCTCAGAGTGCAGTGGCATGATCTTGGCTCACTGCAGCCTCAACCTCCAGGGCTCAAGTGATCCTCCCACTTCAGCCTTCCAGGTGACTGGGACCACAGGTGTGCACCACTATGTCAGGCTAATTTTTGTATTTTTTATAGAGACAGGATCTCATTGTGTTGGTGTCGTCAGGCTAGTCTAGAACTTGCAGGCTCAAGTGATCCTCCCACCTCGACCTCCCAGAGTGTGTAATTACAGGCATAAGCCACTGCACTTGGCTGATTCTTACTTTTATGTATAAAGTTGTACCACTGTTTTATTCTACCTATCTTTGATGAGTGTATAAGGAATGTAAAACGCAAAATTTACATCTTTAATTTGAAACAGTATTCCTGAAGAGTGTAACCATTAACAAAATGTGTGCAAACACTTGTTCTGTCTAAGGAGGTTAGATCTAAAACACAATACTCAGGATTGGTAAGGAAGCAGGGGAGCAAGCAGGTTTTACACACTGGAGTGCACACTGCTACAGAACTTCAGAGGGTAACTTTGCTAATAACAGTAATTTTTTTTCTTTTTGAGACGGAGTTTCGCTCTTGTTACCCAGGCTGGAGTGCAATGGCACGATCTTGGCTCACCGCAACCTCCGCCTCCTGGGTTCAGGCAATTCTCTTGCCTCAGTCTCCTGAGTAGCTGGGATTACAGGCATGTGCCACCATGCCCAGCTAATTTTTTTTTTTGTATTTTTAGTAGAGATGGGGTTTCACCATGTTGACCAGGATGGTCTCGATCTTTTGCCCTTGTGATCCACCCACATCGGCCTCCCAAAGTGCTGAGATTACAGGCGTGAGCCACCACGCCTGGCCAAATTTTAAAAAAATATATAAAGCTTGAAATTTTTACTTCTAGAAATTTATTCTAGATAAGTAAGCATGGATATACACAAAGTAAGCATGAATATACACAAACATGGGTTGGACAAAATCATAAAAAATAAGAAACACAAAACATTTCATGGTTAGAAGTTAAGTTACATTAATTATCATAGCCCATGTAACACAGCAAGTACCTCATTAAAAATAATTTAAAACATATTTCATGAAAAATATTCATGAACTACCCAATGGTAAAACAAATCATAGGTTTCCAACAGCAGTGTAATTCTGCCTTCGAAGATAAATTATTCCCATCAAAGATGAATAGGACATTCATTAAAATGTTAACAGTACTTGATCTTGGAGGATTCTGAAGAATTTTGATTATTTGTGTTGGCTTTTCTAAATTTTCTACCAACAATGTCATTACATTTGTAATCCAAGTAAATCACACTTAAATAATTTAATAAAAAAATACAGACTCATGGTTGAAGTGTCAGGGCTGGGAGCAAGTGACAGTGCTGGTTCAACTGCAGCTAGGTGACAAGAGCAGGCAGGAGAACCGGACATTCTAACTGAACAAGGCATTCTAACTGGACGTTAGAATCACATAACGTTTTCAGTTTTGAGTCTGTAAATATGGATATGTTGTAGTCATTTGAAGTTAAAATGTTGTCAGTGAAAAATGTTGCCTAATTTTTGGAGGAGACTGTGTCTCTGTTTGAACGTGTGAGTGTGTGTGGGTGTGCCTCCATGCCTCAGAGACAGCATTAATATTTTAATTATGTCAGGGGTTAATTTATTTTGTATGTATTTCTGCCTTTGGCCCTTCTGGCTAAGCAGCAGCTAATTCATTTTTTAAATGCCAAGACTTTATTCCCCCAGGAAAAGCGACAAGGCTGATCTTCAAAGGTGTAAACGTGTAACTAGAGATAAAAAGCATAGGCTGTTGGAATGTGAAATGCTATAATGATTCAGAGTGTATCTAAAAGTATTTGTTTTGCATTTCAAGTTTAACTAAAGGATTCATATGTACCTCCATTTTTCCTGTGATATTTCTAATATTGTCCTACCACCTCCCAAACCAGAAAAACGTCTACTTCCTAATCCCCAGAACTTGCTAATGCATTACCTTACATGAAAAATGGAACTTTGTAGATGTGATTATGTGAAAAATGGGACTATGTAGATGTGATTATTGATATCCAAGGATCAAGGAACCTCCAAAATATTCCTCAGAGAGAGAGAGAGAGAGAGAGAGAGAGAGAGGAGTGGAACTTACTTGCTATCAATCTTTCAAACTCAGAGAAAGAAGGAGCTGGACTGTGCTGGGGGACAACGACTAGAGCAGAGGCTGCCCATGCAGTTATAGAAGGTCTCAGGCGGGCATGTGCCACCAACCCAGGCGAGGGCCACAGGAGGGTAGATGCCTCACCTGCCCTTGTTGATGCTGCTGTGGAAAAGGGCCATTACTGAATTTTCAATAGTTTAGGGTGAGTTGAAGGTCTCTGCTGGATCAGTACCTAGGATGGGGTGGAAAGAGAGGGAGGAAGGCAGGGAAGGTTCTGTAGTAAATACAAGGTCACATGCCATTGTGAAGGGGGGACCCTGGGGAACTGCATAACCTGCCCCCTGACAACCCAGGCATTACTTCAGCCATCTGGGGAACTGTGCCTGCTGGTACAAAGGATATGCAAGTCTGGTGTGTGCTGTTGATTACTCTGTAGCAAGTTTGAACTAATTAAGATCCTTCACACCAAACTGTACATGATCATTTTTTAAAAATCACTGGTTAATCTGACTTAACTCTTTTTGTGTTTTCTGGTTCTGTTCACTTCTTTTCCAAAGTGCCTATTGATGTCCCTTGTTTGTTTTTACCTTATGATGACTATCCTTTAATCACTGATTTGTAAAAGTTCTTTATATAAGAAGGGTACTAACTTTTTGTCATTTATGTTACAAATAATTAATTATTGATCTTTCAACTACTAAATTTGAGATAGTTTGGCCATATAGGAGTTATTTTTATTATTACAGTAGTCCCTCCTTATCTGCCAGGGATACATTCTAAGATACTTATTGGATGCCTGAAACTGGGGATAGTGCCAAACCTTACATATGAATATAATATTTTTTATGCATACATACTTACGATAAAGTTTAATTTATAAATTAGACACACTGAGAGATTAACTACAATAATTAATAGAACAATTTTGATAATAGAATATAATAAAAGTTATGTAAATGTGGTCTCTCAAAATATCTTTTGTACTATACCCATCTATTTTCAGATTGCAGTTGACCATGGGTATCTGAAATCTCTTTAAGCCACAGATAAGAGGGAACTACTATATCTAAATGTTTATGTCTTCAGGCCAAGCACCATGGCTCATGCCTGTAATCCCAGCACTTTGGGAAGCCGAAGTGGGTGGATCACCTGAGGTCAGGAGTTTGAGACCAGCCCGGCCAACATAATGAAACCTCATCTCTACTAAAGTAAAAAAATTAGGTGAGAGTGGTGGCTGGCACCTGCAGTCCCAGCTACTCACAAGGATGAGACAGGACAATCACTTGAACCCAGGAGGTGAAGCTTGCATGAGCCGAGATTGTGCCACTGCACTCCAGCATGGGCAACACAGTGAGACTCCATCTTAAAAAATAAAAATAAAATACATAAATAAATAAATACATCCCAATCCCCAGAACTTGCTAATGCATTACCTTATATGAAAAAATGGAAACTTGTAGTGATTATGTGAAGTAGCTTGAGATGGGGAGACTATCCTGAATGTTTGAGGGGGGCCAATACAATCACAAGAATCCTTTTAAGAGAGAGATGGGGGCAGGGGGGCAGGGTTAGAGTCAGAGAGAGAGATTTAAGGTGCTATGCTGCTGGTTGAATTTGCATAAAGGCCGTGAGCCAAAGTTTGTGGGTGGCCTCAAGAAACTAAGATGGGGAATATTTGATGGACTACACAGATCGAATTGAAGTTACTCATTGACTGACTATAAAATGGGGAGATTATCCTTGATTATCCAAATGGCCCAGCATAATCACAAGGAATTTTTTAAGTGGAAGAGAAGGGAAGAAGAGGAGAGTCAGAGGGAGGTGTGGCTATTGAAGAAGATGGATTAGGAGACAGAAGAAGGGGCCATAAGCCAAGGAACACAGGTGAGCTCTAGGAGCTGAAAAAAGCAAGAAAATAAATTCTCTCCTAGAGCTTCCAGAAGGAATACAGCACTTTGATATGTTGATTTTAGGACTTTTGACCTCCAGAAATGTAGAATAAATTTGTGTTATGTAAGCCACTGAGTTTGTGATGATTTCTTATAGGAGGAGTAGGAAGCTAAAACAGTATACTCTCTGAAGTCTGCTGCATCTGAGAATTTATGTTGGGGTCATTCCTACATGTAAAAGCATTATCTTGTTAAATGACAGAATTTGGCCGGGCGTAGTGGCTTATACCTATAATCCCAGTACTCTGGGAGGCCGAGGTGGGTAGGTCTCCTGAGGTCAAAAGTTCGAGATCAGCCTGACCCATATGGTGAAACTCTGTCTCTACTAAAATTATAAAAATATTAGCCAGGCATGGTGGTGTGTGCCTGTAGTCTCAGCTACTCGGGAGTCTGAGGCAGGAGAATTGATTGAACCCAGGAGGCGTAGGTTGCTGTGAGCTGAGATTGCACCACTGCACTTCAGGTTGGGGACATCGTGAGAATCTGTCTCAAAAAAAAAAAAAAGATAAAATTCTTGGGTTACAATGATTTTCCCTGAAAAGTGTAGAGAAGATTGATTGATTTTTGGCACTTTATGCTGCAGAAGTTAAGTTTGATACTAACCTGATAGTGTGTTCTCCTTTTGAAGCAGCCTTTAAAATGTTTTTTAGGTCTTAGAAAAAATTTTTCTTTATCCTTGAAAAACTTTATCGCTGACTATAAATCTTTTCACTCAACTTTTCTAAGCATTTTGGTCCTTTCTATAGGAAGACTTCAGTGTTAAGCTAAGGGAAATTTCACTGTGTCATTCATGTGATTATTGCATGTACTCTTTGTGCAACATTTTATGCTTTTGATAATTTTTCTCATATTTAGAATTGGCCTCTGGGCTCTGCTTTGGTTTGAAGGTTTGTCCCTTCAGAAACTCATGCTAAAACTTAATCCCTAATGCAGCATTATTGAGAGTGGGGTCTTTAAGAAATGATTGGTAATAGGGTCTCTGCCTTGATGAATAGGTTAATTCATTCAAGAATTTGTGGATTAACAAGTTAATGGTTTAATGGGATGTCATGGGAGTGGGGCTGGTGACTTTATAAGAAGGGGAAGGGAGGCCTGAACTAGCACACTCAGGCTCCTAACTATATGATGCCCCATGCTACCTCGGGACTCTGCAGAGAATTCTTTTCTGCAACAAGGCTCTTACCCTTCACCTTGAACTTCTCAGCCTCCATAACGGTAAGAAATAAATTCCTGCAAGAAATAAATTACTGTTTCAGGTTTCTGCTAGAAACAGAAAATGGACTAAGACATCTTTATTATCTAACTTTTATGAATTTTCAATGAACTTCTCAAATACAGTATTTATTATACTTTTTTAATGCATGCCTTTCCCATAATTCCCAGGGCAAAATGAAACATGGTATCACAAGAACGAAAAGCACACTGAGATTGCAACTCATAAGTCCACCACTATGCATATTACAATCTAAGAGATACTCAGCTATTCTGTTACTTATATACTACCCAAAATTTACTTTGTATTCATTTCTTTCTGTATAAATATGTTCTTATATCTTAATGTGACTCCCAGTAAGCTAATTTCATGATTTGCACATTCATAGCTGAGTGAAAACAGAAATAAATACAATGAAGCTAACTGAGCTCATTTATGCTTCCTGAATTGGGAATGTCTACTCAAAAGCATTTATGATAAATTATGTGTTCAAATACACACCCAAATGAAGAAAAATAATGAGAAATTGAAGACCAAACAATAAAGGCACTGAGTTGTCCCTGGAAGTGACTCAGAAAAGACTTCTAAAGAGAGTATTTGTAATGGCTTTATGAAGCCCATTCTGTGATTAAGCTTGGTCTAAACCGGGCATAAACACATATTGATCTAGTAATTCTGCATCAGTTGAGAAGTGGATTTACTCTATACAAAGGTTGGTCCTTGTGAAAATTATGTGGCAAACATAATTATATATATGTGGCAAATTCCAAGAAAACATCACTCATATTTACTTAAAGTACAAGAGCCATGATTTTCACAACCCCAAGAAAGCAGTGTTCTGGACAAAATTGTTTTGAGATTGGATGCTGAAGTATTTATCTTACAAAATCCCAAATCAAATTAAACACACCAGTGAGTATAAATATTACACAACACTCTAGGTTCACATTTTGTTGACTTTAAAAATTATTTTTTTTACCTCCCACGAAGATCTCCTAGAAACTTCCACACCAATGAAGTATTTAGGTTATTTCAAATAATGAGAATATAATTGATATAAGCTTATACCTTACAGCAGTTGTTTTAGCTCTAAGTCTTTCCCATATTGGTACTAGGTTACTGGATATTGGGTGAAAACAAAGTGTAAAGGGATTCTGCCCCCAGCACACCTCCTTCAGGAATTTGTTGAATCCTGTCAGCTGCTTTTACACAACTCCTCATCTATGAATGAACTCACCATTATCATCATTATCCACTCACACCAGAAGCCTGGTGATCACCCTTCAAGATGTCTTCCTTACCCTCATGGCATTCTGTTAGCTTTATGTCTTTATCTCTTGAACATATACCTTGTATTTATGATCATTGTGAGGATCTCAGTTCTGGTCTTCATCAGTTCTGACCTGGCTTATGATAAGAAGCATTACATTAAAAATGATTTGAACAGACACTTAAACTTCATAAAAGAAGATAGACAATGACCAAAAAGCACATGAAAATGTGCCCAACATCATTAGCCTTTAAGAAAATAAAAATTAAAACAACAATGAGATACCCCTTCACATCCAAATTAAAATAAAAAATACTGACACCACCAAATGTTGACCAGGATGTGGAGCAACTGGAACTCTACATGCGGCTGGTGAGTGTGTAAAATCATACTGCCACTTTGTAAAACCAGCAGTTTCTTATAAAATTGAACATTCACTTATGCTATGTCTCAGCAAATCATGTCCTAGATATTTACAAAAGAGGAATGAAAACATATGTCTATAAGAAGGCTTGCACAAGAATATTCATAGCAACTTTGTTTGTTATAGTCAAAAAACTGGAAAAAAATTACAAATATTCATCAGCAGGAGGAATGACAGGTTGTTGTTTATTCCTATAATGAAATACATCTCCACGATGAAAAAATACACTACTGATGAATTTTGAAGACATATGGTGACTAAAACAAGCTAGACAGTTACATGCTACATAGTTTCATTTATATGAAGTTCAAGAACAGGAAAAATTACTCAATGGTGAAAGAAATCAGAATAGTGGTTGCCTCTGGGAATAGTGATTAACTAGAAAGGGACACATAGGAACTTAATAGAGTTTGGAACAATTTTCTATCTTGTTTATGTGTCAAAACTCATAGTACCAAACACTTAATATTTGTACCTTATTGAACTGCACTGAAAATAAAAATGTTCAGAACACATTTATTGTTTATATTTTTCAGTAATTTTATCCTGTACTTAGTAAATCTTTATAAGTTGCAGAATCAGAAATTTTTACCCTATTATATATCATTACTTGTTTTTCTTGATTTTGAGCTCTTTCATGGAAATTCCATTTACCCTTATATTTTTCACATTCTCCAGTGTGTGCTTTCTGGTCCTGTTCATTTACATTCTGAGAGAACTTCTCAACATGGTTCTCCACATCACAGATGTTGATTCTTCTCTTTACTGTTTGCATGTGCACATTTTAATTTTGATATTTTATCCAGCATCTCTAATAATGTTCTCTCAGCCTCCACAGCTCCCTCTCTTTCTCCCACTGGTGTGAAAACAAAACACACAAGCCTCTGGAATCAGATAGATTTCGTTTGTCAATATATAGGCTCCAGCCTTTACTGTATGAACTTGGGCAAGTTAATTTAATAAGCTTCATTTTCTCATCTACAAAATGAGGACCTCCATTGTAACAACTTCATAGTGTTGTAATGAGTTCATGAGCTAATACTCAAACAACACTTAGTATGGGTCAAGGCATGAAATACCCAATAAGTAAACATTAGCCTTCATTAATACTATAATCAGCAGCAACAACATCTTCATCTTCACTGTGCTTGCCTTCCTCTGGACAACTGTGTTTTGGTGTTATTAACTAATCTTCTAAATGTTTTGTACACTGGCTGACATGTGGCAGGCATCCAGTGATCATCTGTTGAAGAAATAGATATATTTGTTCCTTCTTTCTACCATGCAGTTCTGCTGTTATACTGTGAGTCATTATGTTTTTGTTGTTAGTGAAACTCAATTAACTAATGCAAAAGCTATTCTTTGAACAGATTTAAAAATAATGAATCAATTACTTTACCCAGTGAAATATGGTTACAATGTTAAGTTGACAGAGCTTGAACAATTACCACATCAGGAAAAGAAATCCAATTCCATGTGAAGTTTTTATTTCAAGACACATTGTGATGTTACTACTTTAGAATTATCCTTCATGAAATAGGAATTTGGGGAGAAAGGCTTGGGTCAATAAATTATGAAAATGTTATTTATTTCTTAAAGCTTTTCAAAATGTATTATCATACCTTTTTTCCCGATTGTTAAATCTCAAGATAAATTATTAGAGAAATGACAAAGAAAAACCTCTAGTATCTTAAAGTTTAAGTAATTCTGGTCTCAAAGGGTGGGTACATCTCAGGCTTTAGTTTTAAAATTCTAATCTAAATGTCCAAATGTGACCATTTTATCCTTCATGGGCAGGAGAAATCAAGATCTCTCACCCACCTTCGTCTTAAACCATCAGTTTAAGTCCCAGTCATGGACAAGCCAACTCTTTTCCATGCTCAGCACAGTTCTTGTTGAGACGGAGTTTCACTCTTGCTGCCCAGGCTGGAGTGCAGTTGCACAATATCAGCTCACTGCAACCTCTGTCTGCTGGGTTCAAGCGATTCTCCTGCCTCAGCCTCCCAAGTAGCTGGAATCACACCACCACACCTGGCTAACTTTTATGTATTTTTAGTAAAGATGGAGTTTCAACATGCTGGCCAGGCTGGTCTCAAACTCCTGACCTCAGGGGATTCACCTGCCTCAGCCTCCCAAAGTGCTGGGATTATAGGTGTGAGCTACTGCACCCAGCCAGTTTTTGTCTTTATAACAACACTGCTAATGCCCCAGTACTTGGACCTCTTGGCATTGTTTACTAAAGGCAAAGTTTTGATGAAGCCCGTTGGAATTACTCCAGTCTCCCCCAGACCAGACATAGCCACGGTCACCAGCCAACATTGGCACTTGGGTTTCTCCATGCCTCTGTCACACCAGGGTCTTTCTCTTCTGCAGCAGCGAAGACAGTCATCTTTGACACTTTGGACAATGCTGTCTCCATGACTTAGATATTGTCAACCCTACTGCAGTGCCCATATGGTGAAGATTTCTCTTCTCCTCTTGTGCTTTTGGTAGGGAGCTAAGCTGTAGAGATCGTTCCTGTATCTTGTGGGCTTTTTGTCTCCTCCCAGAAGAAGCAAGGAAGACACCAGCAGATACGTTTTAGTGACACTTATTATCCCCAATAAGAAGCTTTGAATAGCACTCTCACAAGGGCAAGAAAAGGGTTAAGACAAAAGTTCAGTTATTTCCATGGAAGCTGCAGGTAAGTGCCCATCCTTCCTGATAAGCAGCTGGAGCAATGGGCATAAGGTGATTTCCCCAAGATACAGCACTCAATAAAAAGGTAGTTTTTTTATTTTGCATTTTGAATAAATTCAGACAGAAAAGTTGCAAAAATAGTAGAAAGAATTCCTGCATACCCTTCTATATATTTGATTTTATTTATCATTCTCTTTCTCTCTCTCTCTCTTTCTGTCTCTGTCCCCCAAAAGTTGAATCATTGATCGATCACTTATTTATGCTACTTCCTGCCAGCTTGCTCCAATGTAAAGTTACATTTTTTGTTGTGGAATTAAGAAATACATTGTGAAGAGACACTTTGAGGCCATGTGAGTATCTTTTTTTTTCATTATGCTTTGTCACCTACCAGTTTTGACATTCCCTGATTATTTCTTCCTAAAATAATTGCTATTCTGGTTGTAGCTTAATGACGATTTTCTAATTCCATCATTTTCTTCTGCATACATTAATGGAAATTCTGTTCCAGGGAAGAGCTTTCTCTTGTTTTCCTTTTCTTCCCACTTAATTCATTAATCATGGATTCGTATATTCTTATTTTATTCCATGGGTTATGACCCATCATTTTTGATGCTCATGTTGTTTCACATCTGGCAAGTAGGATCCCCTTAAATCAGCCTTCTGTGACCTTTGATATGCACCAATAATTATTTGAGTACTTCCTTACTTTCTGGCAAACTGCATGTTTCAGGTTCACATTTATTTTCCAAGCCCCAATCTTAGAATCAAACATTTCTTCAAAGAGCCCTGGCTCCTTATAGTAAAGAATGATATCTAGAAACCAAGCTCTAGGCTCTAGGTGTGCCCATTGCTACTGGGATGCCATCGCTTCTAGGGCCCCAGTGGATACAGCTAAAAACTAAGTGCATGTAGTTATGTGCATCTATTTTTGCATATGTGCATACATGCCTCCACAAACACACATGCACACACAACACACACACACCCCCACACACACTTTTTAAACCTAAAACTATGAGCTCATGATAATACCACCGGTTCTAACCACAGAGTTAATTCTCTCCTTCTCTTTTTACATATATGTCACTTGCTTCTCCAATGGTGAGAAATGTGACTCTCATTATCCACAGAATATATTTTTATTTGCTCAATTCCACGTGGAGTAGATACAGATCACCTGGGATGATCTCACTTGGCTTCCCTATACCCTGAGCAGTTGTGATCACTGGGTGTGTTAGTCACCAATTTCTGCATAAAAATTACTCCAAAACTTAACTCCATAAAACAACAGGCACTTATTAGCTCACACAATTTCTAAGGCTCACACATCTGGGAGCAGCTCAGCTTCTAGATTAGATTGTTCTGGTTCACGGACTTGGCAGTCCAGCCATTGCTTCTGAAGATTGATGGGGAGTGGAGGGTCCATGTCTAAGCTTATTCACATGGCTGTTGCAGGAGGATATCATTTCTTACTGTGTGTGTGGGTGGATCTCTCCACAGTTCTCATGCTACTGCTTTCCCCAGCATAAGTGATTCAGGAGACAGAAAGAGTGCATACCCAAGGTGGAAGCCCCAGCATCCTTATAAGCTAGTCTCAGAAACGCCAGGCCATGGCCTGGCGAGGTGGCTCATGTCTGTAATCCCAGCATTTTGGGAGGTGAAAAAGGGTGGATCACCTGAGGTCAAGAGTTCGAGACCAGCCTGGCCAACATGGCAAAACCCCATCTCTACTAAAAATACAAAAATTAGCCAAGTGTGGTGGTGTTCGCCTGTAATCCCAGCTCCCCAGGAGGCTGAGGCAGGAGAATCACTGGAACCCAGGAGGTAGAGGCTGTAGTGAGCTGAGATCGCACCAGTGCACTTCAGCCTGGGCAACAGCAAGATTCTGAAGGAAGGAAGGAAGGGAGGGAGGGAGGAAGGGAGGGAGGGAGGAAGGGAGGTAGGGAGGAAGGGAGGGGGAGGGAGGAAAAGACAGAGACAAAGAAAGAAAGCAAGAAAAGAAAGAAAGGCCATCCCATGACTTTTGCCATATCCTATTCATTTGAGGCGAGTCACTAAGTCCACCCACATTTGAGGAAAGGTGAATTGAGCTCCATCTCTTGAAGAAAGGAACAGGAAGAATTTTTGGACACATTTTAAAAACCACCATGCTGGGTTAACATACAGACCTTTTAGAGTGCATGAAAATACTGTCAGGTGAACCCCTAATGTAGAAGCTTGCGTTAGATTTTAGAATGAAAGATTTTTGTAGAGTAAAAACTGCCACTTAGAGCCGTGCCAGCTGCAGAGTGGTCTGGTTACTTATTCATCTTCTCTGATCCCTTCTGGCTGCTCATTAACATGGTACAGGTGGGCCCCTGACAAAGCGGAACTAATGAATTGTTTCAAGGTAAAGGGAAGCATGGATGAGAAAGCTGGAAAGAGGGCAGAAATGGTTCATTGCTCCAGGCAACATAATGAATTAACTTTTCATCCACAGTGATTCATCGCCCAGTCACAGCTTCACTGATCTGGAAAGGAATTCAGGTCTCCTAACTGTCTAGAAAGTGAGACATTTTGGATGAGGGTCAATCCCCACAGGGTCACAGCTGTCCTGACACGTTTGAGAAGTAGTTTAGAGCATTTTATAGCAGATCTCAGAGTTTTGACATAAATTACAAAGTAGCTCAAGTGTTTTTAAAACAAACTTAGGATACTATGCAAATATGTCTATCTTCAAATGACTTCTTGCCAAATTGATTCTTTCCTGTTCATTGCAGTGTGCTGTGAAAGATTTAATCTTATCACCCTCGTCAGGAGTGATAATAAATACTCACAGTTTTATTAGAATGCATACTGCCAGATGTAATATCCAGGTTTGCAGTTGTTATGGGAAGTTAAATAGGGTTAATAAAAAGAACAGGGTTTACATGAAGCATGCCCCAGGGATGCCATGGAACAGTGTTTCCCAAAGTGCATTCCCTAGAATACTAGCCCCATGAGTTACTCCATGAATAGAAAATTGCATGGCAAAATAGATATATAAAACACTGCATTTCTTCACTTATACCTTCATCATCTACATTGGTATATTAAGGCATATGGGAACTCCTGCGGCAAAATATTGTCTCACCTCCTCTCCCCGCTCCTCATTGTTGCTTAACTTGGCTTAAACCGATGTTTTGCAGACACCTTGTCCATTGAACAAATGGGACTTTCAATTTTTAAAAAAATGCCAGTTAGATGGCGATCATTAAAAAATCTGGAGACAACAGATGCTGGAGAGAATGTGGAGAAACAGGAACACTTTTACACTGTTGGTGGGAGTGCAAATTAGTTCAACCATTGTGGAAGACAATGTGGCGATTCCTCAAGGGCCTAGAAATAGAAATTCCATTTGACCCAGCAATCCCATTACTGGGTATATATCCAAAGGATTATAAATTGATCTATTATAAAGACACATGCACACGAATGTTCACTGCAGCACTGTTTACAATAGCAAAGACCTAGAACCAACTCAAATTCCCATTGATGATAGACTGGACAGGGAAAATGTGGCACATATGCACCATGAACTAGTAGGCAGCCATAAAAAACAATGAGTTCTTGTCCTTTGTAGGGACATGGATGAATCTGGAAACCATCATTCTCAGCAAACTGACACAAGAACAGAAAATCAAACACTGCATGTTCTTATTCATAGGTGGGTGTTGAACAATGAGAACACAGGGAGGAGAGCATCACACACTGGGGTCTGTTGGCGGGGACTAGGGGAGGGACAGCGGGCGGGGGGTAGGAAGGTTGGAGAGGGATAACGTGGGGAGAAATTCCAGAAATAGGTGACAGGGGATGGAGGCAGCAAACCACATTGCCATGTATGTAGCTATGCAACAATAATCCTGCATGTTCTGCACATGTACCCCAGAACCTAAAGTACAGTAAAAAATAAATAAAAATACATATATAACATATAACATAAATACATACATAATTTCTAACTAATTTATATTATTGTCAAATAACATGATCTATAAGATGTTCCCATGCATGCTTTTTAAGTTTTGAGTTTTCTTTGTGGTCTACTACATATTTTTTGTAAATATTCCATTTGTGTGAAAAAAGAATGTGTCTTTTCCCATTGTTGAAAGCTGATATCTGAGTGTCTGTTAAATTCGATTTGTTAAATAGTACTGGACAGATCTTCTATACCTATACTAATGTTTTTGTCTGTTTGGCCTGTCAGTAATTGAAAAAGGGACATTAAAATCTTCTACCCTGGCCAAGAATATGTTAATTTCCCCCTGTAATTTTATCAATTTTTGCTTTATATATATTTTGAAACCATTTAAGATCATACGAATTTGAAATTGTTACATCAATTTGTGGTAACCTTTCTTATTCCTAAGAATTTATTTCATCTGATAATTTCATAGCTGTGTGAGCTTTCTTTAATATTTCCTAGTGTCTTTGATTCTTTTACTTTTAACTTCCAGTGTCTTTATGTTTTAGATGTGGCTCATTTAAATGGGCATAGCAGGTTTTTTTCCTTAATCAAGACTGATATTCTGTATTTTGAGTAGAAAGTTTAGTTTATTTGTATCTATTGTAATTATAATATACTAAGTCTCCTTTTTCATCTCATCTTACATTGTGATTTCTATTTACCCTGCTAATTCTATTTTTTAAATAAGTTGATTTGTTGTTGCTCTTCTTCTACCACTGTAATTATTTTCATTCAATCTTCTCTTCTGTTAGGTTTTTCTTTACCTCCTTGGTGGAGGGTGTCCAGTTTCTTGCTGTTTTGAACAAAGAATCAGACAAACTGCATGCACAAAACAAGGAAAGAATGAAGCAACGAAAGCAAATTTATCGAAGATGAAAGCACACTCTGCAGGATGGAAGTGGCCCCAAGCAAGTGGCTCAAGGACACTGGTTATGGAATTTCCTGGGGTTTAAATACCCCTCTAGAGGTTTGCCATTGGTAACTTGGTGTATGCCCTATGCAAATAAAGTAGATGAAGTGAAGACACAAAGTAATTGACTTGGTGTACACCCCATGTCAATGAAGAGGATGTTTTCTGTCGTTGCTGGAGTAGAGTTAAAAAGTTATTTACTTGGGCTGAGAAGGTTTTTACTTTTTCTGTTTAACTTAGTTCTAGGAAGTTCTTAGGTTCCCTGCCTCCAGGCCCTATTTTCTGCCTCAGTTTGAAAATGATACCCATTTATTTATTTTTGACAGTTACATCTGGAATTCAGGCTTACTGAACCTCATCTCCAAAGTTAATCAATATCCTGAGCACCCCTGAACAACGGTTCAACCTCCAGACCTACCTGCTCATGCGTCCCAGCATTTGCTCTTTGTCAAAATCGTTATTATTATTTTACACGGACTTTTAAAAATGTATGCACTTATTTGAAAGTTACTTGATGCCTTATGTCTTCAAAATCAGACTTCCTTCTTTCTAAGATTGTTTCCTCTTTCTGGGAAACATACCTAGTAGTCCTTTCGGTTAACTAACGTCCCTTTTTTTGTTTATCAAATTGTCTTCAGTTTGCCATTGCTTTTAAACCTTAGGTTGTTGGGTTCACAATCCTAAATTAGCCCTTTAAGATATTGTTTTATTCTCTCTGGCTTTCATTGCAGCTAATAACAAGCCTACTTCAAATCTATTTTCACTTGCAGGTGATCTATTTCTTCCCTTTGGCTGTTTTTAAGATCTTTTCATTTTTGCTGGATTTCCTGTAATTTCACCATAATCTAACATGTGCATTAAAAGAAACTTAAGCAGTTTGGGATTCATTGTGGTTTTTTTTTTAGACGGAGTTTCGCTCTTGTTACCCAGACTGGAGTGCAATGGCACGATCTCGGCTCACCGCAACCTCCGCCTCCTGGGTTCAGGCAATTCTCCTGCCTCAGCCTCCTGAGTAGCTGGGATTACAGCACGTGCCACCGTGCCCAGCTAATTTTTTGTATTTTTAGTAGAGATGGGGTTTCACCATGTTGACCAGGATGATCTCGATCTCTTGACCTCGTGATCCACCCGCCTCGGCCTCCCAAAGTGCTGGGATTACAGGCTTGAGCCACCGTGCCCGGCCCATTGTGTTTTCTTAACTGGAGATTCATGTTCTTACCAGTTCTTGAAAGTTTTGGACCATGATCTTTTCAAATATTTCTCCTCTTTCATTTTCTCGGATTGATTAGATGCACACTATGCTTTTTAACTCTCTACTTTGTATTTCTCCACTTCTCTTCCATATTTTCTCTTCCTATTTCTCTGTGCTATTTCTTCACATCTGCTTTTTTGGTTCTTCCTTCAACTGTATTTAATCATCTACTTATGACTCATCTACAGAGTTTTTAATTTTATTAATGATAATTTTCATTTGTAAAACTTGACAATTGTCTTAAAGATATTCCTGAAATTTCTGGCCGTCTCTTATTTTCTGGTCATTTAAAAAATTATTTATTTTTATTTTTGAAAATAAAAATTATATATTTAAGGTGTAAAATGTGATGTTTTCGTATACATATACATTGTGAAATGATTATCACAATGAACCTATCCATTATTTTACCTTTGTGTGTGTGTGTGGTGAGAACAGCATCAGATCTACTCTGTTAGCAAACCTCAAGGATACAATACACTATTATTAACTACAGTTACCGTGTTGTACATTAGATCTCTGGAATTTATTCAACGCAGAACTGAAAGTTTGTACCATTTGACCAAAATCCACCTCGTGCCTCATCTCCTCCACCCTCTGTTTCTGGTTATTTTTATTCTAGCTTTCATTTCTTCAAATAAAAATGGTTATTTTTTAGTCCATATGTAATTCCAGTCATTAAGAAAAGGGAATTCTGTTGTTTGCTGCTGACTCTCACTCATAACAGCCTATTTCTTTGCATGTTTTGTAATTAATGTTGAATTCCTGTTAATCATCATGTAATACTAGGCAATCCCAAGGCTGTCTGCTGAGGATGCTTTTATCCACAGAAGATTTGCTTCTGCAGGGAGCCAGGGTATTCACCAATCTAGGCCTGCCCCGTTGGCTCCCCAGGTTCCAGGTTCACAGCAAGCTTCTTTTCCCCTACCTTGAAGAATGCGTTTCGCTGAAGAGAAGCTGAGAACATGGGGAAAAAAGACACAGCTGGTCTTGGAACAAATTTCCTCAGAGTATTCATTGCTTATTCATGGGTTTTCCAAGACCCTGGTGCTCAGGATGACTTTGAGTCTTGGCTAAGGCAGCATGAAGCGTGCATTACCGATTTCCTGAGAAAGCCACACTTGCAGGATGAGGCCAAAAAGAAAAAAAAAATCACGTCTGTATGGTGAAACAATACACACAGCAGCATTCTTTATGCATGATGGCATATGAATGGGATGACTCACCAACTACTTTTCTCCAGCAGCATAACTGAAAGAAGCCAATAGCCAGTGGAAAGTCTCAAGAGTTTCAAGGGTTGATTTTTTTATAACGTTCAAATTAACATTATCTAACCACTCAAGAGATTCTCAAAACTTATCACAAATTATTTTAATCGAGGAGAAAATACTGCGCCCGATGAATATTTAAACTACTAATATTAGATCTAACAATATGACAAGAAATGGAATAACCTCATGTAATCTGTGTACACTGAGTGGCTGGATGAAAAAGGATCTTTTACTTCTATTGGAATAATGGATGCTATCAATAGTAGAAAAGAAAAATTTTAATAACCTTATTTTTTTAGTTATTGTTAAAATCAAGTGTTTCTTTTCTTTTTTCTTTTCTATTCTTTTCTTTTTCCTTCCTTCCTTCCTTCCTTCCTTCCTTCCTTCCTTCCTTCCTTCCTTCCTTCCTTCCTCCCTCCCTCCCTCCCTCCCTCCTTCCCTCCTTCCCTCCTTCCCTCCTTCCCTCCTTCCCTCCTTCCCTCCTTCCCTCCTTCCTTCCTTCCCTCCTTCCTTCCTTCCTTCCTTCCTTCCTTCCTTCCTTCCTTCCTTCCTTCCTTCCTTCTCTCTCTCTCTTTCTTTCTCTCTTTCTTTTCTTCCTTCCTTCCTTCTTTCGTCTGTCTCGTTCTGTAGCTGAGGCTGGAGTGGTGCAATCTCGGCTCACTGCAAACTCCACCTTCCAGGTTCCAGTTCAAGCAATTTTCCTGCCTCAGCCTCCAGAGTAGCTGAGATTACAGGCATGTGCCACTATCTCCAGCTAATTTTTGTAGTTTTAGAAGAGATGGGGTTTCACCATGTTGGCCAGGCTGGTCTTGAACTCCGGACCTCATGATCTACCCACCTCAGCCTCCCAAAGTCAAGTGTGAGTTTCTTAATGAGTAAAGCCCAGGACATAGTATTGGCAAAATAAGTTATCTGTGTTGGCTGGTCAAGACCCGTGTTGTCACCTCAGCTCTGCCACAGATTTCTAGCAGAGCTTGGGGAAGTCACTTCTCTGGGTCCATGTGCATTCACATATGAAGAGAGTCTCTCTAGGACTTCTCCCAGCACTAGAATTTCAAGATTTTTATGGTAAATACAAAATTCCATTGATCATTGCAATATAAGGGGCATGAAAGATTGATCCAAAGCTTTCCCTTTCATACCTAACAAAATCTAGACCTGGAAGGGTGTTGGTGAGTGAGGGCTCCTTGAAGGCCTGCCTGAAGTTCTTCAGCTGGTTATTAACCAAGTCATAGAGATGGAATTTTTTTTTGTTTAAAAGGAAAGAGAGAAGAAAGGAAGGAATAAATTTAAAAAGTTGGCTTTAGGTGGCGTCATAGGAGGGACCCTCATCCCAATTAATAATTGTTGATGAACATGATAAATACGCAAAAAAATTCCAATCTTAATGTCCATAACGCAACTGTCTTCAATTTATAGAAAAATACAGCTTAAAAAACTCTGTGACAACATATTTAAGGATGAGATGCATAGCGCCTTTGGAGACACATGGTTTAGAACTCTATTAGATGCCTAAATATGGTGATACGACATTTCAGAACTGTTTGAGAAACTTTGTTCTGGAGAAAATGAATGAAAAACAACAAATAGAAGGGGGATTTTATAAACAACACTTATCCAGAGAAAACAGAAAGTGAGTGACAAAGAGAGGTGATGGGAACCCTACGGGGACAGGCTTTGTCTCCAGGTTTATGTTTTGTTTTAGTTTTTGTTTTAATTGTACTTTAGGTTCTGGGGTGCATGTGCAGATCATGCAGGATTGCTGCATAGGAACATGTGTGGCAAGGTGGTTTGCTGCCTTCCTCCCTCCATCACCTATATTTGGTATTTCTCCCCCATTGTCCCTCCCCACCCTCCCCACCACCTACTGCCCCTCCCCTAGCCCCCCACAACTGACCACAGTATGTGATGCTCCCCTACCTGTGTCCATGTGTTCTAATTGTTCAACACCCACCTGTGAGTGATAACATGTGGTGTTTCATTTTCTGTTCTTGTGTCAGTTTGCTGGGAATTATGGTTTTCAGATTCATCTATGTCCCTATGAAGGACATGAACTCATTGTTTTCTTATGGCTGTGTAGTATTCCATGGTGTATATGTGCCACATTTTCTTTATCCAGTCTATTGTTGACAGACATTTGGGTTGGTTCCAGGTCTTTGCTATTGTAAACAGTGCCATAATGAAGACATATGTGTGCATGTATCCTTATAGTAGAATGATTTATAGTCCTTTGGATATATACCCAGTAATGGGATTGCTGGGTCAAATGGTATTTCTATTTCTAGGTCCTTGAGGAATCACCACACTGTCTTCCACAATGGTTGCACTAATTTGCACTCCCACCAACAGTGTAAAAGTGTTCCTATTTCTCCACATCCTCTTTAGCATCTGTTGTCTCCAGATTTTTTAATGATCGCCATTCTAACTGGTGTGAGATGCTATCTCAATGTAGTTTTGATTTGCCTTTCTCTAATGACCAGTGACGATGAGCATTTTTTCATGTTTGTTGGCCTCATATATGTCTTCTTTTGAAAAGTGTGTGTTCATATCCTTCGCCCACTTTTATTTTATTTTATTTATTTATTTTTTTGAGACGGAGTTTCACTTTTGTTACCCAGGCTGGAGTGCAATGGCACGATCTCGGCCCACCACAACCTCCGCCTCCTGGGTTCAGGCAATTCTCCTACCTCAGCCTCCCGAGTAGCTGGGACTACAGGCACATGCCACCATGCCCAGCTAGTTTTTGTATTTTTAGTAGGGACGGGGTTTCACCATGTTGACCAGGATGGTCTCGATCTCTTGACCTCATGATCCACCCGCCTCAGCCTCCCAAAGTGCTGGGATTACAGGCTTGAGCCACCGCGCCCAGCCCCTTCACCCACTTTTAAACAGGCTTGTTTGTTTGTTTCTTGTAAATCTGTTTTAGTTCTTTCTAGATTCTGGAATTTAGCCCTTTGTCAGATGGGAAGATTGCAAAAATTTTTCCCCATTTTGTTGGGTTGCTGGTTCACTCAATGATTTTTTCCTTTGCTGTACAGAAGCTCTGGAGTTTAATTTGATTCCATTTGTCTATTTGGGCTTTTGTTGCCATTGCTTTTGGTGTTTTAGTCATGAAGTCCTTGCCTATGCCTGTGTCCTGAATGGTTTTACCTAGGTTTTCTTCTACAAACCACTGCTCAGTGAAATAAGAGAGGACCCAAACAGATGAAAAAACATTCCATGCTCATGGTCGGGAAGAATGGACATCGTGAAAATGGCCATACTGCCCAAAGTAATTTATAGATTCAACATTATCCCCATCAAGCTACCAATGACCTTCTTCACAGAACTGGAAAAAACCACTTCAAACTTCATATGGAACCAAAAGAGAGCCCGCATAGCCAAGTCAATTCTAAGCAAAAAGAACAAAGTGGGAGGCACCACAGTGCCTGGCTTCAAACTATATTACAAGGCCACAGTAATCAAAACAGCATGGTGCTGGTACCAAAACAGAGACATAGACCAATGGAACAGAACAGAGGTCTCAGAAGCAACAAGTTTATGTTTTTTACGTTTGGCATTTGCATTGCTCTCTCTGTGTTCTCACAATATTTTCTCTTTCTGTTTTTTTAGTAAGTCTCCCCCTGACTCCGGAAATTCTTGCTATTTGATTTACTCAAAGCTGCCTTCTTCCTATCAATGACTACACATGTTATTAGATCAATCATTCAAAACATCTACAAAAACTTAGCATTTCTTTAAACTGGCTTTGGAACAAATATTAACAATTTTAACACAGCACAGTTATACATGTGGCAGGTAGTATTGGTGTCTACCCAACACAGGTTTGTCTCTTGTTCCATTCCAATAGATTTTATTCAGAAAGGCAATGTGTTTGTTTGTCTCCTTCCCCTCTTTTGCAACCAAGAGTGTCTGTGTGACTCAGTTCTGGCCATGGGGCATGATATATGGTTTGCCTCTGAATCCCAACCTAAGCCTCATGTTGACCTGTAATCTCCAATGCTGGAGGTGGGGCCCGATGGGATGTGATTGAATCATGGGGGTACTTTCTAACAGGTTAGCACCGTCCCTCTAGTGCTGTCCCATGATAGAGTTCTCATGAGATCTGGTTGCTTAAAAGTGTGTGGCACCTTCCTCTTCACTCTCCTCCTCCTGCTCCCACCACATAAGACATGCCTGCTTCTCCTTCATCCTTCTGCCTCGATTGTAAGTTTCCTGATGCCTCCCAGAAACAGAAGCCTGTATATCCTGCAGAGCCATGAGTCAATTAAACCTCCTTTTTTTGCTCTGTCACCCAGGCTGGAGTGCAGTGACGCAATCTTGGCTCACTGCAAACTCTACCTCCCAGGTTAAAGTGATTCTCCTGCCTCAGCCTCCTGTGTAGCTGGGACTATAGGTACATGCCACCATGCATGGCTAAGTTTTTGTATTTTTTTTTTTTTTGTAGAGATGTGGTTTCACCATGTTAGCCAAGAAGGTCTCCATCTCCTGACCTTGTGATCCACCTTCCTGAGCCTCCGAAAGTCCTGGGATGACAGGTGTGAGCCACCGCACCCGGCCTAAACCTCTTTTCTTTATAAATTACATAGTGTCAAGTACATCTTTATAGTAGTGCAAGAATGGACTAATACAGCATATAAGCAAAAGACCTTGGAGGGGGTTTTCCTGGTGTAATAAATAGAGCTTTGCTGTCAACCCTACCTTTCACCCCATCTGGAATGAAGATACCATGCCCTGGAAGGCACAGTAGCCAGCTTGTGGTCATGAGACGGAAAGGTGCAAGTTAACAGTGACAAAGATGGCAAAACAGAAAAAGAAATGTAGCCTGGATCCCTGAAGATTTTGAGGAGCCATTGGGTCATGTTTTATTTATAGTAAGACGTAATGGCTAGGAATTAATCAGTATCCTCCTGGTAGTGTAAATAAGTCATCTCAAAATACTTTCTAGTATATGACCCTTCTTGGGACTTTTTCCAAAGAAATAATCCTTATCATAAAGCTTATGCATAAATACATTTATTACAAAACTCTTACCAAATTATTGAAAATAACTTAAAATGTTCAAGAATATGTAAATAGATCATCCATCCATGTCTTCTGACTCTGGAATCAGTAAAGCTCTCCACCCTGGTACCAAGTTCTTGGTCAATTACTCTAAGAAAGAGTCTCCTGCAATGGACTTTTTCCTCCCTCTCTGGGACATATGCTGGCTATTTCATTTATCACCCATCAGAGCAGAGGGCATGGGGATGCTTGCACCGTTCTTCCTGGGACCACATCTAGAAAGCCATTCAACACAAATGCACAGCAGACAACAGCGTAGAGTGGATGTGACATGTAGTAGTGACAGCTAGGGAAAAAGGTTTATTGCAGAGCGGATTCGGTCTCGGAGCATTTGCAGAAGAACTCCGACTTAACACAACAAGAGCACCTGTGTGCCATGTCCTTTATTCCCCTGCCCAGAAATTTTCCAAGATTATCCTTCTTTTTGTCCTGACTAGAGACAGGAGATACCATCATAATTTAATAATGTGAAGCCAGGCAACAGTACTTTCACTCATTAAAGATTCTTTTCAACTGACAACTCATCTCTCAGCTATTTAGAGAAAAAGGCTCAGTCCTAACAAGTCAAAGGTATTCAACAATTAGAAACATTTATAGCAACAGGGAAGGGAATGTGAATCACTTTACTGGAACCCCGAGGCTGATTGGTTCTGGAAGCCTTGGAAGTCTGTTTTGACCTTGTTATTCACTTAGGTCACTTTTTATCCCTCTATGCCAACCCTAACTCTTACTTTTCAGGTGCGTTATTCTGATGCAGAAAGTTGACCAGAACCCACCAAGGGCCTGACTTTGGATCTACAAGCCTGCCAAGGCTGACCTCCTTAAACATAATGTTTTCTGAGGCTTGTTCACAAGTAAAATACACTTGAGACAGGGAAAGGACTAACAAAGAATCGCATTACAGTACGGATTAGGGTCACTGGCTAACTTCAATCGACTGATATCAGCATATACAAAATCAATAGATTTTGTTGTTATGTCCTCAGCATTAAACAAGAGAGGCGGGAAATACGAGTATATTCAGTTACCTCCATACCTGTCTCCTGGAAGAGTTGATCGTCCTGGAAATGCTATACACGGTGTGGTTTCCACAAAGACATATAAGTAGGAAATGAGAAGACTCTATGAGATCCTAGGATCTCAGAGATATTCGCAAAACCAAATAGCTCACTGCAGGGTGGCCAATCTCTTGGGGGAGCCGTGACCCTTTTCCTCTAACCCACTTTACCTCCTTGCCTCAAAGCCTTCCTAAGATCCATCATCTGATCTACGACTGAGTGTGGTATGTCCGTAGCCAGGAAAACTGGGGAAGAACTAATTAACTCGCTGCTAGAGGCAATCCTTGGCAACTCTTAGTATATAGTCACAAAACAATAAATAAAGTATAATTCATTGTTGCACAAAAATCTTTTACAATTATATTTATAAAATATGTTTGCATACAAAAAAATACAGATAGATGGATGTTAGAAAATGCTATGTAGCAAAATCTTGTGTGGTTAGCTCTAGGTGGTCATTTATATGTGATTTTAAAAATTCAGCTATATTTGACAGAGTATATACAATACAATTAAAATATAATCTCTCCTGTTTTTTTTTTTTTTTTTTGAGATGGAATCTCACTCTGTTGCCAGGCTGGAGTGCAATGGTGCAATCTCGGCTCACTGTACCCTGTGCCTCCTGGGTTCAAGTGATTCCCTTGCCTCAGCCTCATGAGTAGCTGGGACTACAGGCGTGCACCACCATGCCCAGCTAATTTTTGGTATTTTAGTAGAGACAGGGTTTCACCATGTTGGCCAGAATGCTCTCGATCTCCTGACCTCGTGATCTGCCTGCCTCGGCCTCCCAAAGTGCTGGGATTAGAGGCGTGAGCCACTGCGCCCGGCCCCAAAATACAATGTTTTCTTAAAAGGAGAAAATCAAAAGGGTGAAGAATGATTCCAGGTCACTGCTATCGATTTTTGTGCCAATGCATCATCCATTCCCAAGCAAGTAGCAGAATGTCTTGGAATGCTTCGAAATCCCCACAGCTGTAGAACTGCAACATTTGTCCAAAAGGATGAAGGTGTGGTCTTAATTCAGTTTGTGACAAGATTCACCTAAACTCCAATTTCACTTCAGAGCCTTAAGCCAAAGTAAAGATCAGCAATTGAATGGAACAGAAAAGAGGAAGAACCAGAGATCCTGGAAGTAGCCCAGCGAACAGCCCTAAATTCTCCCAGAGATCCTGGAAGTAGCCCAGCGAACAGCCCTAAATTCTCCCGGAGCAATGAGAGCTGCCCTGCTGCAGGCTAAGTATATGATGCCCAGCAGCTCAGCAGGAAGCCCACCAGGTTACACCCTACTGCACGCACCACTCCCCATGACAGTCAGCTTCAGAATCCTCCAGCTGGTGTGCACGCCTGACACAACCATCCACACCATGCCGAGAGGTGGGCATGTGGCAAAACAGCTTTCCTTAGACTCCTGACCCTATCAAGAGCTGAGGATGAAGGTCCCCCTTAAGCTCTGACTCCAGCTCCTCCCCTCGGCTCCAGTTTCCTTGTCCTGAGCTGACTGACAACTTCCCTGCCTTTTCTTTTCCGCCTCTCCCTGCCTTCCTGGGACTGGACCTGGAGTTCCTTCTGTGAAAGACATTGGCGGAATCTACAGTCATCTCTGCAGGGTCCCAGCTGAACACCCGCCTATCTGTGTGCCATTGCAGGTCAAGCTTAGGGCTTGCTCCAATAAACTGAGTAAGAAATGAAAATCCTCAAGCCATGACAATACAGCTCTGTGCCAGCAAAAGAGACCCCAGGCATCTAGAAGAGGGCCTGCCTTCCTATGAAATGACTTTTCTTCTAAAAAAGAATAACCTTTGAGAAACTGTGTGATTCACGTTCTCAACAAGATTGAAGCAAACGTACAGTTAATTCAAAGAAACCTCTCTCGAATGCCAAAATGTGAAACAAGGAAAGCTGGTGTGAGATGGGAAGCCCAGTCTTGAACACAAAGCATCAGTGGTCAGTCTGGAATGTGAACCTGGACTTCCTCCCTCCGTGATGCACAATCTCGAGGCTGCTTTCATGAGCTGCAGGTGACGGTTTACGATCTGGTTACGTTACCGTAACACGTAGTCTGCAGATCTCTTCCTTTTTAGAAGGTGATCCTGTGTGGAGAACTGAGAACTCTGAGCTCTGACCCCAGTGAGCAAGGAAACTTGTCTAGAGTTTTTCTGAAATGCAGCACATTGTCTCCTAGGCCCCACCACTCAACAAGTGGCTCTCTCAGAAACATGCAAATATGCAGCTACATTATTTCAGTCGGTTCTTCCCTTGTCTGTTTCCTTTCTAATCAGCTAGACTGTGAGCTCCCGAGGGCAGGGACTTGTCTGTCTAGTTCACTCTATGTTGCCCCAGTGGAGTATTATCTGGACATAGCAGAAGCTCGATTAGGAAATCGTGAATGAGCAAACTGAATGTCACTTCTGCCCATGGCTTGTCCGTGAGCATCACTCGAGTGGTGTGACAACCCTCTTTCCAAATCACATTGCCCTTGACATCCACTAAAATTGGCTTTTCAATACCCATCTGAATGGTGAAGGAGAAACGAATGAGGCAGCAGAATTTACAAACATGTGTTTATAGGTCGGAAGAGAGCTAACAACACAATTCATATCCCCAAGGGAGGGTCCAGTCTGGAAAAGGAGAGGGGCCTGTCAATGCGGCAGCGACTAAGACGAGGGCACCACCACCTCCTCCTAGCTTCCATCCCCTCTGTGCGCCGGACAACGGCGCCCTGCCCTGAGAAAAGCCGATTGCTTCAGTCAAGGCTTCCAGTCTTATTCTTGGCATACAAACATGTGAAAATAGATGTGTCAGTCATTTTCACGACCAGGGTGACTGCCAAGTCACCACCAGCAGGAGCCGGTGTGGAAACTGACATGGGAAACGCATACCTGCCGTTTTCTCATTAACATGTTGCTGTCTGGGGGCTACAGTTCTGCCAACTTGTCGGAAGATTTTATCTGTTTATAATGTGTGAATTGTTTTGTGTGTGTGTGTGTGTTCAAAAAGGAAAAAAAATACATAAAAAGAAAGAAACAGAAGGACCTCTCTTGGTTACATTACCTTGGCATTCTTTTGAAAGTTCATCTGCATTAGGAAGGGCTGATGGTAAAGTCAACGACTATTTTGCTCTCCAGTTCAGATCTGCTTGCATCATTCTGCCCCAGAATAAGCACCAGCCTCGCCCAGCCTGACAGTCGTCCTCCTCTCTGGCTCTCAGTATTTGAATACATAAAAATATGGTCGGGCATGGTGGCTCACGCCTGTAATCCCAGCACTTTGGGAGGCCAAGGTGGGTGGATCATGATGTCAGGAGTTCAAAACCAGCCTGGCCAAGATGGTGAAACCCCGTGTCTACTAAAAACACAAAAATTAGCTGTGTGTGGTGGCAGGTGCCTGTAATCCCAGCTATTTGGGAGGCCGAGGCAGGAGAATCACTTGAACCTGGGTGACAGAGGTTGCAGTGAGCAGAGATCTCGCTGCTTGTACTCCAGACGACAGAGTGAGACTGTGTCTCAAAAAATAATAATAAAAAAAATAAAAATATTAGGGGCATTCAGTATTATCCCTATTTTACAGATGAGAAAGCTGAGGCCCAGCAAGGTTAAGTGAATTGCCCAGGGTTCCGTGGCCTGCAAGTGGTGGAGTTAGGGCTAGAAACCAGGCAGGGTGTTCCAAGGCCCTGTGCTGTTGTTAGTTGCTCTCTTGCTGAGATTGGTGTATATGCCGTATCAATCATTGAGGGATGGGGCTTTAAGAAAGCAACAAACAAACCGAAGCAGGATGCCCAGTAAAATTTGAATTTTACATAAATAACAATATTTTTTAGTATAAACATGTCCCTTGGGATATTTGGGATATAATTTTTCTTAAAAATTTGTGTTGTTTATCTGAAATTCAAATTTAACTGGGCATCTTGTATTTGATTTGTCAGCCTAGCTTTGGAAGTGGATTACTAGCTTGGGGATCCAGGAATCTGGGGTTGGGGTAACCTGGGGATGAGAGATGGAGGTCAGTCCAGAAAGGCAGGTTGGTAGAAGCAGCCTGGAGCTTTATCTCATTTTGCCCCCAGTCTGGCTTCCTAGAAGAGAGGCTGATGGGACTCCAGGAGACTTGTTTGTGCTCTCAGCATGCATTCCTATGTGCACGTACGTGAACACACACACACACACACACACACACACACACTTCCCATTTACACATGCCTAGAATGTGTCCAACTCATCAGGAGCAAGTTGCATGCCCTGGTGAAGTTTAGTGCCTCTGCTGTGCAGATGGGAAGCAAAGTCAACTAAGGGGGCTTTAGGGCACTCCAGGCAGCCTGTAGACCCCATCTCCTACGAGCCTACGCTTTTATTTTATTTTATTTTTGTTAAAGATGGGGTCTCATTCTGTTGCCCAGGCTGGAGTGCAATGGGTGTGATCATAGCTCTCTGAAGCCTCAAACTTCCAGGCTTAAGAGAACCTCCCACTCAGATTCAACCATGTGGGACTACAACCATGTGCCCCCATGCTCAGCTAATTTTTTGAGATGGGGTCTTGCTTTATTGCCCAGGCTGGTCTTGATCTCCTGGGCTTAAGCAATCCTCCCATCTCAGCCTCCTGAGTGGCTGAGAATTACAAGTGTGCACCACCATGCCTGGTGAGCCCATGCTTTTGAATGGAAGGATGTTAGTGGGCTATTGTGTGACCCAGCCAAACTTCCTTTCTGGGCATATTTTTCTCTGAATGTGAAGCATTTCCCAGCAATCCGTGGTGTGTTCTGTGTAGTCCTGTCTACATTGCATCTGCAAAAATCCCTCATGGATGCTGGGATGCGGTTGATTTCTGGTTTCACTTTGCAATCAAGCTGCACATGTTTTCGATTTTATGTTTTGGATCTACATGTGTCTATGAACATAGAGGCAAATGCAGACATACAGATGGATAGTCATGTTGAAAACCATTTGAGGTGGTTTATGCTGTGGTTGTTTAAATGAGAACAATGGGGAGGGAGAAGAGACCCCACGCTCCCTTGAGATCCCTCTACCTGTCTCAGAAACCCCACATCTCAGACCCTCAACCAGACTGTAAGATCCTCAAGCGCTGGTCATGTTTTACTTATCTTATGCCCCCCTAGAAATGCCCAGTGGAAAGCCTTCTACATCTTTCTGTATTTTTCCATTAGCGGAGGTGGAAAACCTGATGAAGCAAATGCTGTTTGGTTAAAACAATGTACATTGCTCTAGGCAACATTATTCCTCAGCCAATGAATCAGATGATTAATAAGTGTAACACGTAATTGAATTCGAAGTCCATGCTTGCCATCCGCTAAGCAGAAGAGGTTTCATTGTATATTGTTATTGATGGAAGGAAACTGAGATACTTTGGCTAAACAAAAGGGGGTACAGATGGCATCGTGCTTCAACCACGCAAAAGAAGCCTGCTTAGTACATGCTTGCTGCATGCCAGTTGCTGCTTTCTGGTATTTTAGTGAAGGAAGAAGATTTTTTTTAAGACACTAAAGTAAGTATCAACAAAGAAGTGATTTATCTTTATATCAGAATTTTGGCTTGGAGCACAATCAGGATTTGTTTCTGTTTGGGGCTAAGTAGAAATATATGTGAGACCAAAAATGTTTTTCCTGAACCTTCAAAGCTACACCCAGTGAAAGAAATATTAGCTTCAAAAATCAAAGTGATTGGATTTTCTAGAATCTGTGCGATAGGATGAGAAATATACATAAACCAGAACAGTCTTCCTTGTTCAATGTTAATACCCTTTTTTTTCCAAGATGGAGTCTCATTTTGTCACCCAGGCTGGAGTGCAGTGGCACAATCTTGGCTCACTGCAACCTCTACCTCCTAAGTTCAAGCGATTTTCCTGCCTCAGCCTCCCAACTAGCTGGGACCGCAGGCACATGCCACCACGCTTGGCAAATTTTTTGCATTTTTAGTAGAGACAGGGTTTCACTATGTTAGCCAGGATGCTCTCAATCTCTTGACTTTGTGATCTGCCCACCTTGGCCTTCCAAAGTGCTGGGATTACAGGCGTGAGCCACTGCGCCTGGCCATGTTAACACTTTTTATAAGAAAGTATTAGACCTATCAATTTTGCAACTACATAATTATTGGTATTTGAAATACAGACTTATATGGATGAAAAAAGTCAGAGTCACTCATTCAAAATGTAAGCATAAATATGACTTCCATTAGCAATACCAGGTGCTTGGATAGAATGGCCCAGCCTAGTCATCCCAGCAGGTCAAAGTGGCAAACCAGGTCAACACGAGGAGAGGCTCTTACAAAACCAAACAGAAACTTCTTTCTAAACCAAATCATTTGGAAAACACCGGAGCAATCCATGAAGTATTTCACTGAGGTGCAGACATTCCAAAAGCTAAACAAATATTCCTGGAACGAGTGCCCCAAGCCCATCAGCCATGGACCTGTCCTTACTTCAAGCAAGTCAGGATTTCAACCAGGTCAGGGTTGAAGAAGAATAATTATGGTCTAAGCAGCTGGCGTTTGTTCCTAAGCATGGTCAAACTATGGGTGAATGCCAACGGTCTTTAGTTGTATTGGGCAAAGAACTCTGAGTTCAGTAGGTGTGTGTGTGTGTGTGTGTGTGTGTGTGTGTAGTATTCTGTGTGTGTTTCATCTTTAATAAAATTTATTTTTAAAATGTCCTTCTTGTCTAAGTGGAACTAACAGACAAAGAGACTGCCCATACTAAGAGACTGGGGTGTTTGCTTAGGGCAGGGGTACAGGGCACACCTATTCCTCACCCAGTGAAGCTGTGGGGGGGGGGGATGGAGGAATTAGATGAGTCCTTAGATAGCTGTTATAACCAGAGAGGGAAGGGGCAAGCCTGCATTCTTGACAAGGTGAGGATAATTCTGTCCTCATGTGATTCAGCTTTGTTGATGCTACCAGATGAGCATTCCTGAAATAACTGGTTATTTCCCCATGAAGTCCTGGTCCTGGTCCTGTCCACTCAAGACATTATGGGTGTCTCTAAGAGATGGTGGATGTTTCCTGCCTTGAGTTGGCCACCCTCACGAGTTTCTTTGCTATTGGCCATCAAAGTCCTGAGAACCTTGGTGTGATACCCCTGTATTCATCCCTGCTAAAATTCTAATGAAAAGCCACGTCTCTCAGGTCATCATGTGGGGTGGTAGATTTCACCTATTGACAGATACGTAGGGATAGATCTGGACTCGGAAGTCAGGAGGACCTGGGTTCAAATCCGTACTCATCCATTTACAGGTAAGAGACCTGGAAAAATTACTTAGTCTAAAAATCTTTGTCTCATTGTCTATAAAGATGCAGACAATAACAATGACAATGTCATAGAATTTTATATGGGCTGAATGAGATAATCCAATGTAAATGTGTAACACTGGGTCTGACATGGTAAGAAGCAAAAAGTATCATTTTATCAGCATAGAGTGTGTGGGTGACTTAGGATGAGGAAAAGCAACAGAGAAGTTCCATTACCTTTTAGATCTCAGTACATGTCAATATCAATTTTGAAATGTCATTCAACAAAACAAATATATACCGAGTTCTTATTAGGTATCAGACAAAAATTCCAGGAGTTGGGTAAAACAGTCAGTGTCCCTACTCTCATGAAACTTACATTTTGACAAAGAAAGAAAGGAAGGGAGGGAGGGAGGAAAAGAAAAAAGAAAATTTAATTCATGTAGCAGTACAAACACTTAGGCATGATGATAGGAGTGACTTTTGCAAATCCCCCCGACATGATTTGTCTGTTCCCACCCAAATCTTATCTTGTATTTTAACTCCCATAATTCCCACATGTTGTGGGAGGAGGCTGGAGGGAGATTAACTGAATTATGGTTGTGGTTTCCCCAATACTGTTTGATGGTAGTGAGCAAGTCTCACAGATCTGATGGTTTTTAAGGGGAAATCCCTTTCGCTTGCCTCTCATTCTCTTTGCCGGTCCCCATGTAAGATATTCCTTTGCTTCTTTTTTGTTTTCTTCCATGATTGTGAGGCCTCCTTAGCCATGTGGAACGGTAAGTCAATTAAACCTCTTTCCTCTATAAATTACCCAGTCTTGGGTACGTCTTTATCAGCAGAGTGAAAATGGACTAACACACCCCCAACCCTAGCCCTAACCCTGACACAAGCCCTAACCAAGCAACTTTGGTTATGTCAGAAATAGCTAGCGTTGTTTTTCTTAGTGATCACAACCAAATTTCTCACCACTGAATCTGGAAAAGCGGAAGCAGCATTCTAGGACCCTGCCAAGAATGGGAAGGCCAGGAAGGGTGTGGTCCGTGTCCTAACAACAATCCACCTGTAACCAAACAGGGCTGTTCATCTTTAGGAAACTCCTGAGATGGTGGACGCGAAAATGCCACCCTTGCTGGAAGAGGGAGCTGAGCCCCGGGGAGAGCATTTCTGAGGGTTCCATGGCATCTGTTAAGTCTTCAAACACAGGACTCTCTCCAAGTCAAGCGATGAGAAAGTGTATTTTTCACCACAGTTTGCTGCAGCATGCTTCAGGGAGCATGTGTGGAGCCTCTTGATGGGGAGACCGGGCAACTGCCAAACACATTCACTGTGGGATTTTGTGACTCGGAGCACATGTCCTGTGAGTCATAGGACATGAGACAGTGAGGAGGTGGAGGGTAGGGAGAGGGCGAGGCACTCCAGAGGCTGCAGCAGAGGAGAGGAGGGGACGCCTTCTTTCTTCTCATTTTTAAACTATAGAGGCAATTTTGCAATAAAATGGATTGTCTACCAAGTATATTTCCCTAGAGCTCATGAAGCGCTGGGTCCTTTGTAGAAATCCAAAGACAACAAGATGAAAATTTAGCTCATGATCCATGTTTCAATTTGCCATTTGTGGTTTGTAGTGACTGGTCTGAGCCTTTGAGTAAGCTAATGGTAAAACACGGTTGCACGCTAGAAAAGCTGTAGTTTACAGCAAAAGCAAAGGCGCTGCGGGCAAAAACTTTAATCACTTCAAAAAGGAGTAATTCGCCTTGAATCATCTTTCCTGCAGGCAGTGAGATGTGTGGAAACAGGCTCCGAGCTGTGGGTAAGAACACCTAGGTGCCAGGGCTGCCATTGCTGCTTGTTGGTAGATTCCTGAGCCACCCATGCCCCACCTGGAAATACCATGAGAATCTGTTGAATGAGGTTCTTTGCAAGCCACAGAACACAATATGAGGATGAAAATTTCTTTCTAGTCAAATTTGTACAGTATCCACTGACAGCACAGTTCACATGAGACCACAAAAAGATCCACGTACCACACACCCAGCGCTATGCACCATGTACCAGGCACTAAGCACCCAAGCACCATTGCTGACTTGGGGTTAAAGATGAACACATGCCAAATAATAACAGCGTGTTGGATAAGAAGGTAAAGTTAGACCTTCTGACCAGAATAAAAATTCGTTCATTTGACCAACATTTACATCTTTTGCACTTATTTTATAAGAGGTGCTGTGCTATGTTCTCTGAGAAATCCAAAGCTGGATCAGAAACAGCTCCTGCTGCCAGAGAAGTGATAATTTAGTAAGGAATGTAAACTCACATACAAATATCTATAGTGCAAAGAGGTATCATGCTTTTACTCAGGCCTTGGCCACTGGGGGTAAAACTTTTCAGGAGAGAAAGAAGCATCACCAGAGCTCTGCTTGGTGAGCTCTCAGTCTCAGCCTTAGCTGCTGCCTCCCTGGAGCTCTGGGAGTCTCCTGACGGTTCTACTGAGGTGCTCAGGAAACTATTCCCCGGTCTCCTCCTTGGGATTCACCACAGTCCTCCTCTCTGAAGAGCTCTCTGCCAAGGTTCCTGTGGCAGCTCTGTCCCCCTCACCCACAGAAGACATCGTGATAGAGAAAATCTGTAATTTTGACCTGTAAACACCCTCCTACTCTCACTGTCTTGTATCAGCATCCTCATTTTCTATAGGAAACTGTTTCCCCCCACTCATTATAACCAGGTCATTCTGGTGTGACCATCAATTTGCATCCCTCATCCCTTTGGCCTCTTTGATCAGTCCCCAGTCCCCAGGTGGGCACAGAGAGACCCTTGCCAAGCCAATCCCAGCCTTACATAGACTAAAACTGTTAGATCACCAAGCTAGGATGAGAATAGCTGGAGCCTCCAACAGCCACATCTCCTGCTACACGAAGGAAAGCTTACTGCAGTTGCAGGGAAAGAACTCAAGCCAGAGGAAGAGTAGAAAAGAGGGAAAGCTGTACCTGAAGATATCATTTGGATCCTGGGATCCGGCTTTTCCAGAGGTCAACTTCATCTTCGCCCTTCCCAGATGGGTGAGCCAGAAGATCCTCCTTTCAGCTCATGCTGATCCACAGTCACTGTCTTCCTTCTTCCAGCATCATTCCTGCTGCTGCCAGCTGGCTCGGATGTCCCCAGTGGAGCTGCCAGTGCCAAGACAGAGGCCTTGTAGGTCTGCACCAAGACCCTGGAGCTGATCTTCCCTCAAAAAAGTCAGATCTAATGAGGATAGCTTTTTCTTTCTTTTTTATTTTCAGCCTTTTTTTTTTTTTTAGATGGAGTCTAGCTCTGTCTCCCAGGCTGGAGTGCAGTGGTGTGATCTCAGCTCACTGCAACCTCTGCTTTCCAGGTTCAAGTGATTCTCCTGCCTCAGCCTCCCATGTACCTGGGACTACAGGCATGCGCCATGCATAATGGTGTGTGCCTGTAGTCCCAGGTACACGGGAGGACTGCATGCTGGGATACAGCATTGTCTAGTTTCCTGCTGTAGCACCTAGTGAATCCAGAACACAGAAACCTGGCAAGCTTCAGCAGGGTGGCGGGGATGAGCAGACACAGAATCAATGAGCTGAGAGGTGGGTGGAGGATCTGCAGTGTCTCCAGAAGCAGCCTGAGGAACATGGGCAGAGCGACTGCTGGGTTGAAAGGAGGCCTGAATGAGTGCTCAGGTTCCCTTCACCTTTCAGCCTGGGTACCTTGTTCTGCTGAATCCCCTCCCACTTCTGTGCCATCACCATTTCCTCTCACTGGCTCTTTTCAACTCACATTTAAATGTACTTAGTTCTCTCTAATCTAAAAGAAATTTCTCTCTTGACTGCACCCTCCTGTCCATCCACTTTCTATCACATTCTTTCCTGTTGGTCTTGAACGAGTTGTGTACCCTTGCAACCTTCGCTTCCTTACATACCATCCTCATTACATGCGACTTTTACTTCCATTACCACAGAGCCACTTTTTCCAGTTCTACCCCTTACAACACCAGCTATATCCCCTCACTGATTTTTGCAACATTTTGTTTGTATGAATTAATGAGTCTGTAATATTAACAGCAAAATATTGCTGAAGGGTCAGGATCTCGGGCATTCTCACTAAAGGAGCTGTTTAAAAAAAAGAAACAGATTTGGTATTCCATTTCCTGAGTCCTGGGATGAATTATAAGCCATGCCTTTCCCTGTTATCTTTAATTCTTCCTTTTGCCTCCTTATCAAGCCACATGTCTCTTGATTTGGGATTAATCTACCTGGTACAATGACTAACATTTCCTATTTCAGAAAATTACCTTTGATCCTTGTTCTGTATCAAGATAGGTGCTCAGAGAGCACAATAATAGCATACTTCCTTCAGTTGCCTCCCCAAAATCCCGAGGGGAAAGGGTAGAAGTTTTACACTGTGGGAGCTCTTGACATGCTCTGAAGAATGTTACAGGTACGGCCTGCCTCAGCCTGTTCTCTTCCCACTGAACAAGGAGCTAATGCTGACTGTGGAGTCTTGGGCATCCTATACTGAAGACTCCAGCATCAATGCCTGCCATTTTTTTCCTTCATATCTTGGAAGACAAGATGCTCCCTTACTGTTTCAGGTCATTGCCTTTGCCTGTAATTTGGACCACACCCTCTCCAGGGAGATGTTCCATAGGAAGGGTGACTACACAATTTGTTGTCTTCACCAAGAGTTTGGAAAATAAAACAGGGCACCAACTCAACTGGATGCTGGCACAGCAGGTACATGTGAGGACTAATTCAGGACTGGGATGTGTGGCCACCTTATCTACAGAGATCTCTTCCCTTTTTGATACTTACAATGTGGCCCCTGAACAGTTTTTCCTCAAGCAAATAGAGAAATGTGGCCCAATCCTCTCCTCTCGGTGACTGTGCCTTTCTGTCTCTCCCATCCCTTCTACTGTTAAATACCTCCTTATCCTTGAGCTCCATTTATACCGCCATTTCCTTGTTCCCCTTGGCCCACACGACTATGCTATCAGGAAGGGAGGGATCCAATTTTGGTTTTCTAGATAGATAGCAAGCACCACATATTGAGCAATGATTGCTTTTCAGATGGGCTTGAACTAGTACCTTTGTCTTATATTCAATTTGCAAATTTATTGGAATCTATAATTCATTTTCATTTTATTGATTGTTCCATTACTTTCTTAAATATTATATATGCATGAAAAACCTCAATGAATTTCAAATTATAAAAACAATCTGCATTGCCTAACTACAGTGAAAAAGAAAATAAACGGTACCAAAAAAGTACTGATATAGTTTGAATGCTTGTCCCCTCAAAATCTTATGTTGAACTATAATATGCAGTGTTGGAGGTGGGGCTCAGTGGGAGTTGGATCATGGGAGTGGATCCCTCATAAGTGGCTAAGTGCCAAATCCTTGGTATTGAGTGAGTTCTCCCTCTGGTAGTTCACACAAGTTATGGTTGTTTAAGAGTGTGGCTCCTCTCCATTCCTGCTCCCTCTCTCACCATGTGAAGATTCCTGCTTCTGCTTCACCTTCTTCCATGAGTAAAAGCTCCCTGAAGACTCAATAGAAGTTGAACAAATGTCAGCACCACGCTTCCTGTACAGCCTGCAGAGTCATGAAGCAATGAAACCTCTTTTCTTTATAAATTACTCAGTCTCAGGTATTCCTTGACAGCAATGCAAATGGACTAACACAAGTACCAACAATAAAAATGCACAAACTGGAGCAAGAAAAAGCCTGCTTGTATCAAAGGCAAATCACAATTTCAGTGCAAAGTATTTATAAAATAGCAATAAAAATGCCTCATGTCTAAACAGATGCAGTTCAGCCAAAGTTGCCCCTAGAGATGAATTCATAGCCTTCAACATGTTCATTAACTTAAAAATGCATTAAAAGCTAAACGTTAAACTCAAGAAGTGAGGGAAAAAAGGAAAAACAAAAGAGAAATTAACAGAGAAAATGAAAAAGCAATTTAATTGGTGAATAAATCCAAGTGGCAGTTTTAAAAAAAATTAATAAAATAGAAAAACCACTATTGACTCTAACCAAGAATAATTGTAAAGTGAATACCTGGTGATCACTGCGCTTTCTTGTCACTTTTAACTCTTCTAGAAAATACAAATCAGATCTTCAATGGATGCTTCTAAACCGAGAGCAGAATGCTGTTTTAAATAGTTTATTAACTCATTGATTTATTTCTTAATTGTATACAAGTGCTGAGAATAGTGCCTGGAATATAGTTGCAGCTCAAAAAACAAGGGATTACAGGCAAATGGGCACCTCCAACTCCACAGGAGTTGTCTCAGACGAGGACAGTTTTCTTGAATAGGGTGAGCACAGGGTTAGCTGGCCTGTGACAGGTGCCTGCCTCCATGGCATCAGTGACATTGGTATCCATCAGCTGCATTGGTACAGGTAGCTACATACAGCACATGTAGTCCAGCTTTTTGGACCTACACTGTGGCTAGAATCCAAGGGAAAATCACTTTATCAAGAGGAAGTTAGCACATGTGAAATTTAAATAGATCCTTCACGATTATTTTATAAAGTACACCAATTTAAACTTCAGTCAAAAGTGTATAAATATAGCAATTTGCACAACCCTAACTTGCATGTAATCGAAAGTGTTCGTTATAAGCTTGCTCTTTGTAAAGATTGGCTTCCCATCCCCACCCTGCCCCGTTCCCCTCCTTGGTTAGGAAAGTTGATCTGTTTCCTTTACAGTTGCTATGGAATTTGGATCTCTAATACTCGTGGAAATTGCTTTGGATATCTCCTGAGGAGGGTATCTTACTATTTCTATTCAAGTAGATAGGTAATTATAAAAATGATAGATATTTGATAACTTATCTTCCCTTCAATGTTTAAAAACACCACATGTATTAGTCCATTTTCACACTGCTATGTAGGACTACCTGAGACTGGGTAATCAATGCAGAAAAAGGTTTAAGTGAGTCACAGTTCCAGATAGCTGACGAGGCGTCAGGAAACTTACAACAATGGTGGAAGGTGAAGGGGAGGAAAGACACATCTTACCCTATGGTAGGAGAGAGAGAGAAAGAAGGGAAGTGCCACACTTTTAAACCGTCTGATCTTGTGAGAACTCACTGTCATGAGAAAGAACAGCATGGGGGAAACTGCCCCCATGACCCAATCACCTCCCACCAGGTCCCTCCGTCCACATGTGGGGATTACAATGTTGAGATTTGGAAAGGGACACAGAGCCAAACCATATCACCACACTTTCACCATGTTAAATTACTGTGCTCTAGATTTGTTTCCATATTGTCTTCCACTTACTGCCTGTTCTTGAGGTATTGCCACACTCTTTTGAATAGAATAACTTATTACTGTTGGGGCACAGAGAACAAGATCCCAAAGCATGGTGCCTTGGCATGCTGAGTGCTTTGAATTAAAGGAAACAGGAAGGCCTCCGAAATAATCCTCAGAACCAAGGTCTCTCTCTGACCTTCTCCTCCTTTCCACTTCTCTGATCCTTTTTTCTCCAAAGCACTAGAGTGGCTTTCTCTGAAGTTCCCTTATCTAATTAAGAGAAATTCTTCTAGAAGAAACGCAATTGTCTTAAAACTTTGTAGGAATCTGAACAAATAACCAGGCAAGATTAACCACAGAAGAGAAGAGACTAAAACTTGTCATCACCTCTAGATAGACTTTTCATCTATTTTTCTGGAGACAGCTCTAAGATATCACCTGGGAAACATTATCTGCATAAGACCTTTGTTCACCGTGAAGTTTTACCTCTCACCTTCTCACACCACCTCTTCCAGAGCCCACAGGAACTCTTCATCAAAGGCCATTGTTCCTCGGACTCATTCATTTTCCCTGAAAAATCATTTACTGCCCCTCACAATTGGCTACATTTCTCCCATTTCCCTCTCCCCAATGAAGAAGATACATAAGCTTCAACTATCTAGTCTTTCTTTGAGTCTCATATTTTATATGGCTCCTTTACTTAGTCACATTTTACAACTTGTCCACCTTTTCTCCTAGTAATCTCTCTGTTGTCAGTTTATTCCAGCAAAGCATCAGAGAGAATGTAAAGGAAACTTTCCTTCCACCCCTAAAATACTATGTCCTTGACCCAATAATGATGGCTCTCCAAGAATCTCTTCTATAGAAGCAATAGCACAAATACATTTTAGGATGTTCAGTATTGCTGGTATTACTAAAACATAAAATAGAAAAAACTAGGAGAAAACAATCGGGGGTACGTTACTAGACAGATGAATAGAAGACACTATGAAACCATTAAAAGTGAGATCGATCTACTTATGTGGAAATATGTTAACATATAAATTTTAAGAAATTATATATGTACACACACACCACATGCACAAATATAAATAATGATTTTGCTGTATACAAATGTGTCTGCCTATGAGTATAAATGGATCTGAATGGACTCAGAGCAGACTCAGGAAGACTACCCATTAACTATGAAGAGCAGCTACGTATGAAGCAACAGATTAGAAGGGGTAAGTGATTCTTCTTTTTTTGAAGAATTCAAAAATTTGAAATTCAAAATAGATATGATGTGTGATCTCCAAAACAAAAGAACAAGACATAAGTAGATTGTGATATGATGTAAAATATATTTGGTCTTTGCCCCCAGTTCATGTCATGAAACTATAGGAATGTTGTTTCGAGGTGACTTAGGGTGGAGCACCCAGATAGCCTCAGGATGGAACTGGCCACCTTCGAATAATATTCGAAGGTTGGAAGTTTCAGCCCCACTCACCAACCTCTGGAAACCTGCAGGTGGGCTGGAGTTCAAGGGCTGTGAAAATTCTTGAACAACAAAACTTGATGAACTTGTGGGTTGCTGGAGGTACTGGGTGGGGGCGGCTTGCCCAGGGAGGGCCGGGAAGCCCCACTTCCCATCCATCTCGTCATCTGGCTGTTCATCTGTATCTTTTAGTATCATTCATAAGAAACTGGTTAGCACAAGTGAGTGCTTCCCTGAGTTCTGTGCTTCATCCTAGCAAACCTGCTGGACTCAAGTTGGGGGGAACCCAGATTTGCAGCTAGCCAGTCAGAAGTACAGATGATAAACTTCCACTGCAACTGATGTCTGAAGTTGGGGACAGTGTTATGGACTGAGTTCTTCACCTGTAGGCTCTGACTCTAAACTCCAGGAGATAGTGTCAGAATTGAATGAAAGCATAACACACCCAGTGGGCATCCCCTGGAGAATTGCTCCATGTGAAAAGCAGCTTGTTTTACTTGTGCATAGTTGGAGACAGGTCCAGCTGGGTGGACAGGGCAGGCGCTATGAAGCCACTTGAAAGCCACAAGACCACCTTGGCCCTGGCCCCACCTCAGCAGGGTGCAGCCAACAACCCCCAACCTGGGCTCTCAGGAATCGGGTCTGGTTTCTGAAGTGGACCAGGAAGTTGACACACTACAGATGCTCAGTCAAGGCCAAGTTCAGGAGGGCCTAAACCTGTCACCAGAGAGGGGGAGGAAACCACACTGAGGTAGTGGCATGAGGGAAGGGGGACCTGAAACAGGGCTTGCTCCCTCCCTGCACTGGACACAGAGGCCCCTGTCCTCCATTATCTCGAAGGCTCCTTCCAGCTTCTCCTTGTAATAAGTTTTCAAGAATCTTGGACCGTCAGCAGAGGCAGCCTACTGATTGTCAGTGGGCACCGGCGACTCCATCCCTAAAACTATACATGCTAATGGACTTCTCTTGGACAAACTTAAAAACATTGAACATTTTTTAAAAGATACTTTTTTCTTTTTGCTTTCATGCCATATCATGCCATTTTCTCATGAAAATCCCAGTTTGCAACACCAGAAGGTTTGTTCTTGGAATTATTTTTCCTCTCAACGAATATCTTAAAATATCTCATAGCAGGGAAAAACAGAAAAATAAACCTGCATGCTCAGCAATTTAGCTTTTCTATCCCCTGTAAGAGACAGGCAGTAAATGAAGATAAGAGAGCATATAAGCTGCTTCTTCCCCAGCTCAGCTCAGATGGGAGGTGTCCTGCATGGTCATTGCAGGCGAGAACCCCTCACTTCTGTAGGAATCATAGCTAGTGGCTGATTTGTAAGCAGGGAGTGCTGCAAGGGTAGGGTGTGTTTGTCTAGCATAGCACTGTCCTCCAGAATTCTGGATTGATGTGTGATCCTAAGGCTCTTCAGTTAGAGAGGGTTTAGCAAGTGGAATCCAGAGTTTAGGAGCACTGACACTTAGCTAATGGTACCCTGAACACAGCACTTAGTCACTCTTTGTTTTGTGATATTGTTTTCTGAGATGGGGTCTTGCTCTGTCAACCAGGCTGGAGTGCAGTGACACAATCTCGCCTCACTGCAACCTCCACCTTCTGGGTTCAAGCAATTCTCCTGCCTCAGCCTCCTAAGTAGCTGGGATTACAGGCATGTGCCACCATGCCCAGGTAATTTTTATATTTTTCACCATGTTGGCCAGGCTAGTCTTGAACTCCTGACCTCGTGATCCACCCAGCCAGCACTTGGTCACTCTTTAAACACCTAAGCATATGCTGTTAATTTTTATCCCCAACATGAGTTTGTCAAATGTGCAGGAAAGGTGACTTTATTTCAGAAAAGTTAAGTAATTTGCTTAAAGGTGCAGAAACAGTGAAAGCATGACCAAGTTTTCTTTTTGGACTGATCAATATTCAACATATTGCACATTCTTTTGTTCTCTCTCTCTCTCTCTAACCCCTATCAGCAAGAACTTTATCCGTTTTATTTATTACTATTTCCCTAGCATCTAGAGCAGATCTGGTACTTGGTAGCCATTGATAAAAATGTGCATGACTTTTAATGCAGTGGTTGTTATCATTGTCATTACATCACACTTACCAGGAAAGGCTTCCTGTGGAAAAGTCATCTGAGCTGAAATCTAAAGGGTGAGGGGCAGGAATGAGGCCAAAAGTGATACGTGGAGTTTCAGGCAAATGTAACCACAAGGGCAAAGGCCCAGAGGTAGGAAGGAGCATATGGACAGATGAGGGGCTAAGAAAAGCCAGTGACGCTGAGCAGAGAGCAGGGGCTCAGTGTCCGGAGAGGAGGCATGGACTCTATGACTATTGCAGCCTTCACAGACTCCTCACCTGGTCTAACCACCCCACATACCCTGCACTGTGACCAAAGCCAAATTTTTAAAATTTTAATCTGCCCTCAGATACTCTTCCTTAATGTCCACTAAGGCCTTCACACCCTGCTCCAGCCCTGCCAGGCCTGGTCCTCATCAACAAGAGCCAAGGTGATATGGTTTGGCTCTGTGTCCTCACCCAAATCTCATGTCAAACTATAATTCCCAGTGTTGAAGGAGGGGCCTGGTGGGAGGTGATTGAATCGTGGGGGTGGGCAGCCCCGTTGCTGTTCTTACAATAGAGTACTCACTGGAGCTGGTTGTTTAAATGTGTGTAGCACCTCCCGCTTCCTTCTCTCTCCCACTGTACCGTGTGAAGGCGTGCCTGCTTCTCCTTCACCTTCCAACACAATTGTAAGTTTCCTGAGGCCTCCCTGTATACCTGGCACAACTGTAAGCCAATTAAACCTCTTTTTTTTCATAAACAACTCAGCCACAGATATTTTTATAGTAGTGTGAGAACAGACATGTAAGGCAGTCATGAAGAGAAAAACGAGGAGACTTGAACTACATCTCTCAAAACCTGCTACGCTGAAATCCTGAAGGGGATGCAATATTGACATATGAACCAATGGACAGTGGACTGCCAGCACAGGATAAGGTCCCGAAACAAACCACACATATGAAGCCGTTTGATTTATGATAAAAGTGATATGACAAGTTTGGGAATTAAGAGGTGGATAAACTTTTCAAGCCGTGTTGCTGGATGGATTGGCTTTCCATATGGAAGGAAATGTATCTTGACACCTGTCTCACACCGTACACAAAAATATCAATTCCAGACACGCTTCAAATCTACACGAGAAAGGCAATACATAACACTTTCGGAAAAAAACAAAAGACTAGATCTTTATGAGTAGAATAGGCAAAGATTTCTTAAATAGCATAAGGACAGCATTAACCTACAGCCAAAAGTAATCAATATTGAGCTATATTAAAATTAAGAATCTTTCATAACTAATGCCTCATTAGAAGAGTGAAAAGATGGTATGGAGACTTGGAGAAGATGCTGGCATTACATTATACTCAACAAAGGACTGGTATCAGCAATAAATAGCACCTACAGATCAATAAGTTAAAGGGACAATTCAATAGAAAAATCGCTGAAAGACTTGAATAGATACTTTGTAAATGAGAGTATTCGATTGGCACCCACATATATAAAAAACTGTGCAGCTGTTAGCAAGGAAACAAAAAGTGAAATCACAAAGAGATACTACTGTGTGAACAACAGAATGGGGAAAATAAAAAAGACTGAAATACTGAGTGGCAGGCAAACAAACAACTTGGAACGCCTATATGCTGCTGGCGAGGGTGAACACTGGCAATGGAAAACTGATAGCAGTATTTAATAAGCTGAATACATACACCTCATTACCCAGAAACCACACTCCTCGGTACATACTCAGCAGAAATGTGCACACGTATTTACCAAAATACATTTATTAAAATATTCATAGCAGCCCTATTCAAAGTAGCTCCAAATTGGAACTTGTCCACAGGCTCAGCAACAGTAGAATGGATCAATAAACTGTAGTGTATTCACAGAGTAGAATACCACACAGTTACTGAATGAATAATCCACAGCTCCATGCAAGAATATCATTAAAATTCACAAACATAACGTTGAATGAAAGAAGTCATATTTGAAGTGTCAATCAAGGCAAATGACAAGGGAAGTCTTAATCATTTTAGGAGGTTTATTTGCCAACGCTAAGGACATGCCAATGAGACAGGTCTGTGCCTTTCTCTGAAGACGATTTTGAGGGCTTCAATATTTAAAGGGAAAAGGGTTGGATTTTCCTGTGAGAGGGGTTAGGGGAAAATAGGCATTCATGCCTCTGTCTGGCTCGGTGAATCTGCATTTATACATAACACAGACAATAAGACAGAAGAAACAATCCGACATGCAGTTGTCTCAGGTGGGCAGAGGGATGACTTTGAGTTCTGTCCTATGTCCTCATACCTGTGAAGATAAGCTATCAATTTACATTGCCATGGTGAACTTTAACAGAAACTCTTTAGGGTAAGAATATCGGGGCCCAAAATGAATTTCCTGGTGGGCAAAATGTGAGGGAGGTATGCAGCTTTTCATCTTTGTCACCATCTTACTTAAGAACCAAGATGGGAGGCAGGTGTGCATGACCCAGTTCCCAGCCTGACTTTTCCCTTTGGCTTGGCGAGTTTGGGGTCCCAAGATCTATTTTACTTTCACAGAAGGAAGCCAATGCTGATTGAAAAGAGAATATATCACAATTCCATGTTTACTTTAAGAAATGGCAAAACTTTACTCAGTGCTGTTACACTCTATAGAGGATTGCGGTTACCCTTAACAGTGACTGGTGGGAGCATGGAAACGTCTTCTGCAGGTACTTGTTTCTTAATCTCTTTGTTGGTTACATGGTGAATTTCCATTTGTGAAAATGTATCTATTTGTCCACTTAAGATATGGGTGCTTTTCTAAATGTATATTATACTTGCAAAAATTCTCAGAATCAGAATGGTAACATTTTGGTAACAGAATCTGCTAACGGTAACATTTTTCTCTGATAATTTATTTAAATTGTTTATAGTTCATCGAAACTGTAAGTTTATGTGTAAAAGTTTTAATTCATCCTTGCAGTTTCTGAATAACAGATGTAGCTAAAGAAATGTTTGAGAAATATGTTGAGAAAATGGTTCCATCGCTCTCTGTCTCTGTTGCTCACTCTCTCTCTGCTTCTCCTTCCTATCTTTCCTCCCTTCTCCCTGTATTTTTAGTTATTAGGCTAGAATCATAAAATGGTGCCTAACGTGAGTCACTTAAGTGAAATTTGTGTGTGTTTGTATGCACACAAAAGTAGGACTGATATAAGGCTACCAGTTATAACTCTATCTGATCTAGCCAAAATGTGCTGTAAATCAAAAGAAGATTAGGTCAAAGGAGTTTGAGAAGGATTTTACCAATATAAATTCTTCCTTCTGGTAGAGCTCAAGTCATAGGGTGGCTCTCCTAATATTACTTTAGAACTAGGATCTTCATAAATAAATCACTGATGAAAATCACGTTAATACTCTTGGGAAGACACATCAAATCCTAATAAAATGGAATTGGGAGGCCTTGAAGGGAGGGTCCTCATGCGTATTTGTCTGATAGCAAGAATGATCAGAGAATCCGCCAAACCACACTTTGCAGTTAAGGTCACTCCTATGAGAACATCTTTCCAGTAACAGCCAGTCTTTTTTTTTTTTTTTTTTTTTGAGACGGAGTTTCGCTCTTGTTACCCAGGCTGGAGTGCAATGGCGCGATCTCGGCTCACCGCAACCTCCACCTCCTTGGTTCAGGCAATTCTCCTGCCTCAGCCTCCTGAGTAGCTGGGATTAAAGGCTTGAGCCACCGTGCCCGGCCCTAATGGCCAGTCTTAATTGAAACCCTTTAAGTGGTCTTATTAAATCACAACCTTGAAGCCAGGGTCACTACTATGAAGACCCTTTCCTAAAAATGGCCAGTACACGCATCACTGCCTGTGATAAGCCTCTGTAGACAATGAACTTGTGTTTCAAAACAACCTGCATATACTTCTCCTCTTTGCCTTTAAGTTTCCCTAGCCTCAACTTCCCCAGATGCACTTATAGTTTGCCATAGCACATGTATTCCGAATTATAATTCCTCTGCTATTTCTGAGTAAACTCATTTCTTTAAAGAACCACTTTGTCAAGCCTGTAATCCCAGCACTTTGGGAGGCCGAGGCGGGTGGATCACAAGGTCAAGAGATCAAGACCATCCTGTTCAACATGGTGAAACCCCGTCTCTACTAAAAATACAAAAAATTAGCTGGGCACGGTGGCATGTGCCTGTAATCCCAGCTACTCGGGAGGCTGAGGCAGGAGAATTGCCTGAACCCAGGAGGCAGAGGTTGCGGTGAGCCGAGATCGCGCCATTGCACTCCAGCCTGGGTAACAAGAGCGAAACTCCATCTCAAAAAAAAAAAAAAAAAAAAAAGAGCCACTTTGTCTGTTGTTATTTTAGGTCGACACACTTTGATAAAAAGCAGTGTGTGTGGAACTGCTGTGTACCTTGACTTTGGTGGTGGTCAAACAAATCTACATATGTGATAAGGTTGCATGGAACTAAATACCTACACACACAAAAGAGAGCACATAAAACTGGAGAAATCTGAGTACATTGGACTGTAAGGGAGAAAAATAACTTTTTCCTCCATTCTTCGTGAGTTCTTAGCCAGAACTCCTTGTAACAAAAGACAGATTAACAACAGAAAAACAAGTATGAAACTATCTTTGCAAAATTATAACTGAGACAATGAAAGAGATCTAACCTGAGTCCCTCTTGCTTCTAACCTTTAAGCTGCCCTTGTTCCTTCCTGGGAGTAGGCTGAACTTTGGGAGGAACTTAGTTTATAGTTTATAGTTCAAAACAAAGACAAAAACAGTCCTTTCCTAAAACAAGCCTCCTTCTTGCCTGGGGACTAGACCAACTTTGTAGGACTCACATTAGCCACAAGATTAGAAATTATGGTTTAGGATTCATGCAGCTTCAGGCTACAAGATTCTGACTGCCCTGAAACTGCTCCTAAGATAAGTGCTTGCGATATTTTGCAGACCCTTCCCTTGGTGAATCAGCTGGCACCACCCAGATTGATAAACTGGCTCACCTGATCTTGGCCCCCACCTAGGAACTGACTCAGTGCAAAGGACAGCTTCAACTTCCCATGATTTCACTCCTGGCTCACTGGCTTCCCCTCACCCACCAAGTTGTCCTTAAATACTTTGACTCCCTGAATGCTCCAGGAGACGGATCTGAGTGATAATAAAACTCCCGTCTCCCACACAGCCACCTCTGCATGAATTACTCTTTCTTTATTGCAATTCCCCTCTTGATAAATCAGCTCTGTCTGGGCAGCAGGCAAGGTGGACCCACCGGATGGTTACAAGTTTACAGATACCTCCTGTATACATAAGAGATACCCAGAGAGGTGAATAAATCAGAGTAGATCTCAAAGGGTTGTCTTCAGGCTTAAATACTGTCACTCACTGAAACATAGGAGGATGTGGGCAAAGTTCTGGTTAAGGTGAGACGGCCAGGAAGAGCACCATAAAGCCAAGGTAAGGTTTGTGATCAAATTTATGTCTTCTCCATTGATTAGAGCCTTTAGTGAATTAGTCATTCTCCTCTTCCTGGTGCACAGAGGGAGACACCTTTACAAATAGAGATTTCCTTTATAGACATCAATTTCCGTTACAAAAGGAACTCTGTTTTCAAAGCTTTTCCTTTGCCAGCCTTTTCCCAAAATAATCAGCTCAAAATAATCCTTATGCCAAAGAGGCATATCTTGGGGTGATATGTCCTGAGTCCCATCACTGTCATTGTCAATTTCATGGTTCTTATGCTGTATTAAAATTATGCAAGATGCCAGGCCAGGGAAGGCGGCTCACTCCTGTGATCCCAGCACTTTGGGATTGGATGGGTGCGTGGGTCCTAGCTAAGGTGGGTGGATCACCTGAGGTCAGGAGTTCAGGCCCAGCCTGGCCAACATGGCAAAACCTGTCTACTAAAACCACAAAAAAATTAGCCAGGCATGGTAGTGGGGGCCTGTAATCCCACCTACTCTGGAGGCTGAGGCAGGAGAATCCCTTGAACCTTGGAGGTGGAGGTTGCAGTGAGCCAAGATTGTGCACCCAAGTGACAGAATGAGACTCCATCTCAAAAAAAAAAAAAGACAAAAAATTGAAAGACGTCACCATCGGGGGAACAACCACCGTCTCTGTGCTTTGTTTATTACAACTGCATGTACACCTACAATTATACAGTTACCTAAAAATAACTTTTTTTTTTGACAAGGTCTCACTCTGCTGCCTAGGCTGGAGTGCAGTGGGGTGATCTTGGCTCACCACCACCTCTGCCTTCTAGGTTCAAGTGGTTCTGCCCCAGCTTCCTGAGTAGCTGGGACTAGCACACACCACCATGCCCAGCTAATTTTTGTATTTTTAGTAGAGACAGGGTTTCACTATGATGGCCAGGCTGATCTCAAACTCCTGACATTGTGATCCGCCAACCTCAGCCTCCCAAAGTGCTGGGATTACAGATGTGAGCCACTGCACCCAGCCGGTTTTTTTCTTTTTATAAAATTGTGTGTATGTGTCTAGAAAACAACTTGGAAAGATGTTAAGTCATGATATTGCCAGTGGGTAAGTATAAGATAATGAATAGAATTAGGCAGAGAAATGAAAGTTGACTGTTGCTCAGTGTATTTATGTATCCTTGACTCTTTTTCAATAAGAATGCATCCATATATTATGTTGTGTACTTTAAGAAAAAAAGACAATTTCTTTACTCTCCACGCCCCCCAAAAATGGATCTCCAATTCTCCCAGACCAACTGAGTTGTTTAGATATAAATTAAAAAAACACATTTTCACCCCAATGTCAAACATACAGTGACCCTATTGGGCACTGATTGATTATGTAAAGTAGTTAAGTTGGTGATAATTACACTAGCATAGAAGCTTTAGGAAGCCTCTGGACCTGCTGCAAAAATAGCCACCAAATTCTGAGGTGACTGAAGGTCCTTTTAAATCCCAGTCATCTCCTGCTCCACAATCTTCTTTAGGGACTTGGAATTAAAAATCTTTTTTTTAGTTTTACCAGTATTTACTTTATAGCTTTTACCAAAAAAAAACAGTTGAAACTGTGTTTACAATTAAAAACCATTCTTAAAGAATAACCAAGCGTGTTTTTCTTTTTTATGGAAATGAGAATTTTAAAGCTTTGACTTACTACTCCAGCATCACCTGATCTTCTGTAACTTTATCTGAGATTGTAACCACACCTTATCACTATGATTTAAGTATGATTTCAAATTCATGTGAAAAATTTGAAGGAATTATTATTTTCTATATGTTATCTGATATTAACCCTCATCACGTATCCAACATTCTTTAACAAAGCTTCCTCTTTCTTAAATATGATTCTGTGTCTGGAATCTTAAAAACACAAGTTATAATTTTAAAAAGTGCAATATGATATTGTATTACTTTTCAGACTCCTGCTTTCAGGATTCGCAATATAAGTTATATTTGTAATAGCAATTATGAATTTTCTGGATAGAAATTATTAAAGGCTATATATTATTGTTTTTATTTTTCAAGACAAGTTAATTCTCTTCAGTTTGAAATTGCAAAGGATTCTGTGGTTGTATTTATTGACAGATTACACATTTGGGTTTTTTCCCATAAATATCTGTAAAATTCTGTTCTAGGATTTTGCTGTTTAAAAGTGTAGTCAGGTAAGTCTGGATGTTGCCACCTTTCAGTTAAATTTGTTGAGTTTGATTGGCAATATTGCTTTTTGCATTCACGTCTTACTAGATACGAAAAGCTGTTTTTAAAAATTCTTTATTCAGTTACTGTTTCTGCTTTGTTCGTTTTCTTTCCTCTTTGGGAACATGGTTAGGCTTTCTGTTAAAATTATTCCACATATTATCTGTTATCTTTTTACTTCTTTATCCTTTCTTCTGTGTTTTGAGGCTGTTTCTCAAGTTTTTTCTCCACAAGAACAAATTTGGTTTAATGTCGGGAACAAATCTCTGCTCATTGCCTTCACTGTAAGTTTTGATTGTGCTTTTATGCTTTTGATTGACATGCGGGCCCTTTGCTTATCTTTTTAGAGGCATCATACTATATAATTAATAGAAAAGTAAAATTTTCTTAAAATTTTATTTTTCAATAAATGAAATGAATTTGTATTCAGAAGGTGTCCTTTCTTTGAGAGTTTAATACCTGCTGCATAATCACTATGAGTACATTAGTCTGTTTTTCCACTGCTATAAAGAAATACCTGAGACTGAATAATTTATAAAGAAAAGAGGTTTAATTGGCTCACAGTTCCATAGGCTGTACAAGAAGCATGATGCTGGCAACTGCCTGGCTTCTGGGGAGGCCTCAGGAAACTTAGAATCATGGTGGAAGGCAAAGCAGGAGCTAGCCCATCTTATATGGCCAGAGCAGGAGGGAGAGAGGACAGGGAGGTGTCAGACACTTTTAAACAACCGGATCTTACGATAACTCTCTCAGGAGAGTAGCACCAAAGGGATGGTGCTAAACCATTTATGAAGGATCCACTCCCATGATTCAATTACCTTCCACCAGACCCCACTTCCATCTTTGGGGATTACAACAGAACATGAGATTTGGGTGGGGACACAGATCCAAACCATATAAATGAGTCAGCTTTTATAGCAGGTCCCTGATGTAAATCACTCCCCCCCCCACCTTTTTTTTTCCTTTTGAGACGGAGTTTCGCTCTTGTTACCCAGGCTGGAGTGCAACGGCGCGATCTCGGCTCACCGCAACCTCCGCCTCGTGGGTTCAGGCAATTCTCCTGCCTCAGCCTCCTGAGTAGCTGGAATTACAGGCACGCGCCACCACGCCCAGCTAATGTTTTTGTATTCTTAGTAGAGATGGGGTTTCACCATGTTAACCAGGATGGTCTATCTCTTGACCTCGTAATCCACCCGCCTTGGCCTCCCAAAGTGCTGGGATTACAGGCGTGAGCCCCCGTGCCCGGCCATCACTCTCCTTATTAATACCCAGAGGCACTCCTTGTAGTGGCATGACCAGACATTCCCATCCTATTGTCATTACTGTTATCACAAGTGATTCGGTAATTGCAGAGTTCTCAGTTGTGTGTCTTAAAATTAATCTTAAAGTAGAAGTTTCACAGATTGTATTTCTGCTTCGTAGCTATTTTTATTCCTGTTTGTGTCTGCATAGATGAAGAGAATACTGAGATGTAGACTGTGAAATACAAATGAACTCAGCAATATGGTTTCTGTGGGTTTTTTTTTTGCACCACCACAACATGAGGAGGTTGACACATTGTTTCCTGTTCTTTCTTCCTTTTCTCAGAAGTTATTTTTCTTAGTTTCAGGCACTATAAAACATCTCTGTCCCCAATGGCTACACTGAAGGTGAAAACCCTTTTGCCCTTATCTCAGGGAAATGAAGATTTATGTTCATACGCACACTCAAACCTGTACAATAATGTTTATAACCGCTTTATTCATAATAGTACGTCATTGGGGACAACTGATGTCCTTCAATGTGTGAATGGCTAAAGGTACTCAGTGCTTCCATCATGGAATACTACTCAGCAATGAAAAAGAAGGAACCATAGGTACCATAAAGCCTGCATGAATCTCCAGATAATTACACTGAGTAAGAAAAGCCACGAGTAAAAGGCTATACTACATGGTTCCATTTATATGACATTCCTAAAGTGATAAAATTATAAACATCGAGAACAGAGCGGTGTTTGCCAGGGGTTAGGAATTAGGTGGGAGAGGAAAAGAGTGGGTGAGGTTCTAAAAAGACAACAGGAGGGATCCTTGTGGTGATGGAATATTCTGGATCTTTACATTGTGTTGTTAATGTCCTGATCAAAATATCACAGTAAAGGCCAGGTGCGGTGGCTCACGTCTGTAATACCAGCACTTTGAGAGGCTGAGGAGGGCGGATCATGAGATCAGGAGATCGAGACCAGCCTGACCAACATGGCAAAACCCCAACTCTACTAAAAGTACAAAAATTAGCCGGCATAAATGGCACGTGCCTGTAATCCCAGCTACTTGGGAGGCTGAGGCAGAAGAATTGCTTGAACCTGGAGGTAAAGGTTGCAGTGAGCTGAGATGACGCCATTGCACACCAGCCTGGGCAACAGAGCAAGACACTGTCTCAAACAAAACAAAACAAAATCACAGTAGAGTTTCATAGAACGTTACCATGGTAGGATATTTCTTTCAACTGCATGTAAATCCACAATTATTCCAAGATTAAAAGCTTAATAATAACAATAATAATGATGATAATAAAACCTTTGCCTGATATCCTTCAGAGATTCAGCTTCCTGGTGCTCATGATCATTTTTCTTGCCATGATCATTATATTACATGTGAGTCATGAACTGAAGCCAGCATAATCCAGAGTGGATCTGATCTGCTGGGATCCATGCTGCCTCTCCTAGGAGCTCACCATGCATTTTCTTCATGCAGGATAGCATTATAGGGGACATGTAAGGTACTAAGTGTGCTAAGGTGCAGTTTATCCTCTCAAGAAGCTGTTGTTATCAAAAGATCATAGAATAACTACACGAATGATTCCCATGTAAGTATCACCTTGAGTGAAATGTATCCTGTTCCCCAGGAAGAGGCACTGCACAGCTGGAAACAGGAGTTTCCAAGGAGTCTACATCCTAAAGTGAGTTGCCAACCCCTGGAGCCTGACAACCAACCTTCTGAAGTCCAATGCAATCAACTACAATAAGGTGAGCAGTAAGTGAGGAGGAGGATGGGCCTCCTGGGAGCTGATTCTGGAAGAATGGCTTCTGTTCCTATGCTTCCTCCTGAGGAAGATGAGAGCTGGGCTACTATCCCCCTCCCTAAAGACTGGGGAAGAAAAGGGCCGGGAGCCTCGTGCTTGCCTTTGCTGCAGCTTAGGAGGTAGAGCAATTGCCATAGATAACTATTCCAGCAAGGCAAAGGGATGCTTAAGTGTGCCTGAGAGACAAATGGAGAGGGAGCTCAAGGGTTCCTTTCTTCTCTCTCTTGCCCCAAAATAGAGATGCCTGCATTAGGCCAAGGATGTAAGAATTTAAGGAGAAGTAGCACTGTGACACACCTGAACCACTGCTGTTCTTGCTGCGAAAGAAAGAGTTTCTTTTTTTTTTTTTTTGAGATGGAGTTTCTCTGTTGTTACCCAGACTGGAGTGCAATGGCACGATCTCGGCTAACCGCAACCTCCGCCTTCTGGGTTCAAGCAATTCTCCTGCCTCAGCCTCCCGTAGCTGGGACTACAGGCATGCACCACCATGCCCAGCTAATTTTTGTATTTTTAGTAGAGACGGGGTTTCACCTTGTTGACCAGGATGGTTTCCATCTCTTGACCTCATGATCCACCCGCCTCGGCCTCCCAAAGTGCTGGGATTATAGGCATGAGCCACTGCGCCTGGCCAAGAAAGAGAGTTTCTACAGGGTTGAAAATCAAAGGCAGATTGCAAGGAGTTAAGAATGGGAGACCAAGAAGAGGAATGCCAACTTTTCTTTACAGACGTCCTTTTTTTAATGAAAGAAAAGTAGAAGATTGAGGAATTGAATTTGCTAAGAGGAAAGGACTGAGAATGATTTTAAGGCTGGAAGGAGTTAAAGAGACTGATTCTGCAGCTGGGAGAGAGAGCAGAGGATGCATGAGTCCGTTCCATTTTGTTCAATACTTTGAGTTTCTCGTCATAGCTGCCATATAAGTGTTGCCTTACTTAAAAGGAACCCTGGAGAAATAAGAGAAAGAGGGAAAGAAAGACTCAGAAAAATCTTTTTAAAACTGTATTCAGGCCAAACCTGTCTGCTGCCTACTCATTCTTCCTAGGGTCTGCCTGAGGGGCCGTGGCTGGGGGCTGGGAGCTGGGAGCAGAGCTCTGGACAGGTGACCTGTCCTTGGGATGCCAGCGAGTTCTCATGCTCCTCCTTAATGGTTGCTTTTTAGAGGAGACTGCAGGGAAGAACTAATGCCCCATATTCCTAAATCCTGAATCTCAAGCCTAATTGCTGGGGTTTAGGTCTCAGTCAAGCATCTCTTTTGGGTCCCTGGAGATTCAGACCCAAGTTATTCTCCATACCTATGATATAAAGAGCCAGGCTGCTGTGGAGGACACACTTAAGAAAAGAAGTCTCACTGTATTCTTATGTGGATAAAGACAGGCAAAAGAAAGAAAAAGAAAGAAAGAAAGAAAGAAAGAAAGAGAGAGAAAGAAAGAAAGAGAAAAAGAAAGAAAAAAGAAATAAGACTAGAGACTGGAGCTCAGTCAAAGTTGCTTTGCCTGAAGGTGAGGGAGGCCTGGGTGATTTCTTTTCCCATCATTTCTGCTCTTGTTCTGCCTCATCATCTGCCTGCAGTCACCTGTGCGGCTCTATTGATTTCCCTGTCAAAACTGCCTTACTTGATAAAACTTGTACTTTTATTCCATTCTGCAGGAGCTGGAAGAGTTGCAGGGGCATGAGGCTTACCCCACCTTTGTTCCCCATGCTTTCTCTCCCACGTTATGCTTTCCTGTGCTTATTTTGATCCAAAATGTGATTTTCAGACTGGGTGCAGTGGTGCACACCTGTAAACCCAGCACTTTGAGAGGCCAGGGCAGTTAGATCACTTTAGCCTAGGAGTTCAAGACCAGACTAAACAACATGGTGAAACCCTGTCTCTACTAAAAATATAAAAATTAGCCAGGTGTGGTAGTGCACACCTGTGGTCCCAGCCACCCAGGAAGCTAAGGCAGGAGGATCATTTGAGCCTGGGAGGCAGAGGTTGTGGTGAGCCGAGATTGTACCACTGCACTCCAGCCTGGGCAACAGAGTGAGACCCTGTCAAAAAAAAAAAAAAAAAAAAAAAAAAAGAAAGAAAGAAAGAAAAAGAAAAAAAAGGTAATTTTCCCTCTTTTCTGCTTTTTCTTCTCCCCAACCCCCAATTTGGTTTTCCCATTAAGTATAGTGAAGGCTGAAGGAAGAAAACAGAGGAAGAAGCCATGATAGTGGTAAGCACAACAGGCACTGAGGAGGCTGAATTGGACATAGCTGATTTTCTTCCTGTAGCAAACACATGTCACAGGGACACAAAGGAAGGATCTGTGGAAAGACCACAAAGCTCTGCCACAGGAGCTTCTATGGAATCTTAACCCTACGTGTGCCCAGATGCTGCCCTAAAGACTCTTTTTACTGCTCAGATCTGGGAGCCTGGGGCTGGCATTGCTTAATGCTGAAGTGAGTATGTCTTTCCTAATGGCGTAAAACACCCATCTTGATTTACTTGGCTTTAATGGACAGGGCCAGCCGATGTAGAGGAAGCAAGAGGTGGTTGGTGAGTAACCCTTGGGTACGAAGTGTGTGTCCAGAATCACTAAGGATTCCGGTGCCTGGAAGGTGAGCTCTCTCTGCCCCACCCTGCTTAGGGAACCCAGGCTGCAGGGAAGAGGTCAGGAACTTGAAGCAGTTGCCATATTGATGCAGGGCTGCATGGGACCATGAATCCTCACACCAGGCAGCAATAGGTCTTGTTCATTTCTGGACTGTTCTAGTTCATTTCCAAACTTTTTCTGTCTGGGATGTTGGTAATGAAAGGAGTGTGTAAGCTCCTAGAATCATGGGCTCCAAGCACTGCCATCGGCGATCAAACGGACTGTAGCACATCAGCTGGAGAAACAGGGCTCCTCTATGTTTGTTTAGCCTCTTAGCCATATGAGCACCCAGCCTGGAGTCAGGAGGTGATCTCTCATTCTACCTTTTGAGCCGAGCGGGTGAGAAGTCCTGGAAAAACCACCTGGCAGGAGTCCATGGATATTTCGGTCTTGCTTCCTTTATTAGCTCATTTTAAGGATCCAATAATGGGGAATTGCTTCAAAATATGAGACTGTTCCACACATGGGGCAGATTTTTACCTTGATCATAATCCTTGATTCTTCAGGGCCCACCAGCACCAGGAGTACGGGAGAGAAAACAATTTAAAGCCTGAAATTTTAAAATAATCTAAATTAGACCTATGCTCCCCAGACAGTGATATTAACGGGTTCAGGGTTCAGAGGGGTTAGTTGAGGATCTAGGATTGTTTTTTTGAGACACAGGATGGAATGCAATAGCATGGTCTCCACTCACTGCAATCTCTGCCTCCCAGGTTCAAGAGATTCTTCTGCCTCCGTCTCCCAAGTAGCTGGGATTACAGGCACCTGCCACCACATCTGGCTAATGTTTGTGTTTTTAGTAGCGATGGGGTTTCACCATGTTGGCCCGGCTGGTGTCGTGATCTGCCCACCTTGGCCACCCAAAGTGTTGGGATTACAGGCATGAGTCACTGTGCCCGGCCGGACTAGGATCCTTAGCCATCAGACTTTGTCCAGTGGCTGCAGGCATCCTGTCCATAGTCCAACCTTCCCGAGGCTGCCATACTATGAGGATGAGCAAACTGTCCCCTTTGGAGAGGTACATGAAGAAGTTGGAAGATCCCAGAGAGAGGGAACTACCCAGCTCACCCTCAGCTGTGGCAGCCCCCGCTGTTCCTGCTCCATCTACCATCCACAGCCCATGAGAGATGATAAGCCAGAACCCCCTAGCGGAGCCCTTCCTGAATCCCAATCAATAGGAACCGTGAGAGGTGTTGATGTGATGCTGGCTTTACCAGGAGTTTGGCTATGAACCAGTAGCTAAGCAAGACAGCCGTCTCCCAAGCACATGGTTCAAGTGGAAGCTGCTCATCTTCCCGTAAACTACAAGATCAGGACAACAGATCAGCTCAATTCTGGTTTCCTTATTTTAGTTGGGACTTTGGCTGCAAGTGGTAGAAATATGGGACAAAAAAGTTGAAGCAAGCAGAAAAGCGTTAGCTTCAGTTGCTGGGTAATCCTGTCACTTCATGGAGTTGAAAGCAAAACTGTGACAACTGGATCCTTGGGGGAGAGCTGTGCTCAGAACCATCAGGACTCCCTTGCTTTCTGATTTCTGACATGGACTTGGCTTCACTTTCTAGGTAGGTGCTTCCTACCTGGTTGGAAGGACGTCTGCCAGCATCCATCGTGCATTCTCTCAGCTTAGCAAGCCCAGCGGAGGAGGAAGCTGCTTGCTGACAGCATCTGAAGTTCAGCCGTCGTCTCCTTTTGACCAGGAGACCTAGGAACTACAGACATCTAAAGTGGGTGGAGGAGTATGACAGGATAAGAACCAAACATGCTCCCGTTTAGAAAGGGAAGAATGGGAGACACAGGCATCACTGATTTCTGAATTCCAGCTCTGGATTAAGCAGAACAGGTGAGGCTCCCTACTCTTCAGAGCTCTTGGGGGTCAGGAATGCTTCTTGATTAGGTTCAGGTGCCGTCCTCTGAGGGAGCTGCCTTGCCCACAGTTCCTTGGCACTGCCCTCCAAGAGGCCGTTCCTTTTCCATTCTCCTCCTCACATTGCATCTGAAGTGAGTTGACTCCCTTTGGAGTCTCCAGGGTCCTCAGCACCTTTCTGCCTGAGACAAGTATAGAGTTCAAGGGTTTGGGAATAGATGCATCTTGTTAGTATAAGCCCGTGGCTGCCTTAATGCACAACTTTCTTAACAGCCTGAGGCTTCTTTTTTTTTTTTTTTTGAGACAGAGTCTTGCTCTGTCATCCAGGCTGGAGTGCAGTGGTACAATCTCCACTCACTGCAACCTCTGCCTCCACCTCAGCCTCCTGAGCAGCTGGGACTAGAGGCATGCACCACCACACCCAGCTGATTTTTGCATTTGTAGCAGAGACGGGGTTTCATCATGTTTCTCAGGCTGGTCTCAAACTCCTGACTTCTGGGATTACAGGTGTGTGCCACCACACCCAGCCTAAAGGCTTCTTATCTATTTAATTCCAACTGGTCTCTGGGAGCCTGTCCTCACATCTGCAGTTCTGTTCCCACACTCTCAGATGGGTTCTTTCTCACATCGGTATCTATCTCTCCTAAGTGAATGGGCCACATTCACGTGGTTGGGAAACCCACACACTTAGGCTGCCTTCTCGGAGGCTTTCTTCAGATTCGTCTGGATTTTTACCCAACTGGAAAAAATTTGCTGCGTGCTATTCCTCCAAGGTCTTCTTGTTTATCTTTTGTGCTTCTGCTGAAGAGGCCTTTGGCTAATCCAACCCAGCAAGACCTTGAACTTTTGAGTTCTTCCTATTCCCTTGCATTTGTGTTCACAAACTAGCCAGTTCTTCCGTGAGCTCTTCTTTCTTGTAACACATGGTAAAATACAGGTAATTTCTAGTGTTCCGTTTTCCATGCTTTTCCCACCAACAACTAAAAAATTATTAGGTGCCCATCTGCCTCTTGAACCATGATAGGAGCCTCTGGTGTCTGTCTCCTTGATGCCCGCTGCCAACCCAACACTAATGCCAGGTCCTTCTCCCAACCTAACACTAATGCCGGGTCCTTCGGGGCTGTTGGTGACAGTAGCACCTATTTCTAGTACTGACATATGTAGTAGTCAGGGTAAGTTAGATTACGGTGTGGTGATAACCACAAATCTCAGTGCTTCTGAGAACTAAAGCTGCCTCCTCAGGCATGGGCCTCTCTGGTGCCCACTTCAGGGAAGGAGGGAGGATGCAGACCCACTCCTGGGTGTCTCCTGCTTCTGCCTGCAGGTTACTCAGATCTGAAACAGCATCTCCCTCACAAAAGACGTTCAGTGTACTTCGTGGATAGAATGCATGATTTTGAGCTTTATAATTAACATTAATATTTTATACGTAACATTAATATTTAGTATGTAACACAGAGACACTGATAGGATTTGGCTGGGTCCCCACCCAAATCTTGCCTTGAATTGTAATGATCCCTACATGTTAAGGGGAGGGCCAGGTGGAGATCATTGAATCCTGGGGGCAGGTTCTCCCATAGTGTTCTCACTGTAATGAGTAAGTCTCATGAGAGCTGATGGTTTTATAAATGGGAGTTCCCCTGCACAAGCTGTCTCGCCTGCTGCCATGTAAGACTTGCCTTGCTCCTCCTTCACCTTCCACCATAATTGTGAGGCCTCCCCAGCCATGTGGAACTGGGAGTCCTTTAAACCTCTTTCCTTTATAAATTACCCAGTCTTGGGTGTATCTTTGTTAGCAGCATGAGAATGGACTAATATACACATTTTGTGTAATTTTTCTTTTTCAGAAATGTCTGGAGTAGTCTACAAATATATATATGAGAGAGAGAGAGAGAGAGTTTCACTATTCTTATCCAGGCTGGAGTGCAGTGGTACGACCTCAGCTCACTGCAACTTCTGCCTCCCAGGTTCAAGCGATTCTCCTGCCACCATGCCTGGCTAATTTTGTATTTTTAGTAGAGACAGGGTTTCTCCATGTTGGTCAGGCTGGTCTCGAACTCCTGACCTCAGGAGATCAGCCCACCTTGGCCTCCCAAAGTGCCGAGATTACAGGCATTAACCACCTCACCCAGCCTCTATAAGCATTTTTCTTACAAATAAAACCTAGAATTACATGGTCAAGTTTTAAAAATCCCATTGGGCTGCTGATTGGATTACATTTAATATACAGATAAGTACGAGAGTTACTGACTCTTTTTTTTTTTTTTTGAGATAGAGTTTCTCTCTTGTTGCCCAGGCTGGAGTGTAGTGGCACGATCTCAGCTCACTGCAACCACCACCTCCCTGCAACCACCACCTCCCAGGTTCAAGCAATTCTCCTGCCTCCACTTCCCATGTAGCTGGGATTACAGGCACCTACTGTCACACCTGGCTAATTTTTTGTATTTTTAGTAGAGACATCATGTTGGCAGGCTGGTCTTGAACTCCTGATCTCAGGTGATCTACCTTCCTTGGTCTCCCAAAGTGCCAGGATTACAGGCATGGGCCACTGTGTCCAGGCTAACATTTTTTTATAATGTTGCCTTCCAAATCAATATAAACTTCTGTTGTTTTTCTTTTACTACCCATCAGCAAGTTTATACATAGTTTTCTTCATGTAAGTCATGTTCACTTCTTATTTATCTTATGTCTAACTATTCTGCTTCTGTAGCTTCTATGAATAGAATTATCTTCTTAATATTTTCTGTCTGGATTTTGAGCTCAGTAATGAGCTATTGACTTTTGTGCTTAGGAGCATTATTTTAAACGAGCACATGTAGGTGCTGTAATCACAGTACGTCTTCATTCTCGTCTTCCCTGCCGTCTAATATCCATTTAGCGAGGGAAGCATTGCCGCTGCCTCTGAGTGAAAGTGTGTGAATCACAGACTCATTCCCCCATGAAGACAATCCCGTGACCACCTCCCATCACTGCAGTTGTTCAAATGTGTCCCCCAAAGTTCACGTGCTGGGAACTTAATCCCCAAAGCAACAGTGTTGAGAGGTGGGACCTTTAAGAGGTGGTGAATTCATCATGAATGAATTAACATAATAATTGTGGGAGTGGGCTGACAATCACTGAGTGGGTTTGTCATCAAATTGAATACAGTCCTTCTTGAGCTGTCTTGTCTATGTGCTGCTTGCAGCCACATTAGATGCATGAAGAAGGTCCTCACCATAGGCAGCCCATCAGTCTTTGATTTCCAAGCCCCTAAAACTATGAGCAAATAAACTTTTATTGTTTACAAATTACTGCGTCTGTGGGATCCTGATATAGCAGCACAGAACAAACTTCGACAGTCACAGAGCATTGTCTTAATTCAGAATTTACAATAATGAGTCACCTGTAATAGCCATATCACTGACTGGACTTAATCTTCCCTCCCCTAGCCAGGGTGCATTTCCCATGGGTCTCCTGCTACCTGGGGGCAGGGGACACTTTTTCTTATTCTGCCTGTTTCTCCTCCTCCAGTGTGTGGCTTCAAGCTGTCAGGAGCTGGAGTGTGCTGAGGAGAGAAGATGTCAGATAAGTGTAAATTAGTTCAACCATTGTGGAAGACAGTGTGGCGATTCCTCAAGGCCTTAGAAATAGAAATTCCATTTGACCCAGCAATCCCATTGCTGGGTATATATCCAAAGGACTATAAATCGTTCTACTATAAGGACACATGCACACGAGTGTTCATTGCAGCACTGTTTACAATAGCAAAGACCTGGAATCAACCCAAATGCCCATTGATGATAGACTGGATTGGGAAAATGTGGCACATATACACCATGGAATATTATGCAGCAATCAGAAATGATGAGTTCGTGTCGTTTGTAGGGACATGGATGAATCTGGAGAACATCATTCTCAGCAAACTGACACAAGAACAGAAAATGAAACACCGCATATTCTCACTCATAGGCGGGTGATGAAAAATGAGAACACGTGGACACAGGGAGGGGAGTACTAAACACTGGGGTCTATTGGGGGGAAAGGGGGAGGGCCAGTGGGAGGGGGAGGTGGGGAGGGATAGCCTGGGGAAAAATGCCAAATGTGGGTGAAGGGGAGAAAGGAAGCAAAACACACAGCCATGTGTGTACCTATGCAACTGTCTTGAATGTTCTGCACATGTACCCCAAAATCTAAAATGCAATAAAAAATTAAAAAAAAAAAAAGAAAACCTGTGCCCGATCTGTCACTGCTGTAGGCTGGCTCTGTCCTCTCTGTGCCTGTGAGATATTTAAAGCAGGCTTGTCTTTCCTGAGCTCATCTCCATTTCCCTTGCCCGAGGCATCTGTTCCTCTCCTACAGGTGGTGACCTAACTCTGGGAAGTGGGTATCCCCTCTGGTTTCCTGATGCGATGGTCCCTTCACCCTGTAGTTAACCCTGTTACACAGAAGTTGTGCTGGTTCTCACTCACGGTCAACTGAGTCCACCCCAGATCCAGAGAAACACTGACAGAGTCTCCATTCCTATGAAACTGAAGCATGAAAATCAGTCCCACTGCAGAGACTTCTAGACTCTCAGCCGGAGCAGCAAGTCAGCCTGCCTCTTACCATGCAGACGTCCACCAGGTCCCCGGTGGCAGTTGTCACTTATTAGGGTCATGGCTAGTCCAACTGAAGCACTGCTCACTTTGATTTTCCATATTTGATTTTTTAATCTTTTGACTGATTAATGTAAGAAAATATATTTATGACTTACTATTATAATATTGAACCACCTCACATAACAGGGATACATGCAAATTAATTATGCTGCATCATCTCTTATCTTTTTCCATTTTCCAATATTCTGTATCTATATACATGAATTAAATAGGTCCAGATATTCCTTCCTATCTTTGAATTGTATTGGTATCAAGTTTATGATGACTTTATCGAAGGAATTTGGAAGCAATGCCTCTTTTTCCATTATCTGAGTTTGCATGAATTAAAATGTGTTTCTTAAAAGTTTGGTAGAATTAGTTTATGACCACATGGGACTAATCTATTAAACTTTAAATATGCAGGCTGGGTGCGGTGGCTCAAGCCTGTAATCCCAACACTTTAGGAAGCAGGGGTGGGCAGATCACATGAGGTCAGGAATTCAAGACCAGCCTGGCCAACATGGTGAAACTCCATCTGTACTAAAAATACAAAAATTAGCCAGGCATGATGGCACACACCTGTAGTTCCAGCTACTCAGGAGGCTGAGGAACGAGAATAGCTTGAACCTGGGAGATGGAGGTTGCAGTGAGCCAAGATCATACCACTGCTCTCCAGACTGGACAACAGAGCAAGACTCTGTCAAAAAAAAATTAAATATGAAATCTCAATATTAGCAGCCTGTTGTATTTATGGTAAAAGCAAAAATGTAAAGTTTTGTGCATAGGGATATTTATTCTAGTGCTGATTTTGAGAGAAAACAAATGGAAAGAACCTAAATGCCTGTGAGTAGTGAAATGGCTAAATATAGCATATTCTACCAGATTATGAGGAGACTGTTGTCAAGGATCACTTAATTCTCTACGTTTGTAGCTCAGAAGGCATCCAAATATATTGTGAAATAAACCAAGTCGTTTTTCTGTAAAGAAAGAAAAAGCAAGAGGAAAGGGGGAAATGGTGGTAGCCTGACCTACATGTTCATCCACAGCTGTATTTAAGCAAAGAGCACGAACATATGCAAAAATTTTGCCCACAAGGATTAGCAGAGCAGTTAGGATCATGGGCTCTGCAGCTGGGCCTTTGTGTTGGAATTCTGACAGTGGCACGCAATGACTGCAGAATCTAGGCAGCTGATCAACTTCTCTGTGCCTCAGTTTCCTCACCTGTGAAACAAGAATAAGAATAGTGCTGACCTCAGAGTAGTATTTTGAGGATTAAATGAGCTAAGCTATGTTCCCAGTACCTTGTAAGTGCTGTATAGAATGGTGGTACTTATTATTAGTTAAGTATTAATTAAATAATATTATTCAAGTTATTATTTCAGGAATTGCTATTATTTAAATATTAGTATTTTAATAGGTTAATGAGAGGGGGATAGCTGGCTATTAATTATTTCTTAAATACATTACTATAGTTTTCAAACTTTTTCAATGATTACCATTTACTTTCGTAACTGAAAAAAAAAAAAAAAAAACGAATAAAATGTGGGGTAGGGACCACCAACAGTATCAAGCATGAGAAAACTTCTGGGGAAAGCTGAGCTCCTAGGCAGATGGATAAATCTGTGGCAGCTTTTGATGTTTCTCAAAACAGAGCATTAAAGTGAGTCACAGCCTCTCTCACAGCTTTTTATCTTTCCTAAATTGGAATCCTTATCATTCTTACAAAAAACTATCAGCAATAACATGCTCGCTTCCTGGCATAATAATTAGAAACCCAAATAAATGAATGTTTTTGTTTCCCAAACGCTTGGGCCTGGCATGTGAGCTCCAAGACACAGTTCTTGACTCCAGGGTGACGTGGCCTCTGGGGTAGCGGTGAGTCAGACCCGCCGACACAACCTCTGCTGTGTTATTTGGTGATAAAACCTCGTCTTGGGCACTCATTCCATCTTCACAGGGACTGCTGTGAGGATGTACTGACAAGATACGTGTGCAAGTCTTCGCAGGTTGCTCGGCACAGAGAACTCAGTGAAATACGATGAAGACGATGGTGGCGGTGGCTGATGTGCAGGACTGCATGGCATGCCAGCAATGGCAGACGTGGCCAAATAAATAATAATTGAAAACTTTCATAATTCAAAAACACTTTATATGAGAAAAAGACATGAGAAACATTTTTAAAGACCTTTAACAAAGCACATGTCCATCCCAGTAGACAGTAGGCAAAATAACCCTAATAGAAGAAGCATACAGTTGGTTGATTAAAGCTGTAGAGAAATGCTTCCTCCTCACTCTTCAAACATCCTTACTGGGAAAATGTCCCCAAACCTACCACGTCTTTGCAGCCTGTTCCTTAACTGTCCCCTAAGAGAAGTAGGTAATTCTGGCCAGTCCATTTCAGAAAAGTAGAGTCTGGGTTCTCAGCTCACTTGTCCCCTGTTCTCTTTGGGGAACCACATGCCTGCACGAGTGACCCTCCTCTGCTCCTTTATGCCGAGACTCCCAGGCAGTTCCCACGCCCAGGAAGGCCCAACCAGCTCTCTGTCCAGCTGTCAGTCCAGCCAGGTCGGCCTGGGATGGAGAGGCGGGGTGTTGCTGAATTCATAATATAACTGGACTGACACTTAAATAAGTGCACATTAAAACCTAAGTAAGGGCCAGGCACAGAGGCTCAGGTCTGTAATCCCAGCACATTGGGAGGCCGAGGTGGGTGGATCACCTGAGGTCAGGAGTTCGACACCAGCCTGGCCAACAGGGTGAAACCCTGTTTCTACTAAAACTACAGAAAAAATTAGCCAAGCATGGTGGCGTGCCCTTGTAATCCCAGCTACTCAGCAAGCTGAGGCAAGAGAGTCACTTGAACCTGGGAGATGGAGGCTGCAGTGAGCTAAGCTTGTGCCACTACACTCCAGCCTGGGCAACAAGAGCAATACTCTGTCTCAAATGAAATAAGCGAAATAAAATAAAATAAAAAATAAAGTGAGAGGCTGTGCCCGCCTGCCTTGCTGTTCAGAGTGGAGAAGGAGAAATGGGTACGTTTCACACCTGACTGTGGGGGAACCGCTGCTGCTCATCTGGGAGGCAGTGGGGCCATGACCACAGGGAGCTTGAAAACTGTTTGGATCCTTTGACCACATGATGACTCCACCCCAGCAACCAAGATTCACAAACCACCTTTTCCTTACAGCGTGGTTCATAAGAGTAACATTAAAGACAACAGAAATGACCGAACAAAGGGAGGATGGCTACGTAAATGACGGGCCAGCCACAGCACGAAACATGGTGAGGCTGTGAGAAGCACGGCTTATAAAACGTTTCATGGTGCTTCCGTAAGGAATGCTAATCAACGAAATAGAATGTAGCACAATTAGTAAAGTATGTATCACTTAAGGTTTGGAAGAAGACGCATGCAAACTCTCATAGGATTTATATCTTGAGAGCTGGATTGAGAGTGATTTTTCTTTTACTTCTGTATTTTTTTTTCACATTTTCCACATTACCTGCAAGGAGAACATGCTATTTTGTTTGTTTGTTGTTGTTGTTTTTGAGGGGGTGGATGGAGTCTTACTCTGTCGCCGAGGCCAGAGTGCAATGGTGCAATCTTGGCTCACTGCAACCTCTGCCTCCTGGGTTCTAGTGATTCTCCTGCCTCAGCCTCCTGAGTAGCTGGGATTATAGGCACTTACCACCACGCCCAGGTATTTTTTGTATTTTTAGTATAGATAAGGTTGGCCAGGCTAGTCTCGAACTCTTGATCTCAGGTGATCCAGCCACCTTGGCCTCCCAAAGTGCTGGGAGCCACCGCACCCGGTCCGTGTTACTTTTAAAGAAAGAAAAATCATAAAACAGTCTACAATTAACATGAACTAAGGCCTGTAGGCACACAGAAGATAGAGTTGCAGGCCTTGGCTTATTCCTTGGCCTGCCAGAGGAAGGGCATCTGAACACCAAAAGGTTCACCTGGAGGAAAGGGGAAAAGTATCCCAGCAGAAGTGGCCTGTTGGGGACACACAGAGATATGGTGTGGGCAACAGCTGCCTGGGAGAATTGTCCTCCCACCCCTGTTGTGGCAAAATGTTGCTTACAGATTCAGACACGTGATGCTCTCTCCATGGTCAGAATCTCTACTAGAAGCTCCTGCTTCACCTGTGACCTAATTACAACCCCCCTTTCCACCATCACCTGAGTCCGGTGCCCACACTTCTCCATTCCTTACATTGGGGTCCACTGACAAGCTGAGCCTAACATCAAAAGTTCCCTCTACGACCAGAAGAGGGCGCGGTGGTGCAGGATGGGTGTCCCAAGACTGCCAGGACTTAGGTTCAAATTCCCATTTTGTCCATTCCTGTAACCTGTGAAGTCCACGTGGCTAACGGGCGTGTGACAACACCTCATCACGGGGTTCTTGTGAAGTCAAATACAGCAGTGACACAGATGGCTTGCAAGCTGAACTCCCATGACTCCGAGGGAGTCAATACTTCTGTCAATACTTTATTCAGTGTTGAACTGTCAGGTGATGGATGGCTCACTTTACCTGAGTTTCCCCTCCCAGAGAGGTCTTGGCGTCTGCCTGCCTGCAGGGACTGTGGCCCCTGTCCATGCCCTGCTCCTGCCCTTTGAGCCCCAGAGTCTGGCTGCTCTAAAATCCTGCTGGACTCTGCTCCAGACTCGGTTTAACCAGCCGTTTGGGCTCTGATGTGGCCCACGGCCTGGAAGAAAAGACTTTGTGTCCCGGGGCCCAGGTGCTCATGGGCTCAGTGAGCAGCACTTTGAGCTCCAGGCGCAGTAACGAGGGCCTCCTTCATGAACCCTCATGATCAAATGAACCCTCGACTCTGGGGAGCGGTCCTCATCTTACCACTCTGTGCTTTTTATACCCAGGCCCAAATTTCCTCCAGGGCAGAGGTCTGTTCTTACCTGCCTTTCCAGGTACCAACCTTCCACCCTAAATTCCAGCGTCCATGGATGAGGGCCCATCACCTGCTGTCCAGGTTCTGAGTCAATCTCCTGCCTTCATTTTCACCACGTGCCCAGCATGAGCGATGGGACCTCTCTGTCTGATGGGACCTCTCAGGCGTTTGCCCTGACTGACTCAGAGCCTCCCTGCACAGTTGTGTAGTTTGTGGACTGCACACCCCCAGGCAGTGCTGCTCGTGCTTCAGTCTATAAAAAGCAAGGCAAGGCCTGAACAGCTGCAAACAGCAGCCCTACTAGGGCACAGCTTTCCAGCTGTGATCCAGACGTGTGGCCCTGGCTGCTCCATGAAAGGCCCTGGATCTGAGCCCTGGCCTGGTCTCTTCCAGATGTAAGATGGGGAAGATCTCAGAATCTCTCTGAACTTCTGTTTCCTCAACTGTAAAGTGAGGGGCTGGATTGGTTGATTTCTAGGCTCAATTAGCTAGACATGCCAAACTGTATCATCTACCTGATTCCAGAATCTTTCAAATCTGACCTAATCTGCCTGTACCAATGGGCTCTGGAGAATGTCCTGCTGTCACCTGATTCAGGCCTGGGCTGAGAACCTTAAGATTCAAGAGCCCAGCTCTGTCCTTCTCCAAGGCAGCCTCAAACCCGCTGCTGTTCTTGGCCTCGTGCTAGCAACCCCTTCCCACCATCACAGGACACCCTAAAGGCCCTGATAACAGGCATTTCCATATTACTGGGCTCATGCCTTCACAGTGGACCTCCTAGAGGTGGGCACAGCCCATGCCCAGATAGAGAGGAGCAGGAGGGCATGGGCATGGTTGGGAGGTTGCAGAGAGACCAACCTGCATCAGAGACTAATGGAGAGAACCAGTGGCTGGTCCTGCTAGGAATCCAGGTCGGGACCCTAGAGTGGCCACCTTTGCTTTTGCTAAGGTGACTTCAGGTTTGGTAGCACAGTGGGTGAAGATCTGTTGGGCGGGTGGTCTTTTGGGACCCTACAATCACATACATGAGTCTGCCTCCCCCATCTCACCCCAGCGGGGGCACATAGATCAACTCTGAAGCCAGGTACACTGCCATCCAGCAGACCTCATGCCCCAGACACCATAGGAGGAAGTAGAGTCAGAAGTGAGAACACCCTCTGAGGGTGGAAAAACTCTAACAGTTCTTCTTCCGTTCTCACACCATTCAAAAGCAATCAACACAGAAGGCTTCTATGACCAAATGTGTGGGGATTTCCCCCCACCACTGAGCAAACTATCTGGACATGGACACCGGGGTGAACTGGGTGTCTTCCAGTTCAGTTCCGACATTCTCTACGTGGAGGTAGCATCAGATTCCAGGGGCTGAGGGCTCAGTCCCTAAGACCACCCCTGACAGGCCTCTGGAACTTCGGAAAACCAGCTATAAATTAATAAATTTATTAATTTGCTGGAGTGGCTCGCAGAACTCAGGTTTACTGCAAAGGATGTTACAAAGGCTACAGAAGAAGAGATGCATAGGTAAGGTGTAAGAGAAGGGGCGCGGAGCTCCCATGCTTTCCCTGAGTGTGACTCTCTCCGGAAACCTCCATGTGTTCAGCTACCTAAAAACTCAGAACTTTGTCCTTTTGGGTTTTCATAGAAGCTTCATGACATAGGCAGGATTGGCCATTGGTGGTCAACTTGACCTTCAGCTTCTCTCCCCTCCCAGGAGTTGGGGATGGGGCGGAAAGTCTCAACCCTGTAATCCTGCCTTGGTCTTTCCAATGACCAGCCCCACTCTGAAGCTACCTAGGGACTGCCAGCCGTCTGCCAACTCATCAGCATTCAAAAGTTCATCACTTTGGATATTCTAAGGATTTTAGGAGTTGTATGTCAGGAAATGGAGTCTAAGATCAAATATATATTTCACAATATCACACTCCTTAACTCACAGGACACTGGCAAGGACACCAAGCTTGACTCCTCCCTGTTTCTGAATCCCTGGGCTGCACGGTGCACCTATAGCTACTGCATGGTGGTCCTGAAGGGGGCCCTGGCCTGCCTGTGCCTCAACCAGCTGGAGGGTTGCCCGCAGAGACGGGACCATTAGCTGGCAGGCATGTATGGTGGAGGGGATAGGGGAGCACGTGCCATTGTTCAATTTATTCTGAGGTATTTGGGAGTGGCTAAAGGCAGTAAGCAAGAGTGTGATGTAATCAACTGTGTGTTTTAAAGTGATTGCTCCAGCTGCCTGTGGAGAATGGATTGGAGAAGGGCCAGAGGGGACTCAGGGACACCAGCTGGGAGGCTGTGCTACAGTTCCCAGGAAGGATGTGGCTGCAATGGTGACAGAAAACACACAAACAGGGCAACAGATGATAGGGCGTTGGAGCAACCAGACACACCCAGCCAAAAGCATCTTACCTCCTACCGGCCAGATGCAGCCCCCTTTAACCCCTGGCACTGTGGCCTCTGGAGTGAGCCTGGGGGTGATAGAAATCTGGAGGGCCACAGATAACCATATGAGCCACAGGATGCCTGGAGGCCAGAGACATACATCCTTGCAGAATCAGTAAGAGGAGAGCAAAGGAGAGGAAGAGACTTAGGCAAAACTTTTGTCTGTACAACCAATTCCCCCTTTTCATCACCCAGACGCCACCCCAGATGACACGTACACTTGGGGCTGCGTTTGCCATTCACCTGGCTAGGACTGCTTATCTGTAGTTGACAACAACAATCAGGGGGCCATGTCAATTAAACCAGGAATCTTTCCACGTAGTTTGGGCTGAATCGAATAAAGGTAGACAACATCGTGCTGTGTTGTTGCACAGAGCACTCTGAAATGGTTCACTTTTTGCTCCTTTTAGGTGAAGGCAAATCCACAGGCAGAACAAACCACATCCGGAGAGGAAGTGATGAAGCCAGAGGAGCAGCAAGAAAAACCACGGTGACAATCTTGCAATTTGGAGGCTACATATAAGAGAGATGCTTACGTTGGAAATGCACCTGAAAAAAAGAAAGGCTGCAATGACAACAGCATAGCAGCAGTCTCCCCTGGGCTCATCTCTAAAGAAATGACCAGACAATGTACCGTTTCCCAGGGGCTGTATGTAAATCCAAGATTTGCTTTTGATATAATGATGTGAAAGATCCTCAGTGAGGAAGATAAATCACTCAGACTTTTAAAATAGCTTTTCATTTCGAGATATTTTAGATTTACCTGCAGTTGTAAGAAATATTAGATTCTGGGTACCCTTCACCCAGTTTCCCCCAATGGTAACTCTTTGCATGAGGAAGTTGACATTGAAACAATGGTTCAGTTTTGAGAAAGTATCAGATATCAAAGATATACCTTGTCATGTTTGGATAAAAATGTAACACTTCAGTATTAAAAAAAAAAAAAACCCACACAGTTAAAATGAAATTACAAGAAAACCAAACAGGAAAAAAAAAAAAGCTTTTGTACTAATCCTTGCAAGGAGTTTATTCTGTACCATGAGTATGTTCACATTTAAAAGAATAACATTAAGTGGCCTTTGAAAATATTTTCATAGCCTATAGAATTATAACCAGAATCACTGCAATGCAGTAATATTTAAAGAAATGTATGCGGCAACATTGAATGAATTTACTTACTGAGAGAGTGATTGCATTGTTTTGAGGAATTATTGTTTGATCGTGGTCTTTCTGAAATCCTCACTACCCTTTACATTCAAGAACTCATCAGGCCCTTCCAGCATTACATTATAAGAAATACAATGTATCACTCCTGTAATTCTAGCACATTGGGAGGCCGAGGTGGTTGGATCACCTGAGGTCAGGAGTTTGAGACCAGCCTGACCAACAGGGTGAAACGCCATCTCTTCTAAAAATACAAAAAAAAAAAAAAAAAAGAGCCAGGCAGGGTGGCACATGCCTGTAATCCCAGCTACTCAGGAGGCTGAGGTAGGATAATTGCTTAAACCAGAGAGGCTGAGGTTGTTGCAGTGAGCTGAGATTGCTCCACTGCACTCCAGCCTGAGCAACAAGAGCAAAACTCTATCTCAAAAAAAAAAAAAAAAAAAAAGAAATATGATGTATCTTTTACTGATTCATTCATTCAATAAATTACTATTGGTCAACTATTTTTCTAGGGGACAACAGGAATGGCCCCACAAAAAAGCCCTCTGTGGAACAGACATTCTAATCCATTATTGATTTTGTCTCAACTAGAATTGCCCTTGTTTAGAATTTCATCATCTTCCAGAGGAATCACCCTCCGTACAATGTTTTCTCCTCCTGTTTACTCTCTGCACCACTGATCCTTCCTCAACAGATACAGCTGATGATGGCAGGTTTAGGGTCAAAATCCTTCCCGAGTTTCTATGACTCACACCCTCAGCTGTGGCAGGGGGCAGTTCCCAACTTCTCGGTGGCTCTTAGTGGTCCAGTCCCTACCTTCCTAGGCACCTCCTCTTTCATCTACCTTCTCTGCCCACACAGCTGTCCCAGGCTTCCTGTCCAGGTGCATGGCTCTCCTTAGCCAGGGGATGGGTTGGGGGCTGGGTTGGGGGGGGGGTTCCTCTTGCTTCTCTGCCTGAAGAAGCCCTGCTCATTAACCTTTTAGTCTAAACATGACCTCATCTGTTGAATAAAATACAGAAAATTCCATTTAGTGGGAGATTGCGTGGAGATTGCCAAATAATCTTACCTATTGATTGGATTGATGTGCAGTCATTCTATTATGAGCAAAGTGGTATGTTTGTTTGTTTCAGCTGTTACAAAGTAGCAACGGTGATTTCTTTGGAGTGATGCTAGAACCCACTTAGCACTGTGTTTTATAAATCTCTTTTGCTGAAAATAAATCATTGTAAAAAATTTGAAAATTAGGTGTAATAGTGCAAGGTTGTGGCATATTAATATTTCCTTCATTTTCCTCAGTACTTTTATTTACATTGATTACATATACAATTTAAACACTTGTGGCTTTTTTCCACTTAAATGTTTTAAGCTTTTGACACAAGCTGCCAAATTGATTTTCAAATGGATTGTAAAACATTATTTTCCCAAATCATCAGATATGAAAATATATGACTTTCCTACCACATCTTCATAATAGCTGGTATTTTATTTTATTTTTTTTTTGAGATGGAGTCTCCCTCTGTCACCTAGGCTGGAGTGCAGTGGCGTGCCCTCAGCTCACCGCAGCCTCTGCCTCCCAAGTTCAAGCGATTCTCTTGCCTCAGCCTCCCAAGCAGCTGGGATTACTGGCACGTGTCATCATGCCCAGCTAATTTTTTGTATTTTTAGTAGAGACAGGGTTTCACCATCTTAGCCAGGATGGTTTCGATCTCCTGACATCGTGGTCTGCCTGTCTCATCCTTCCAAAGTGCTGGGATTACAGGTGTGAGCCACCACTCCTGGCCCATAATAACTAGTATTAATTACCAGTTGAAGAGGCAAAATCTGGTATATTTTCTTCACCCTGTTATTTCTTTGAGTCTTTGGAAGGTTGGCTAAATTGTCATTTCTTTATAAGGTATTTATATTTCATCTTTCCGAGCTTCCTAAACTTTTCCTTCGCCAGTTTACTTAATGGAATACTCTTGCTTTTCTCATCGATTCATGTGAATGATTTATTTGCTAACATTTTAAGTCCTTTCTCAATCTTATTTACTGGGGAAAGAGTGGGTTTTTTTAAAGCTCATAATTTGCCTTTCATTTATTTTGTAATGCTTGATGTATAATTTTTGTGTGTACTCAAACCTATTCATCTTTTTCTTTTTAATGCCTTCTACTGCTAAGCTCAGAAAATCTTTACTCCATCCAGAGACCAAAAAGGTATTCTCTCTTATTTTCTCTATTTTAAAAAATAACTGAGCCCTATTCAGTCTACAGTTTGTTTTGGTGTGTGGTAGAGGTGGATGTGGATACATCGCCTCAAAACCTTGCTCGTCAGCCTTGATGGAGAAATCTTTCCTTTCTGCATTCATTAATGACACCTCTTCTGACACGTGTTAGATACTGAGCAGTTTTTACTGAGCAGTTCACTGCTCATTGATTAGCTTCTTGTACAGTGGCATTCAGAATCACTTGTTTGAGATTTACCACGCTGTGGAATCTGGTAGAGCAAGTTCTCCTTCATTTCTCTTCTTGTAGAAAGTTTTCTTTGGTTTTGCCACTTACTTGCTCTTCCAGAGTAATTTGGGAAAATTATTCACTTTAAAATTTATAATTTTACATTTCAACATAAAGATGCTATTTGAAAAAAATATTTTTCAGCTTAAATTTTAGTTCTATTTGGCCCTTTATATATATTATTAGGGATATTCTCAGCTATTTTGTGGGTGCTATTATAAATGGGGACTTTTAAAATTATATATATATATTATGAAAAAAATATATATATATATTATGAAAAAAATATATATATATATATTATGAAAATATATATATATATATATATTTTTTTTTGAGAGAGTCTCACTCTATCACCCAGGCTGGAGTGCCATGGCCTGATCTTGGCTCGCTGTAACCTCTACCTCCCAGGTTCAAGCAATTCTCCTGCCTCAGTCTCCTGAGGAGCTGGGACTATAGGTGTGTGCCCCACACCTGGCTCATTTTTGTATTTTTAGTAGAGACAGGGGTTCACCATGATGACCAGGCCTGTCTCGAACTCCTGACCTTGTGATCCATCCACCTTGGCCTCCCAAAGTACTAGGATTACAGGTGTGAGCCACCGTGCCCGGCCCATTATATTTTTTAACAGATGAAATGCTGCTCAACAGAATTGTATTTACTCGTGTGTATTCATAGTGAATCTGCTTACTTTGTTAGCCTCTCTTAATTCACTATTAGGTGGAAATGCTTGAGTTTCTAGACACGCTTCTGGAGGAAACTGTGGGCAGAGAGCCTGTTACCCCAGTTACCAGGCCTACAGCTGTCATTTATGTGAAGTTCTAACCCAGTGGGTCATGACGGCGTCCAGGATGAAGGCTGACTTTGGGTAGAAGGAGGTGGCTTTGGGGAGGGGAAGAAGCATTTATGATGTACCTGCAGTTCTGTTTGTGCTCTCAGTGACGGTTACATTATTATATGGATGCATTCAGTGTTTATGAGCTCATCAGACTCTCCTTTCGGGATCTGTGGACTGTTCCACATGTACGTCTGTAGCGGGGTGAACAGTGGCCCTGAAGGAGGTATGTCTGAGTCCTAACCTCCGGTACCTGTACATGCAATCTTATTTGGAAGAGGAGTCTTTGGAGATATAACTAAGTTAAAAGTCTAGATATGAGATCGTTCTGGATTAGAGCAGGCCCTTAATCCAAAGGCTCGTGTCCTTATAAAAAGGAAGAAAAACAGACACACGGAAGGGAAGGGAATGTGAAGATGGAGACAGAGTTGGGAGTGATGCATCCGCCCACCAAGGAACTCTAAAAACTTCCATCCTCCACCCGAGGCTAGACAGAGGCAGGGAAGCATCCTCCACCCGAGGCTAGACAGAGGCAGGGAAGCATCCTCCACCCGAGGCTAGACAGAGGCAGGGAAGCATCCTCCACCCGAGGTTAGACAGAGGCAGGGAAGCATCCTCCACCCGAGGCTAGACAGAGGCAGGGAAGCATCCTCCACCCGAGGCTAGACAGAGGCAGGGAAGCATCCTCCACCCGAGGCTAGCAGAGGCAGGGAAGCATCCTCCACCCGAGGTTAGACAGAGGCATGGAAGCATCCTCCACCAGAGGCTAGACAGAGGCAGGGAAGCATCCTCCACCCGAGGCTAGACAGAGGCAGGGAAGCATCCTCCACCCGAGGCTAGCAGAGGCAGGGAAGCATCCTCCACCCGAGGCTAGACAGAGGCAGGGAAGCATCCTCCACCCGATGCTAGACAGAGGCAGGGAAGCATCCTCCACCCGAGGCTAGACAGAGGCAGGGAAGCATCCTCCACCTGAGGCTAGACAGAGGCAGGGAAGCATCCTCCACCTGATGCTAGACAGAGGCAGGGAAGCATCCTCCACCCGATGCTAGACAGAGGCAGGGAAGCATCCTCCACCTGATGCTAGACAGAGGCAGGGAAGCATCCTCCACCTGAGGCTAGACAGAGGCAGGGAAGCATCCTCCACCTGAAGCTAAAAGATGCAGGGAAGCATCCTCCACCTAAAGCTAAAAGAGGCAGGGAAGCATCCTCTCCAGAGCCTTCAGAGGGAGCTTGGCCCGGCAGACACCTTGATTTCAGGCTTCTGGTCTCCAGAACTGTGAGAGAATTAATATCTGTTGCTTCATGCCATCAAGTTTGTGGTGATTTGCTATGTCAGCTGTAGGAAACATACCCAATGTCGTGCTTCAGAAAAACAAAAACCAAAGAAGCTTTTACTTAAAACCAAAACCAAAAAAACGCATTGAGGACCGTGTCGGCAGTGGTGTTGGATCAGACACTCTTATGCATGGGACTTGGGAAATGTTTTGAAAGCCATAGATTTGTTGATTTAAATCATTAAACACACACCTTTTAAAGTGCATCCACAGGATTGTGGCCTGAGGAGCCGCGTGGCTGTCCACCCGGGCTTTCACTGCAACAGTGCTCCTTCCCCGGGCCTTTTGGGGACTCCTTTCTGAGGCAAAAAGCATCCCTTGGCATCCCAGCTGCACCCCCCGATCTGGTTCTGCTGCTTCTCTCTTCTGGGGGTCTCTTCTTGCTGCTTGGCTCCTCCATACTCTCCATGATGCAGTCATGGGCCAGTCCTGTCCCTTGCCTCCCCATTCTCTGCCCAAGTGGAGCCCCAGCATCCTTGGCCATCATCACGAGGTAGAGAGCTGTCTGGGAGGCTGCCACTGGGAAAACGCCTTGCTCCTGATTCCTGTCTCTGTTCCCTCTTTCAGCTCCATGTCAAGCCATCCTCCACCTCCCTTCATGCTCTCCAGCCTGCCTCCTCCTCTCTGTGCTCACTGGAAGCAATTTCATTCTGATCCCTTTCCCTCCTGAACTGATGCAGCCCCTTCCTGCCTCCAGCCACAACCTTCCCTTCCATCCTCCAGGTAACTGCCAGAGGGATCACCTGTTACCCACACATCGCTTCAAGCCACCTGATCATTACCTTAATGGCCCTTCCTCACAAGTTTATCTGTTGAACACCAGTCCCTCCACCTCTCCTACCCCCTGCTCTATAACACACACACTGGCTGCAGACTACGATTGCTGTGAATAGACTCATCACCAAGTGCCTGCCTCCATAAAGCGGGGGGCGGGGGGGGGCAATAAACCATCCCAGCTTCCAATCCTCTCCCTACAGTCTTCTGCAGGCTAAGGCCAGGTTGGTCTGACCCTTGCCTTTCTCTAGCCTCATGTTCTTCCGCTGTCCTGCATTCAACCACCAATGCTGCTGTTGTCTCCAGGGGACATTCCCCGGAATGTGTCTCCCAGCCTTGGTGTCTGCTGCCCACTCTGTGTGGAATGTCTCTTCCTCCCTGGCCCAATGGGCCAGCACCTGTGTCTCCAGGTCGATTCTGCCCATGAGTCACCTCAAACAGGGAGTGTTCCCTGGTCTCTGGAGGCAGCAGGAATAGCTTCCTCTTCTGTTTTCATGCCTCGACACAAGGCTTATGCTCAGCTCTGGTCGGACTGTGAGCTCGGGCGGCAGAGACTGTAGCACCCAGTGGCCACCACACTGCCTGAAACAAGGGGAGCTGATTAAAGTGTGTTTTGTGAGTGAGTGAATTTCACATTCAACTGGATTGTGTTGACTCTCATCTGACCCTGGTTTCCAGTCTCCACCTGCCTCTTTGGGTCTTGCAGTGGTCTCTCTCACCCCAGCCTCCATCTTTGCATTTGTAGCTCAGCATTTTGCTTCACACTCAGGAGTTTGCAATTCTTCAAGCAGTTTTCACTCATTGAACAAATGTGAATGCACCTTTATGGTGGAGGCTCTGAGGACTGAGAACTTGGGTTTGACCCCAGCTCCCCCTTCCTACCTGTGCACTTCGGGAATGTTACTCCCTATCCCTGGGCTTCAAACGCCCTACCAGTGTGCTGGGGGGTGCAGATCATGCCCATGTCCTACATAAAATCCAGCCACGAATGTAATGCACTCAGGACAGGGCAGCAGCTCACATTTCCAGATCTATAAGGTAGAAGGTCAGTTCCAGGGAGGGCCCTGAGTTCTTGGGTCACTGAAGAGGTAAGATACAAGATGACCATCTGCTCCCAGAATTGCTCAGTGTGTTTCTGGCACAAGGTCCCCTTCCATCAGGATGGGAAAGGTGTCTATTCTAGTGGCAGCAGGAATATCTGCCTGCTGAGATAACATGTAAGTCCCCAGTGGAGCTGCTCGGTTCTCCCTTCCAGAGAACGTGTCACAGGCAAGCACACAGGTAGAATTTGCGTGTTGCACAGGCTGATTCCTCTGGCTGCTGCCCTTTGGATGCTCCAGAGAGTATTTGCCCCAGTATCCCCAGGTTGCTCCTAGCCAATGATGTAACACAGTGTGGGAACCAGAGCTGGGGCATTCTGTGCAACCACGACTCTTCAAATGAGCAGCCCTTGCCTGGGATCCCCCGACCAGCCAAGACTGTGGTCTGAGGCTTTTTCTACCCACTCTTTCCTGCTCTCTCACCTTTCAAAGGAGTCAGGCTTGTCTCAAGATCTGAAGGCTCTCTCTGCCTCCTCCCATCTGCCCCTCTCCTCCACTGACATCTTGTCTAATAAATCTCATGTGCATCTCATTCCAATGTTGGCTTCTGCTTTTCAGAGGACTCAAACTGATGCACCCACTTTGCTCCAACATGTGGAGTTTGGAGCATTGGTTTACGCACTCAGACGAGCCACTGGCATTCAAGGCAGGAAAGCGTGTTCATTTCCAAACAGGGGCTCATGGCTTAAGCTGGCAGTCCTGTACCTAGACTCACACCCCATCCCACTCTGTCACCCCAAAGGGCAGTTTAACTAAACCCAAACTTCCAATTTTAATGAACAAATTATTCAAACTAGTATCCTAAGGAGAGGCTAGGTCTCCACCCTTCGCTACAACCAGGCACAGCCACACATGGGGAAGAGACGGTCCACACTGTGGCTGCTGTTCACATGGGGGCAACCCCCTGAGTCACACCGACACTGCCTGGGAGGGAATGGTGTGCAAATCTCAGGGGGTGGAGTCCTCACAGACCTGGTCAGTAAGGACCGAGGCTTTGGTGTTTAACCCATTGCCTGTTGAATCGTGCCCACACTGAGACAGAAACAACCAAATCCGCAGAGAGTCAGCAGCAAGACCGGGGCAGGTAGACAAATCTAAAACGAATCCCCAAGAGCCTCCAGTATCTCCTGCTAGACTTAGGGAAGGGCAGAGAGGCCTGGCCCTAAATCGCTTGACCTAGACGTGAAGCTGGTGAACAGCAGCAGGAGGATTTTTAGAAACACGAAGGTGAGGGATGGTGGTGGTTTCTTTGTCCCTCTGCCTGTCCCTTGAAGGTTTATATCATTTGTCTCTCAGCTTCTCCTTCTACACACACACACACACACACACACACACACACACACACACACACACACAATTACCCTAACAGAAAGGCAAGGAGGGCAACTTGGCTGGCAACTTCGAAAGGTTCCCAGTGCCTCCTTTAAAACCTGAGAGCCCCGTGCCAGCAAAGCAGAAGTGCAGCAGCTTTTCGCTTGCTGCGGCCAGAGACGGGAAACTCTTACATCACAAAGATGTGGCGATGTGGAAAAAGGGAAGGTCTGGGGGCTGGGTCCCTTTCAGAAGCGGAGGACCCTGTGCTCATGGCATTTAGGCTGAAGGACTGCACCTCCTCATGTCTGCCAGAGAGAAAGGACCGAGCTGTCCACCGGATGCTGGCCTTGGGCTCTGCTTCCCAGCAAGTGTCACAGCAAGAAAATGGGGGCATTTTGATTTTGGACTTTGGCCCCTTTCTCCTGAGAGCATAGTGCCTTAACATCTACTTCTGCATCAGCCCTCTGCTTAGCGGTCTGCTCTGGTTCTCTTTTTGCTTCTGCTCCATTCTGCACACCCGTACACCCACCCCCCTCAGACATACACATGCACCCAGTTACATGTACACAGGCACAAAGTCAGAGAGTCACACAGGAAAACCCATAGACATGTACATGTGTGTACATAGTCACACACCTGCAGACATGCTCAGGTGCAGACACATGCACACACATACACATATACACGCTCAGATAAACATAAACGCACACTCTCAAACACAGACTATCGTGCTGATGTATACACACATGTACCCGAATGCACACTCATGCACACAACTTCTTGGCAGAATTTCTGGCTCACGATGTCCTGCCAACCGTGCATGTGGATTTTCTTTCTCGATGGTTCTTTGACCCTCCCTCTCTTTTCCTCTGAAGTCAGGCAATCATGGTTCTGAAGAAGTCGAAATTGCCTAACAGCCATAGCAACAGAGGCCTGGGCCAGGGAAGGACAAGCCGTAGCTCTCAGCAGAGCCCGGCCGGGGCTTCTCGGCTGACACCATATTTGGATTTAGATCATAAACCTCTCATGCACCTTCGTTTTCCTTTCTTATGCTCCTTTTCCCTCAAAAGCACATTTTCTTTGCCTGCCAAGTTATTTGATTCTTTATGGTGCTAGAAGCTGGGCAAGGGTCACTCCCTGTGGCTGCATAGGCCCCATGGGGTCAGAAGCCCTGAAGGCTGGGAGCCAGAATCCCTTCCCCAGGCACAAAACCAGCACATCTCCTGCACAGCCACCTTCTGTTGGGGGTGACAGCTCCTGCCCCCTGGGTTTCCCAGCGTTTGGATGCAGTCCACAGCTCCTGCAACACTGCTTTGGGTCCTGGCTTTTAACCTCCCTCCTGCTGGAAGGTGTTAGAGGGGACAGAATTTAGCCCCAGTGCTTCAGCTGAATCTCATTTCACTTGGAAAGAGAACTTTAAACAATTGTGGGTGGTTTTATTCAAAATTTTTTCTTATAAATGCAAGAGTGGGCTGGGTGTGGTGGCTCACTCACACCTGTAATCTCAGCACTTTGGGAGGCTGAGGCAAGCAGATCACTTGAGGTCAGGAGTTCGAGACCAGCTTGGACAAGATGGTGAAACCCCGTCTCAACTAAAAATATAAAAATTAGCCAGGCGTGGTGGCGGGCTCCTATAATCCCAGCTACTCAGGAGGCTGAGGCAGGAGAACCTCTTGAACCCTGGACTCAGAGGTTGCAGCGAGCCAAGATTGTGCCACTGCACCCCAGCCTGGGTGATACAGCAAGATTCCGTCTCAGAAAGCAAACAAACAATAACAACAACACAAACCACACACAAGAGTGAAGTCAGTGAAGCACCCATGTCCTTGGGTGGGCCCAGCCCAGGTCTGCAAGAGTAGTACATTGGATGTCTCTACGAAGCTCATCCTTGCAGAAATCAGGCCGCCCGGAGGCTGGTTTCTCTAATGCCTGTGGTTTTTGGGGACTGGTACATTATTGTGTATTCTGCAGAGGCAGCTGTCATGTGATGAGGAGGTGGCACTGGGGAGAGGTGCACACAACAGGGACCACGTCTTTCCTTCCAGGGACTCATCCAGGCTGTACATGACTGACCTCCCTCCCACTGCCATCTGGCTTTGCTACAAAGCTACTCACAAACGAACCTCCCTCGCCTCCCTGGCACCTTTCACCTCTCATTTTACAGCCCCTGAATCTCTATTCAGGAAGACAGATGGTCTAGTTTATGCTCACTATTTCAAATCTTACTCCATCCAAGCACCCCAGGACTGAGTAGGGCCAGTGTGTGCTGGGATCTGGGCCCCTCCTCCTGGCTCCTTTATGCAAGCACCAGGCTGGCTGGTGGAGGTGAATGCACCCAGTACCTCCACGCCCTTCTTCCAGTAGATCCTGTTACTAGGCACCATTGCTCTGTCCTCACCCTCATCATGGGCACAGCTGCTCATAGCCTGGGAATAAACCACCTAAATATCTCCTTATTAAAAATCCTAAAACTCCCTAGCTTGAAATTCATGGCTCCCAATTAACCTAGTCTAGAAATGGGTACCTTCCAGATGTCTATTTGAAGAGTGATCTCCAGGGCCAGAACCAGACAGGCAGGTGAGGTGCCAGAACACAGGATCTGAAGATACTGTATCAGTGTCAATATCCTGACCGTGATATTGTACTGTAGCTTTGCAAGAGTTTCAATGGGGAAAACTGAGTAAGAGGTGCATAGGATCTCATTGTATTTCTTAGGACGCCATATGAATCAACAATGATCTCAAAAACAGTTTAATTAAAAATAAAAATTATTTAAAAAGGAGCCATAGGCACAAAGCATTGCTTTGCACATTCTGGTAAGCCTACATTTCATTTATCTTTCTGTTTTGGATTTTATCTCATCTGCTTAGATGACCGATCTTGCATTTTCCCTGGTTGTGACCTGGGTCTGAGGAGGCTGATTCCAGGATTGCCGACTGGTTACACCTGCTCAAACCAAGTAAGAGGCACCCTAATCTGGTTTTCTGTTCAAAGTCTCCCTAGCTCCCCCAATCAGGGATGGAGTCTGAAAAGCTCTTCTGGGTCATTTGTTCCTTCAGCAAACATGGTCTGGGCACCGATGTGTGCTCATTCATGGTGTTAAGCCTTTGGAGCTGGATGGCTGGCCTTTTAATACTTACATTATAGCCATTTTTAGACTAAGAAGCTTAAACTGAATATATATCAAATTTTGTGTTAAGGAAGTGAGATTTTAGCAGTATTTTTCAGTGTTCAAGTCCGAAACCATTTTAAAGCATAGGAGCCATAGTCTCAACTGAAACTGAATTTTGTTAGGGACTGTTAACTGCCGTTTGTACCTAATACTGTATATACACATATATATATGAAATGTAGCCTGTCACTATGTGACACAGGTTGCACATTTGGGATTGCAGTAAGAGCTTGGTGAGCTGGGGAAATAGTGTAGATTTTTTTTTTTTTTGAGATGGAGTCTCGCTCTGTCGACAAACTGGAGTGCAGGGGCGCAATCTCAGCTCACTGCAACCTCTGCCTCCCAGGTTCAAACGATTCTCCTGCCTCAGCCTCCTGAGTAGCTAGGATTACAGGCATCCACCACCATGCCTGGCTAACTTTTGTACTTTTAGTAGAGATGGGCTTTGCCAATGATGTGGATATTTAATGACTAGTTTCTCTTAAATAAATAAGCAGCCTTTCTATGCACATAATGGTGTCAGAGTTAGATGGTTACGTGTTTGTCAAACAGATGCTATTCAGTTACAGCTGGAGAAACAGCCCAGGATTCGGGATTAAAGCTGGCAAGACTAGACAGGTTTTAGTGATCACTCTCCTTTGTCCAGTCAAGGATTTAATAAATCCTTTCAGCCTTCTGGTTTGGGAGTTTAGATAGTTTTGATTTTGGACTTACAAATAGTTGATTGCTAAATTTGGTCAGATTTCTCCTGACTGGCTGTTCCCAAATTCTTAGGTTATGTCCCAGTAAAATTTCACTTTGCAAATTAATTTTCATATGCATAACTGCTGCATTTGGATGTACCTAATTGGATAATTTTTAAAAATCCATTTAAAGTATCTGTTTGCAGGTCAGAAAGTGAGAAAATGTAATTGTGTAATGCTCTGAAATGTTAAAAAAAAAAAGGCTGTAAATCAAATCCAAAAAACAAACAAACTAAAAACCCCAAGACCAAAACCAAACCAAACCAAACCCTTGGGACTGGAATACAAAGGCATGAATGGTGACTCCTCTGCTCAAGGGACACAGCAGAGCGGAGCTAAAGCAGCATTCAAAAGGCTTATCATCTTGTTAGCAGCCGATGGCAATTCCTACCATAGAGGTGAGCACAGGGTGGCCTGCCTTGAAGAGGTGACCCAGGCTGATTCTTTAAGGAGGGGGTAAACAATGTCTGCCCTGCCTTTGCTGAATCAACGTTACATTTCTGCTCCCCAGCAGGCATCTTTGACACAATGGGGACACCCTCCCTTCCCCAATGTCACATGTGTGATCAACCAGTGTCACTTAGCATTAAATGTCGCATGACCTGATGTGCTCTGTTTTGGAATTAGACATATTCCGTGCCAGAAATAATACAAATGAGAATAATTGCTAAAAGTGACCAAGATAAGAATCTACACCTAGGAAAGAACTAGAGGGACTGTGACATTAAGAATGTCACAAAACTCCCAGCCCTTTGGGAGGCCGAGGCAGGTGGATCATGAGGTCAAGAGATCAAGACCATCCTGGTCAACATGGTGAAACCCTGTCTCTACTAAAAATACCAAAAAAATTAGCTGGGCATGGTGGTGTGTGCCTGTAATCCTAGCTACTCAGGAGGCTGAGGCAGGAGAATTGCCTGAACCCGGGAGGCGGAGGTTGTGGTGAGCCGAGATCGCGCCATTGCACTCCAGCCTGGGTAACAAGAGTGAAACTCCGTCTCAAAAAAAAAAAAAAAAAAAAAAAAAGAATGTCACAAAACACAAAAGGTTTTGATTTTGATCGTCTTGTCCCACTACTCAGAGGGGCAATTCCTCCAGCGCTTCCATATCCCTCTACACAATTGCCAACCTGTGCCCGCCCAATTAAAAAAACAGCAACAATAAGAACCCTCCAAATTTCTTAAATCCATTCTCCACCTTCTCTCCTGTGTCTGACTACAGTACTGGTAGAGATGGGAAGGGTTTCTCGATGTATTTAAGGACAACTTCACTTCAGTCACCCCATATACCAATAACGTCTAGATCAGTGGTTCTCAAACTTGAGCGTTCATTAGAATCCCCTGGAGGGCTTGTGAAAACATAGACTCCTGGGCCCCATCCTCAGAATTTCTGATTTAAAAGCTGTGGGGTGGAGACCAGGTAAACAGGTGATGCTGATGTGGATGCCCTGGGCACACTCTTTGAGAACCATTGTAGTGGGTAATTTCTAAGGGCACGGGTGATGTGGCTTCTACAATCTCTCTGGTGCCTCATGGGGTCAGGAAAGACATGTGGATGTGAAAAGGATAGGGACCAGTGGGATTCCTAAATGCACTCATTAGCATATGATGCACTCCTTGCTGTGACGTGCCTGCCTCAGTTGTAGCTCTTAGGAATTTTATGAACCATGAGGAGAGTCAGAGGACAGGAAAAAGAATCTAAGCTAGTCATCAGGTGACTGTGGTTTTGGTCAGGACTCTGCTACTTGCTTGATGGTTGATTTCAGGAAAGAAACCTACATTATCTGTTACTGTTTGGTCTTCTCAGTTGAAAGTTCTCTTGTTGCATGAGGCTAACAGGATAAAAGGAAATAAACTCAGGAAAGCAGCTTTTAGAAAGCAAGGCTTATTCTTGCTCTGTTTCTGTCTGGATGCTCTATCGTGCAGCAGAACAGACCACTGAAAACTGGACATTCCAAACCTGACTTGCAAGACCTCACAGTTGACAGTGTCCTGAAAGCAGGCAAAAGACTCAGGTGCAGGCAAGGAAAGGGGCTTCCACTGGTAGGCAGCACCCTCGTGCTTAGCCTTTGGTAACGAACATCCAATAAAGAATGGCAGGTGATTTGGATGGTGGTAGGGGAATCTCAGAGCAGGACCTGTGTAAAGTTCCAGGCAGACAGAGGCGGTGCTATTTCTCAGGACTCAGCAGGTCCTAGCTTGCAGGGCATGGTTCCAGGACAGGAATCTCATCCCGGACATTGCGAGCGCCTCCTACCCAGTTCAAATCATCTCCTAGGCTGAGTGACAGACATTAACCAGATGGGTTCCAGGAAGCAAGCTTGGATCAATGCTGGGTTTGCACCAAAGAAGGAATCCTTTAATCCCTCCCCCTCTTTTTTAGAGATAGGGTCTCACTGCATTGCCCATGCTGCTCTTGAACTCCTGGCCTCAAACAATCCCCCCATCTCAGCTTCCTGAGTAGCTGGGATTAGAGGCATGTGCCACTGCACCCAGCTGAATCCCCTCTGACTGAGGAAAGAACCGGGACCAAGCTGACCCTGAACTTGCTAATGGTATGAGTTAAGGAGTGTACCCCATTAGGTTAATGGGCTCATCCTTTGCCATGTGACTATGCAGTACCGGCTATCACAGAGGCAGTCTGTTTTCCCACCTTGAGGGTGGCCTTGATTGGGAGACTGCCTTTGTCCAATAGAACGAGGTAACAGTAACAGAGCACTACTCGTTTTGAACCTAGGTCTCAAGAGATCTTAATGCTTCTATTTGCTGTTTTGATATTCTGCCACGACCATGAGACGGACATGCCCAGACTAGCTTGCTGGTCCTGCGAGGAGGTTGAAAGATGTATGGGACAGAGCTGCTTCAGCTAAATTCCACCTGCCAAGCCCAGGCCAGAGCAGAGACCCCAGATGATCCCCAAATGCACAAATGAACCCAGCTGAGGTCAGCCAAGTGCAGTATAGATTAGCAGCCAACCCTTAGCCGATCCACTGACATTTGGGCCACAGTAATAAATGCTTGTCGTCTTAAGCTACTGAGTGTGGGGTAGTTTGTCATACAGCAAGAAGTAACTGACGCAAGTAGCTACTATGTTAACTCTGGGGATACCAACACGAAGTAACACAAAATATCCACCTGCAAGTACTTTACAATCTAATGGAAGAAGCAACAGTTACAATCAGGTAAGTGGTATGTGCTGCTAGAGTTATGGTTAGAGTTAGAGAACATGAGAGGACCTCGAGAGGTGCCGTTCAGCTTCAGAGAAACAAGGGGCAAACTCTGCCTTGGAGGTTAGCGAAGTCTAAGAAGGAGAGTCTTGTCTACCAATGGAGGCTCCCTTTCACTGCCTGCTTCTCAGGCAGAAAGGGAGTTTTCTCCAAAATAACACTTGCACCAAGCAAGGCAGGGACAGAACCAGGCAGCTCTGACCTTCCCTGCATTGAGTACAAGACCGATTGCATACAGGCAGAATAGAAAACAAATGAGCTCAAACCTAGGGTTTTTCTCACATAGGAACAGTTAACTCCCCGGGATCCCTTCACCTCCGGTCGGTGATCTTGCAAAGGAAAGCTGTGGGGCTCTAAAGCTGCAGCTGGGTCGGTCCATGTCCTCAGCCTGAGTGAGGGCCTTGCTGATGTGGAGAGCCCCAACTTAGTCACTGAGCAGCCACCTCCTTGTCCAAACACCAGGTAAGGGCGCTGCAGACCACTGGTCACTGTAACAGCAAAATAAATTTGTTCCAGAGAAAATGCTAAACGTGTGACTGATTTTTCCTGCAGGCCTGAACAGCAGCAGCAAACAGTCCCCTGTGCGTCTTGATGATGCATCATTTGTGAGGTGCTTTGTTTGCCTGCAGTGATATGTGGTGGAGAACTAGGGACACATCCAATGAGGAAAGCAAAGGAAAGTAACTGACAGCTTTCCTCCTGTCATTTTATTTGAGTTTACAAAATAGAGAATTGCTGTAAGCCTAAAAGCAACTGATGGCTGACACCAAAATCAAACCATGGCTGTGCTCAGCCTCACATCTTGGGATGCCGCCAAATACGTTGTGTGCGAGTCCATCACCCCAGCATCTCCCTGGGTTTCTTAACCAGAGGAACTTGTGCAGAGAAACCAAATTGTGGGTGGTTAGAGCCAAGCGCGTAGGGCTGATCTAGCTTTATCTATTAGCTGCGTATGCAAGGCTATCCTTCGATCTGAAGAGCAGGTTCTCCTCTGAAATATGATGCTCTTTTTTTCTGGACTTTTCAGAAGAAGAGAGAGCATAGTGCTTAATTTTATAAGTCATTGATTTGAGCTGTGTAACTTCTAGAGCTATATCTCAGAGGGTTACTATCGGTCACAAAAAATATGACTCAGAGAGCAACTGATTTCCCTTTTTAAAAAAGTAGAGAAGTCACAAAGCAGACAAATGAGGCAGCTTCCCCTGGCTCATGCGGAAAGATTGACGTCAGTCTCCAAGTAGCTGAGACAGCTCACGCTTGCTTGGGCTCATAAGGAAGAAGTGGAAATCTCTGGGCCTCAAAACCCAAAGGCATAATGTCAAAACCCCATGTGTAAGCGGGAGGGAGCTTCAAGGCTGGAACGGCTGTGGTCTCCTTACAGAGCCAGTTTCACAAAAGACATGGGGTTTACAGCCTCACAGGGAGAAAAAGGAGATTGTCACTTAAATGAAAGAAAACAGTGGATAAAGTGACTCTTTTAAGTGTGCTGGCTTTCATTTCACTAGCTCACAAATTTACTGGCAAATAACCAGAAAAATGCCACAAGTCATCTTTGCTATGAAGTCTCCAAACTCTAGCGAGGTTTAATGTATATTTGTTTTTTTGTTTTTTTGTTTTTTTAAGGAGAGAAGGAAAGAAAAAAAAAGGAGTGAAGGAGAGGAAGAAAGAGGAAGAAAAAGAGGGAGAGAGAACGGAAAGTTGCTTTATTCTAAAAATGGGTATTAATAATGGCCGGTCAATATTTCATTTAAACCTATGAGTAGGTGTGATGTGGTATTGACAAGAATGTATATTTTGTATATTTAAAGTGGGGAGCTCTATAAATGTTTATTAAGTTTACTTGTTCCAGATCTGAGTTCAAGTCCTGGATATCCTTATTAATTTTCTGTCTCGTTCTGCATATTTCTATGAGTCTGTTTTCTTGTTGCTGATAAAGACATACCTGAGACTGGGAAATTTACAAAAGAAAGACACTTAATTGGACTTTAGTTCCTTGTGGCTGGGGAGGCTTCACAATCATGGCAGAAGGCAAGAAGAAGCAAGTCACATCTTACATGGATGGCAGCAGGCAAAGAAAAGAATTTGTGCAGGGAAACTCCCACTTTTAAAACCATCAGATCTCATGAGACTCATTCACTATCCTGAGAACAGTGCAGGAAAGACCTGCCCCCCCAAAATTCAACCACCTCCCATTATGGGAATTGTAACAATTCAAGATATGGGTGAGGACACAGCCAAACCATATCAATATCCCAGCTGTCACTTTGCAGAGTAAATGGTGAGAAGTGGTTGGAATCTTGATATAGATCGCAGGTCAAGCTGACAAATTTTGCCTATGGTTTAGAGGTAGAGCGTGAGAGAAAAGAGAAGGCAAAGATTACACCAAGGGCATGGCATGAACAGCTCTTGCCTCAGTGCCTCTGGGTGTGTGGGATGTTTGCTTCCTGCTTCTACCTTTCTGGTGCTACTAGCAATGTTTTGTCCCGGAACCCGTTATTCATGAAGTTGTGCCTCCCTGTGTCACAGACCCTTTCCATCCTCTTCTAAAACCAGGAAATCAAAATGCCACAAAACAGTGCAAACCCTCACTGCATGTGAAGTCTTTCGGCATTTATCTTCCCTTCCATTAGTTATATTTTTAAAAATATTTCTCAAAATCCACTAAACAGATTCTCTATCCTCTAACTAGTCATGACCCACAATTTTGAAAATCATTCTTTCAGACAACACTGGATGAGACTATTTTTCCCACTTGAAATCAAGGAAGCAGTAACACTGCTTCTTACCCCAGCCACATTTTAAAGGACACTGGAGAGAGAGGGCAGATCCAGCAGATGGTGGGCATACCTCAGGAGACACTCAGCTCCTGAAGCAACTGAGCTTGCTGGAGATTTGCAAGAGATATATCCAGGACCAGATCCTGGGCTTTCTGGATCACTTCCCTTAGACTCAAATTGTTACCCCTCAGCTCACTGTGGCGGCTGCAGGGCCAGAAGGGGCTGCACCAACCACTCCTCTGGGGCTGGACTCCATGAACCAAGTGATACGCTTCCTTACTGCGGCTTCGTCTCAACGTGACCCTAAGGCTAACCCACAGGTTGGCCTTCTTATTGGTTTTTAAGTGATAATCCCCATGGAAACACAAACAGAGGGTAACACTAATGATCAACAGAGAGAAGCCTTCAGAATATGACAGCCTTCATAATGTCTTGGCCCACATCCACTGGGAAACAGCACATCAGGCTTCCATCTTTTGGCCACCAATCCCCTTTCTGAAGGGCCAGCAAGGAGCCCTTTCTAGCCCATGTTGGTCAGCCACCTGCCTCAAGGAACTTGATTTAGGCTGTTTTGTAAATCAAATATTGTTATGTTTTATAACCACTGGTTTGTGTTCATTAACTTAAACTTTCTCTCTTTTTAATGGGTTCTTCCATTAGTTTTAATAACTTTTAATTTGTGATTAAAGTTTCCTAGAGTCACAAATTAAATATCATGTCATAGGCAAATATAGATCATTTTGTCTTCTTGACTCAAAAAGTTATACATTGCATTGCTGTTTCTGGACTTATTTCATTGCCCAAAACTTTTTTTTTTGAGACAAAGTCTCACTCTGTTGCGCAGGGTGGAGTGCAATGGCATGATCTTGACTCACTGCAATCTCTGTCTCCTGGGTTCAAGTGATTCTCCCACCTTAGCTTCCCAAGTAGCTGGGATTGCAGGAGACCATCTTTTTTTTTTTTTTGGAGACAAAGTCTCACTCTGTCACCCAGGGTGGAGTGCAATGGCATGATCTCGGCTCACTGCAACCTCTGTCTCCTGGTTTCAAGTGATTCTCCCACCTTAGCTTCCCAAGTAGCTGGGATTGTAGGTGCCCATCACCACACCCAGCTGCTTTTTGCATTTTTAGTAGAGATGGGGTTTCACCATGTTAACCAGGCTGGTCGCGAACTTCCAACCTCATTCTGACATCATTGCACACCAGCCTGGGCATCAAGAGCAAAACTCAGTCTCAAAAAAAAAAAAAAATTCTAGGGTCAGATTGCTTGAATCTAAATCCTGAATCGACCGCTTACTACCAAGACCTTGATTTCATTCAATGTTTTTCAAATATTTGTTGTGCACCTATCATGTGACACATGTTGATCTAGGTACTGAGACTAGAGCACTGAACAGAACATACAAGTTCACTAGTTCATGGAGCTTACCCTGGTAGGAAAGGATTGAACCAGATGGTGATGAATGCTGTAGATGAATAGCAAGGAAAATAAGGGGGCAAAGAGTGTGTGTCCCGCAGCTTTGTACAGGGTGGTCAGGGATATCTGAGCAAAGATCTGAAGGAAGTGAAATTGTCAAGCCATATTCCTATAGCTTAGAAAGGGGCCTACAGCCAAAGTGAACATCAAATGCAAAGTCACACTTACCCTAAAATCAATAGGAAGACATGGAAAGGGAAATCCGAAGACTAACCTGATCAGATTTGCATTTAATTTATTGATTTTAAGTGGACACATATTCATGGGGTACAGTGTGATGTTTCAGTGTCTCCATTGTGTAATGATTAAATCTGGCTGTAGATTGAGTAACTCTTCTCCAAAATGCTTGGGACCAGAAGTGTTTCTGATTCCAACTTTGTTTTTCAATTTTGTAATATTTTTATACACATAATGAAATATCTTAGGAATGGAGCCCAAGTCTAACGAGTCTAAATCCAAACTTCATTTATGTTTTATATATACCTTATACACATAAGATCATGAAACACAATACTTTTATTAATTTTGTGTATGAAAGTTTGGGTTAAACACTTACACAATTTTTTACTTGTGGTATCATGTCAGCACGCAAAAAGTTTTGGATTTTGAAGAATTTCACATTTTGATTGATTGATTTGGTCAGACTCTTGCTCTGTTGCCCAGGTTGGAGTGCAGTGGCACAATAATGTCTCACTGCAGTCTCAACCTCCTGGGCTCAAGTGCCCCTCCCACCTCAGTTTCCTAAGTAGCTTGGACCACAGGCACATGACACCATGCCTGGCTAATTTTTTGTTTTTAGTAGAGACAGGGTTTCACTATGTTGTCCAGGCTCATCTCTAACTCCTAGGCTCAAGCAATCTGCCTGCCTTGGCCCCCAAAGTGCTGGGATTACAAGCTTGAGCCACCACAGCTGGCCCAGATTTCAAATTTTTAGATTAGTAATGCTCAACCTGTATTTAGTGTATTTGTCATGCAATGCACTGAAATTAGACGTTGAAGTCACAGCTCATATTTAAAGCCCTAACCCCCAGTGTGACAATATTTGAGGTGGGGCCCTTAGAAGTGATTACGTCATGAGGTTAGAGCCCTCTTGCTGGGATTAGTGCCCTTATAAACGAGACTTCAAAAAGCTCTCCAGTCCTCTTTCTGCATGTGAGGACCCATGGAGAAGCTGGCAGTCCCAACCCAGAAGAGGTCCTCACCAGAATGTGACTATGCTGTTATGCTGATCTCAGATGTCCAGTTTCCAGAACTGCCAAAAATAAATCCCTGCTGTTCTTAAGGCACCCAGTCTAGGACACTTTGTTCTGGCAGCCTGAACAGACTAAGACAGCCTCCAAGGAGACTGCTGGTGGCAATCAGGAAGACCCACCTGAGCAAAGCCCTTTGTTGGGTTTCGATGTGCAGTGTTGCAGCTAGAGTGGAGCAGGATTGACTGCTTTCTAGAAATAGAGGTTTCTAGAAATTGATCTATACTGGGGAGAGAACAGGAAGTGATAAGATTAGAAAAGAAAGAAAAGAAGGCCCAGAAAGTTGATGAAGTATCTGGCATGGTACAGAAACCGTAGCAAAGTGACTTCCCCTTGTGACACACCCTGATACCTCCAGAAAAATCTATGGCACCCAAAAGCATTGGAGTGAGCAAATTCCTAAAGCAAGGGAGCAAGCTGCAAGACTGGGTGACATGGGGAAGGCAGAGAAGGCCCAGAAATGGGGAAAATTGCCAGACTGCAAAAAGGCCTGGGTTTGAATGCCAGTTCTATGGGATTCTTGATTATTCACTGAAAAGTTGGCCGAAATTCCACACGACATGAAATGGTAGTGGCAGGGGAGAGTGTTTGGTTTGGGGCAATATTTTCACCTCTTTAAGAAACAACAGGGCTCTGGGAACCCAGCTGGGCTAATTAATGGTTAGGGCAGCTTCTCCTCCTTCCAGTCAGATTCCTCACTCTTTTTTTCCTTTTCCTTTTCTCCTTTTTTGTTTTGAGATGGAATCTCACTTCGTCGCCCAGGCTGGAGTGCAGTGGTGCAATCTCGACTCACTGCAACCTCCACCTTTTGGGTTCAAGTGATTCTCCTACTTCAGCCTCATAAGTAGCTTGGACTACAGGTGCCTGCCACTGAGCCCTGCTAATTTTTGTATTGTTAGTGGAAATGGGGTTTCACCATCTTGGCCAGTCTGGTCTCTAACTCCTGACCTCGTGATTCACCCACTTTGGCCTCCCAAAATGCTGGGATTGGAATGATATTCTTTACTCTTAATTGCTTTCTTTGTTGTTGTTATTATCTTGTAATTTTCCTCTTCATTTCTTTTTTCTTTTTCTTTTTTTGTGATGGAGTCTCACTCTGTCTCCCAGGCTTGAGTGCAGTGGTGCAATCTCGGCTCACTGCAACTTCCACCTCCCAGGTTAAAGCAATTCTCCCACCTCAGCCTCCTGAGTAGCTGGGATTACAGGTGTGTGCCACCATGCCTGGCTAATTTTTGTATTATTAGTAGAGACAAGGTTTCGCCATGTTGGTCAGGCTGGTCTTGAACTCCCGACCTTAGGTGATGCACCTGCCTCAGCCTCCCGAAGTGCTGGAATTACAGGCGTGAGTCACCACACTGGGCCTGGCTTGTTTCCTTGATAGTAATACTTCAAATCTGTCTCCCAACCATAGTGTTGCCTCCTGGAAAAACACACCTGCCTCTATCAATGTGCAACACATAGCCCAGAGCTCACGTAGAGCCCCGACTTTGGGATGATGCGACCTCAGCCCCCCACTACAGATGAGGAGATTGAGCTCAGCCTGGAGGGTTTGTTGTTCTTCTTGTTTTCCTCCCCCCTTCCTTCATCTTCTTCTTTTTCTTCTTCCTTCCTCCTCTTCATCTTGATGTAAGCCATTGAACCAGCCTCTGCTATTTTATCAGCTGATTCCTCTACCAGTTTTTTACAGAAATATTTGATCTTAGAACATCTGCTACTGCCTAGAACATATTTTTTTTCTTATTCTTGACGGTGCACTTCCTATAGCTGTCAGACAAGCATCGTCTCACAGATTCTACAATATAGCCCCATATTACCAAACAAGCATCAATTATGTTCATGGCTGGAATCATGTCAATCTAAATGCAAAATGTGCAGCTGTCTTCCTCGCTAATGGGCATCTTAATTACATTGGCCTTATTATGCTGATATTGCAATTAATACTGTTCAGTGCTGCTTTAGAAATAAAAACGATATCACCAAGTGACTTCCAAGGCTTTTCTAGCTGGGCTAGCTTTTGCAGATTCAAAATATTGAGATGCAGGAATTCTGAGGCACAGGCCTGCAATCTACTGATCTCTCTACATCTGGACCCATCTCTGGAAGCTTCAACTGCACAACTGAGTCCTTGGCTTAATTAGTTCTATTGCCATAGAGCTTCTGTTGAAATAGATTAGGGAGATGTATTTGAGAGGTTTCATTTTAGGCCCTCAGTGTGACAAAACTGTTTTTAATATTTCTCCCCAAACTTCTGTATCCATGCTGTCTAAAACCTCAACGTTTAGTATACCTGAGACTTGTTTTTATGTTTTGTTTTGTTTATTTGCTTTTTTAAAAAAGTATACTTTAAGTTCTGGGGTACATGTGCAGAACATGCAGGTTTGTTAAATAGGTATACACGTGCCATGATGGTTTACTGCATCCATCACCCTGTCATCTACATTAGGTATTTTTCCTAATGCTATCCCTCCCCTATCCCCCCACCCCTTACTATTCCTTTCCTAGCCCCCAGCCCCCAACAGGACCTGGTGTGTGATGTTTTCCTCCCTTGACTGTGTACTTCCTATAGCTTTGAATGAGAACACAGTGGTGTCCACGTGTTCTCATTGTTCAATACCTACTTATGAGTGAGAACATGCAGTGTTTGGTTTTCTGTTCTTGTGTCAGTTTGCTGAGAACGATGGTTTCCAGCTTTATCCATGTCCCTGCAAAGGACATGAACTCATCCTTTTTTATGGCTGCGTAGTATTCCATACCGTACATGTGCCACATTTTCTTTATACAGTCTATCATTGATGGACATATGGGCTGGTTCCAGGTCTTTGCTATTGTAAACAGTGCTGCAATGAACATACGTGTGCATGTGTCCTTATAGTAGGATGATTTATAATCTTTGGATATATACCCAGTAATGGGATTGCTGGGTCAAATGTAATTTCTAGTTCTAGATCCTTGAGGAATCACCACACTGTCTTTCACAATGGTTGAACTAATTTACACTCCTACCAACAGTGTAAAAGTGCTCCTATTTCTCCACATCTTCTCCAGTATCTGTTGTCTTCTGATTTTTTAATGATCACCATTCTAACTGGCATGAGATGGTATCTCAATGTAGTTTTGATTCGCATTTCTTTAATGACCTGTGATGATGAGCTTTTTTTTTTTCATATTTCTTGGCTGAATAAATGTCTTCTTTTAAGAAGTGTCTGTTCATATTCTTCACCCACTTTTTGATTGTGTTTTTCTTTTCTTGTAAATTTGTTTAAGTTCTTTGTAGATCCTGGATATTAGCCTTTTGTGAGATGGGTAGATTGCAATAATCTTTTCCCATTCTGTTGGTTGCCAGTTCATGCTAATGATGGTTTCTTTTGCTGTGCAGAAGCTCTTTAGTTTAATTTGTCTATTTTGGCTTTTGTTGCCATTGCTTTTATTGTTTTAGTCATGAAGTCCTTTTCTGTGCCTATGTCCTGAATGGTTTTGCCTGGGTTTTATTCTAGGGTTTTTATGGTATCAGGTCTTATGGTTAAATCTTTAACCCATTTGAAGTTAATTTTTGTATAAGGTATAAGGAAGGGATCCAGTTTTAGCTTTCTGCAAATGGCTAGCCAGTTTTCCCAACACCGCTTATTAAACAGGGAATCCTTTCCCCATTGCTTGTTTTTGTCAGGTTTATCCAAGATCAGATGGTTGTAGGTTTATGACATTACTTCTGAGGCCTCTATTCTGTTCCATTTGTCTATATGTTTGCTTTGGTACGAGTACCATGCTGTTTTGATTACTGTAGCCTTGTAGTATATTTGAAGTCAGATAGCATGATGCCTCCATCTTCGTTTTCTTTTGTTTTTTTATTTTTGTTTTGTTGTTGTTTTTTTGCTTAGGATTATCTTTGCTATGCAGGCTCTTTTTTGGTTCCATATGAAGTTTAAGGTGGCTTTTTCTAATACTGTGAAGAAAGTCAATGGTATGTTTGTTTTTGAGATGGAGTCTCACTCTGTTGCTGGGCTGGAGTACAATGGCACCATCTTGGTTCAGTGCAGTCTCCACCTCCCGGGTTCAAGTAATTTCCCTACCTCAGCCTCCCGAGTAGCTGGGACTATAGGCATGCCCCAGCATGCCCAGCTAATTTTTTGTATTTTAGTAGAGACAGGGTTTTACCATATTGGCCAGGAGAGTCTCCATCTCTTGCCTTGTGATCCACCTGCCGTGGCCTCTCAGTGCTAGGATTATAGGTGTGAGCCACTGCGCCTGGCCATATTTATGTTTATAGTCTTGGTGATTAGTATTATTCTTTTGAAAAAACAGCATAACCTTCTCTTTCCATTTCCTTTTCTCTCTTTCTAACAAAAAGTTCCATTTGAGATTCGATCATCCTGTTCCTAAAAATTCATCCTCAAGACAAATTTGACCAAAAACAACTGAATGCACAAAATGCTCCTGGAAAATTCTTCTTTAATAACAATAAAAGATAACATTATCCAAATATCATTGATTACAGTTGTCACCACAAGAGGCACCCAGACTATAATCTTTGTCAAGATTCCTTTTTATTTGCCACAGTGAATGAAGTGATGGTGTTTTTTTCCCTGCATACCATAACCTGGCAAGACCAGTCATTGAGCACAAGGTTATTCTAGGATGTCTAATTGATAAATGAGAAATCCATATATTTAACATTAAAAACATTGACTTTCTGCAGGCCCAGAACTCCATACCCATTACCACTTCATCACCAACAGGGAGAGAGCAGGATGTTCCTCCTTTGCATGGTAAGGCATGGCTCACATCAGTGATCCTGGAAGCTGACATTCTAGGTTTATTACAAACACACAGGGCCAGTCCATTTTGGCCCCTTCTATTACTACAACTATTCTCAGAGGAGGAAGAGCGTATGATTTCCAAGGACTGGCCCTTCCAAGAGGATGGAAGGCAAACAAGTCTTCTGAATGCATCTCAGGCAAACCACCACCTTTTCTCTATTCCCCTTCCTTCTCTTTCTGCTTTCTTCTTGCTTTCATTCACAGACCCATAGGCAATGTCAAATGTAGGATTAAAGGAGGAAGAGTGCAAAATTTTCCAACCTTGATTAGCATTCGCCCTTCCAATGCATGCAATGGATTTAGCGAATGCTAAAAAATGTCTGAAGCAACAGTGGTCAAGATAGTGAAATAACATGCACCTGATAACAATAATAATTTTAAAGAATCTATCAACATGGAAATGGTATTGGTATAACATCAAGGAGTAAGAGCAGAATATGAAATTTGGTGGGTTCTCCAGTTACTTATGAAAATGAAAATAGTGAATAATTTTTGGTAGTGTTATGATTTTTATTTACTTATTTAATGTAAATATTTAGTACAAGAGAGAAATTATCTTATGATGTATTCTATGGAATTTTCAAACAAGTTTTTTAGTTAAGAAAAATACCTTTACATCCTTACATACCTCTCATTCCAAAGAGTAGAATGATACTTAAGAATTTTACTGAAATGAAAAGACAGACAAACAAACAAACAAATGCACTGTGTAAACCTTATGAGGAATCTAATTTGAAGATACTGGACATAAAAAGAGATTCTTGGCTAGGTGTGGTGACTCATGTCTGTAATCCCAGCACTTTGGGAGACTGAGGTGGGTGGATCATGATGTCAGGAGATTGAGACCAGCCTGGCCAACATAGTGAAACGCTGTGTCTACCAAAAATACAAAAAATTAGCTGGGCGTGGTGGCAGGCACCCGTAATCCCAGCTACTCAGGAGGCTGAGGCAGGAGAATTGCTTGAACCTGGGAGGTGGAGACTGCACTGAGCTGAGATCACACCACTGCACTCCAGCCTGGCGACAGAGCGAGACTCCGTCTCAAAAAAAAAAGAAAAAAAAGGAAAAGAAAAAGAAAAAAGAGGTATAAAATAATATTAAAAATCATTTTATACTCTTTAAGGTGTGATAATGGCACGGTTGTTATACTTACCTGTTAGAGATATACTGATATAAAAAAAGATTCTTGAGATTTGCTTTAAAATTTAAAAAAATGTAGAATAGAGCAATGTGAGACAAGATTTAAAAAAATGGCGATAATCATTGAAGCTGAAGTGGGTAATGGGCACATGGATATGCATTGCAGTTTTTAATTTGGGGGCATGTTTAAAACTTTCTGAAAAAGAGAAAATTAATAATACAACTGGCTGCAGCTACGAAAAGAAAAGTAAATCAATATCAGGGTAATTTTGAGTCTTAGTGTATTAATTCAGAACAACTCAAAATGTTACTGACACTGATAAATGAGATTTAGTGGATTCTTTTTCTCTGTTAACATTACTATTTGTGATGTTGTTTCATGTGTCAGATGCTAGGGACATATGCTAATATTTTTATTCCTTTTTGTGAATCACATTGTGTATCGCTAATTGCTCTTTAACTACCTGTTCAATGCATTAAGATAAAGAATCTAAATCTTATTTAATTTTAAAGAAATTTTCGATGATATAAGAAACAAAGAAACATAGGAGAATTACTTAAAAATTTACAGATTATACAAAATGAACAAATAAAGCTCATATTTCTAGGTAGCATTGAGAAGTTGCCTTGGAAACACAATACTGTATTTGTTTCTGAGTCTCCTGGTAACTAAGGCTAAAAGTAAAACACAGGTGATACCTGGAAATAAATCAGACACATCTATCTATGTTCACAATGAAACTACTCTTCTGATGAAACATGTCTCTCATGATTATTCTTGGATTTTGAGTAACATTAGTATCACCTTGACTTGCTGTTTTATATAAGACACAGAGATGCCATGTAAATAAAAGCTTGCTGAATTCATTCTCTGTGAAGCTTAAAAATACATCGTTAATTATGAATCAGTAGCATTGGCTCTGTGGAAGGTTAAAAAAATGTGGTCCAGGTATTTTGTTTTCTGGAGATCTAAGTAAAGTGAAAAATATCAAAGAATTGGCAAGCCATGTGTCCTTAGCTAGTCTGTCTGGTACCTCCAGGATTCGGTGAAACCTGGGCAGGGGCTGGAGGAGCAGAGCTGCCCTCTCTCCCAGACTCTCCTATGCTCACACTGGCCATTGATCCCCAGACTGTATTTTGGAAAAACAGCAATTCTGTTAGACATTTCCAGGGACCCTACCAAAAAGGTTTCAAATTCAAGTACTGAGATATGATGGTCTAAACAGTGCTAAACCAGGTTTTTGTTTGTTTGTGTGTTGTTTGTATGCCTCTTGTACATTCAAATTACAACATAGTGTGTCCTGAAGCACACTTCTAGTTTTGAACACACTAGGTTGTAATTTGAATGTGCAAGAGGTTTACAGTGTATGATTTCTCCAGTTTGGTTGACCACGGAATCCCTCTTTCTCTCCTACTTTTAAAAAATGTAGCATGTTTTATTATTTCTTTCTTTTAAACACATTATTTAGGAAACACTGGACTATGGGATCAGCTGAAATGAGAGCCATGAGCTTTATATAGCACTGAAAGCACCATGGTTCTCTTTCTGTCATTCAGATCCAAACTTGCAGACTCCTAGATGGCTCATAGCAGGTGCCTGATTGCCTGATTCATACTCGCCCATCCTCCCATTAAAACACCATTGAAGGCACATGCAAAATTGCAAAATTGCAACTGCACCAGAAGCTAAGAATACCAATTAATGCTTGGCCACAGTCTAGGAAGGATTTCTGCCAATAGCGGTGCAGATGAGGACAGATTGAGAAACTCTCATTAGCTGATGCACAATTTGGCTTTAAGGCAGAGCACCAAGCTCAGACAAGAGGGAGCCAAGCTCATTGCAGAGGTGCCCGTAAGTGCCCAGGAGAAGCTGATTACCAGATTCCAAGCAAGATGGAGTTGCCTCCCAAGGCAAAGAGGGCCGTTTTTTTAACCCCAACCACAACAGACCTGCTAATCTGCATTTTTTAGAGTGTATCCCCCAGTGAAGCAACGAGAGGTCCTTGGTCATTAAAATACTCTTCTTCCAGGCAGAAGGGGCAAGAGGAGACCCCACACTGATAAACACCAGAAATGTGGCTAATGGTACTCCATTCTGCTAAAGATCTGGGAAGAGACTTCTGTCAGCAACAGAGTGAACAGTGAGAGGATCGAGGGGCTTATACAAGACATTTCTATTTGAGCCCAGCTCAAATGTGTTAGGTGACCACAGTGTGATTCTAAATGCAGTGTAGGGATATCATTTTAGTAGATATGAAGCCAGTCAAGAGACGTCAGGTTTTAGACAGAGGGCAAAGAATCTTATAACTTAGAGATAATATTAGTACAATTAAAAATAGAATATATATCTTCCAAATTAGAGAAAGAAAATAAAATGTAGTCTACAGAGGAAAAGACAGAAAACAGCAGAAAAATCAGACATCCACTAAAATACACAGAGCAGAAAAGATGGCAAAAGTAACAGTAAACATATTTTTTAAGGCAACAAACAAAACAGCGAAAGTCTCTTTTTCAGAGACCCTAAGTCTGGATTGAAAGGAAAATGTAAGTGTGTGTCATTGATATGAGACTCACTGAAAACAAAGAGAAAAAATAGATTTTTTTCTTTTCTTTTCTTTTTTATTTTTTTCGAGACATGTCTCTGTCTGTTGCCCAGGTGGAGTGCAGTGGCGTGATCTTGGCTCACTATAACTTCCATCTCCCAGGTTCATGCAAGTCTCAGGCTCAACCTCCTGAGTAGCTGGGATTCCAGGCTCATGTCACTACACCTGACTAATTTTTATATTTTTAGTAGAAATGGAGTTTCACCATGTTGGCCAGGCTGGTCTCGAACTCCTGGCCTCAAGTGATCTGCCTATCTTGGTCTCCCAAAGTGCTGGGATTACAGGAATGAGCCACTGTGCCTGGCTCCAAAACAGATTATTTTAAAAGATGAACAAACATATATTAGACATACACAAGTAAAATAAGTCAGGAGTTTAAAACATGACATCAGACAAAACAATACGAAAGAGAAAACAAAAAAGATTGTTTCATATAAGTAAAGATACAGGCGTGATGAAACTACAGCATTCATGAATCTTTATGTGCCAAATAAAACAGCATTGACATATTTAAAATAGATCCAGTTTAAAAAAATCTCAGAAAAAATTTACACACAAACAAATTTATTCCAGGAGATTTTAATAGACCAAAATATTTCCTTTGCAAGTCAAGGAATGTATAGAAAACCTTAAGAAGCATAGCAAATTTGGATAATAAAAAATATGGGGCCAGGCACGGTGGCTCACGCCTGTAATCCCAGCACTTTGGGAGGCCGAGGCGGGTGGATCACGAGGTCAAGAGATCGAGACCATACTGGTCAACATGGTGAAACCCCATCTCTACTAAAAATACACAAAACATTAGCTGGGCATGGTGGCGCGTGCCTGTAATCCCAGCTACTCAGGAGGCTGAGGCAGGAGAATTACCTGAACCCAGAAGGCGGAGGTTGCAGTGTGCCGAGATTGCGCCATTGCACTCCAGCCTGGGTAACAAGAGCGAAACTCCATCTAAAATAATAATAATATGACCAATTATGGCATAGCCTAAAAACAAATTTAGAGCTTCAAAACAAAACAACAACAACAACAACAAAACAAAACAAAAACTTCTTTTCAAGCAACTAATATTTTCAAAAGTGACTATTAAACAGAGCATAAGAACATCTAGTATTACAAAACCATGGCCTCATTCTGTAGGATGTTTTATAAACTTTGCAATCACACTATAAATTAGTAACTAAAATTGAAGCAAAACAAAGCAAAAATAATTTGCAAAACTTGAAGCACGTTCCTAAGCAATTTTGACTAGGAAGAAGAGCTTAATTCCTTACCGAGGCTGGAGCTCTAAATTTTTGTTGCAGTTTTGGTGCCCCAAGACCATTCAGTTTCATCCTTAAAATGGGATGGTGCATTCATGAAAATCCTGTTTTCAGGGACTCAGAAATGGCAATGGAAAATGCTGAAATGATAGCTTAAGTGCAAACCCAGACTATGGAACAACATGGAGCACATACTTCTAACATTTTTTTTAAAGGAAATGAACCAAATTGCCAACAGATACTCTGTGAGGCAAAATCATAAGTGATTTAAATTTGCTTATTTCTATTTTGTGCTATTTTCAAATTTGGGGCCATAAATATGAAGTTATACAATAAAGAAACAATAAATATGTTTTAAGAAAAACATTAAAAATTATAATCAAGTCCCTGAATGCACTGGCTCTGCCTGGGATGCCAGGTGCCATGGTTTGAGTGGGGATCAGCTGCCCCATTACCCCAACCATGGAGCCCAGAATCTGCTCAGGTGTGTCTTGTCAGGTGTCTCATTCAGGTGCAACCTGCTTACCCTTCAAGGGCCTTCCTTCTGCTGACTGGTTACTCATAACTTCATTAGTCTGTGACTTGGAAGACTCCTTCCTTCTTAGCAATCCAGACAAAATTAGCATTTCTCTTCTTCCAAACTTGTATCTCGACTGAAACCAAATTAACCCGTGAAGATTTGCAAACAAAGCCCCTTTGTTTGAAAACTACCCTGGGCGAACTTTTTTCTTTTATGGACAGGGTCTCACTATGTTGCCCAGGCTGGCATTGAATTCCTGGGCTCATATGATCCCACCCCAGCCTCCTGAGTAGCTGAGATTGCAGACATGAGCAATCGCACACAGCATGATGCTTCAACAGCTCCCAAGGATGTTTCATTGGAGAATCCTGCCTTCTCTCTCTGCCTCCCCCTCCACCCACAATAATGTGAATGGTGCTGGAGTAGAAAGACCCTGGGTGCAGACCTGGCACAGTGGTTCATGCCTGTAATGCCAGCTCTCTTTGGGAGGCCAAGGCCAGTGGATTGCTTGAGGTCAGGGGTTCAAGACCAGCCTGACCAACATGCTGAAACCCCATCTTTACTAAAAAAAAAAAAAAAAAAAAAAAAAAAAGCCAGATATGCTGGCAGGTGCCTGTAATCCCAGTTATTCGGGAGGCTGAGGCAAGAGATTCACTTGAACCCAGGAGCTGGAGGTTGCAGTGAGCCATGATCATGCCATACCACTGCACTCCAGCCCAGGTGACAGAGTGAGACTGTCTCAAAAAAAAAAAAAAAATAGAAAGAAAGACCCTGGGTGCTGAGTGTAGGAATGACATCACATTCTCTATCCTGTCGACTAAATTAAGTGATAAGCAGGAGAGAGGAGAGCCTTCCACAGTCAGAAAGAGCCTGAGAACAAGAGTGCCTGAAGTTTAAAGATGCATGCGGCTGAAACCAGAAGAGTGTAGAGCACAATGAAGCTGGGGGGATGTGGGTGTCTCACCAGACAGCGTTTTGGGGGCTGTGAAGATGATATGGTCCTTTGACTTAGGGGCAATGAGAACCTACTGAAGCATTTTAAGCAAAAGGTCAATGATAGGACAGTGTTAGAAAAATGAACATAGCTACAGCAGGGATAGCAAATATAGAGGGGGGTATAGAGGGGGGACGTAGAGAGATATAGAGGGGGCGAGATTGGAAGTGGGGCTGCCAGCCAGGGCACCTGATGGAGAAGTGAGGGTGGCATTAAAGAAAAGTGAACAGACCTAGAAGATAAAGGTCATGCAGTGCATCTCAACTGGGGGTGATTTAACCCTCCAAATTCTAGAGAACTTTTTGGTTGTCACAACCAGAGAGAAAAGCTACTGGCACTTCGTGGGTAGAGGCCAGGGGAGCTGTTCTGCACCCCCACAATGCCTGGATCATCCCCACCAATTATCAGGACCAAAACAACGATAGTGTTGCTCATGGGAATTCCTGGAGGGGAAGAAAACTGGATGCCAGGACACGGCATGTCCCATTTCCTGGCATGTGTAGAAGATCAATAACAACGCCAGTCACTGCCAGAGAAGACAAGGTGTGCAAGGAAAGCCCGTGGGGCATGAGTGTCTCTGGTCTCACTGTCACAGTAGCAAGTCTGGGGAAAAATGGTGAAATTGGAAGACATTGATGAGATGTTTTAATAAAGACACAAAGTCTACATTATGAAAAAAGCAAGCCAGAACTCCTCACACAGGACTTTCCTACCCAGAGGTTATGGCTCAGCACTGTGTATTACAAATGCACTCTGGAGAGAGGGGCACTGGGGACCTGCAGAGGGCTGGACTCAGCCGGTCCCCGCCAAGGCAGTGGGTGGACCTGGTGTTCCAGGAGCACCTGCGGAAAGCCCTATAGGGCTGTTTGCATAGTGAACTAAGTGCTGTTAGGGAAGACTGGGGGGACAGGGGCATCCCCTTAGTCCAGGGCCCAGAGGGGAAGTGCTGTTTGGAGCACAGTCTGTCCCTCAGCGTATCCAGAGCTCTGCCCCCGGGACTCGGCCTGCATCCTGAGGAGAGGCGAATGCAATGGCACAATCTTGGCTCACTGCAACTTCTTCCTCCTGGGTTCAGGCAATTCTCCTGCCTCAGCCTCCAGAGTAGCTGAGATTACAGGCATGTGCCACCACGCCCGGCTAATTTTTGTATTTTTAGTAGAGATGGTGTTTCACCATGTTGGCCAGGCTGGTGTTGAACTCCTGACCTCAGGTGATCTGCCCACCTCAGCCTCCCAAAGTGCTGGGATTACAGGTGTGAGCCACTGTGCCTAGCCACTGCCTTCTAAACAGGGAAACACAGAGTTCTATAGACACAAAGGGGTGGGAATACAGTCTAGGTCTTCTGTTCACATGGACCTGAGAGACAGCAAGTGGAAAGTCAGTGATTCAATTGCTTGGTGGGTTAATGCTATTTCCCCTTGAAGGGACATTGCTAGATCCCTTTTAGGACTCAGGAAAATAAGAAATACTGCGTGATGTCTCCTCATTCCTTTCCAATTCTATTCAATGTTACAATTTTCTTTTGCTAACATTTAATCTCTATAGAGGGTCAGCTTCTTAATGCAACAATGTTTCATTTCTGCTGGTCTGCTCTGAAGACCTGAGGGTTCCCAAAGCAACCTATTGACATGAGATTTTGTAGTCCTTCCTAGCAAATTACCAGGAAGCCAGGGCTCATGTGTTTGGGTGTTAGAGCTGACAACTGGCCTTGTGGGCGTCCCATCTCTTCCTCCACTCCCTCTCATGAAATTAAGTCCCTGCTGCTCCACAGCGCCCTGCTCACAGCTCACAGGTTGTCCCACCTCTCTGGGTCTGCCTGGGCATCTTAGCAGCATCTGCTTCCAGCCCGTCACACTCTAGATTCATGACAGCTGTCTGCTGACTAGATGGTATTCGGATAAATGGCAGGAAGGCAGAGCGATGTCTGTTCTGGGGTGTGTGCCAGGCACAGGGGGCAGGACAGTGGTGACTCGCTCTGCCCCTCCTCAGCCAAAACCACAAGCCCACATCCCGTGCAGTGTCCTCATGCACAATGTTCCGCAAAGCCACTTCGTCATTCTCAGCACGCTCAGAGCATGCACTCTGGCTTTCGGCGACATATAACAGTTGCTTGAAAACCCAAGATTCGGCTGGGCACAGTGGCTCAAGCCTGTAATTCCATCACTTTGGGAGGCTGGGGCAGGTGGATCACCTGAGGTCAGGAGGATTATCTGAGGTCAGGAGTTCAAGACCAGTCTTGCCAACATGGTGAAACCCTGTCCCTACACAAATACAAAAATTAGCTGGGAGTGATGGCGGGTGACTATAATCCTAGCTACCTGGGAGGCTGAGGTGGGAGAATCATTTGAACCTGTGAGGCAGAGGTTGCAGTGAGCCAAGATTGCACCACTGCACTACAGCCTGGGTGATAGAGCAAGACTCCATTTCAAACAAACCAAAAAAAGAAAACCCAAGAATGAATGAAGCATTTGGGATATTATGTGATAGAAGCTGAGGCTTGCTGCACTGTGCTGCGCACTATCCCACTGTTGGTATCTTAATTTAAAGGGAGGGACGCAAGTTTAGAGAACAAAAGCTAATTTAGATGAGGTCTGACTCTAGGACCTGAGGCTCGGCCTCTCTTTGTGACTCTAATTCCCAAATTGCTTTCCACTGTCAGGAGCCCTACACTCTCACTGGCTTCTTCAGTCAACACTTCTCATGCCAAAACTCAGGTGACTGGAGAAGGGAGGAGGCATACAGGCTTCTCTAAGTGCATGACCTGTCTGTGGGCTGAGATGCAGCTTCCAGCCTCTGTGGCTACCTTTTCTTTTATCCATATTCTCATATCTCCCATTCTAGTGCCATCTCTTACCAACCTAATTGAGTGACATGAAAGGGCACAGCTTCAACTGTGACTCCGGGGAGCCAGGGACAAAAGGGGAAGGAGGTTGGGGACCTGACATCTGTCTTTGGTGTTTCCCACTCCCCAGTGCTGCCTTGTCACTGTGGATTCATTTGCCATCCTGAGGTCACCGCAGTCCTGATCTGTTCCAAAGTGTGCTTAACTAGGGGTAGCACTTCCCACGTTGGGCATGAATAGCAAGAAGGAGGTTCAGCCAGCCTCTCAGAATAACCTTCTTCCAGTTGGGAGTCATACAGGTGTGTTCACGAGGATTCACCGAGTCTTGAAGGGATAGGTCCTCTGCTGGTGGTGTGAAGGAAGGCACTCCTAGCAAGGGAGGTGGCCAGGGAGGACAGAGTCCTGTGAGAAGCTGCTTCTCCAGTTGTATTTCTGGGGTTGTGGTTAAAGCTGGTTAAAGCTCAGCGAGCCAGAGCCTTACCAAAGAGGCTGATGGCCACTCCAGCAGGACACCCAGGGTGACATCCCAGGCAGGCACTGACCTCAAAGCTGCTCATCAGATGTGTTGGTCAGGTCCTCAATCAACCAGAAAATTCTGAATTGATCCTTTCTTGGGAAATTATTGGCACTAGCTAAACCCACAGAAGAGAGAGAGAGAGAGAGAGAGAGAGAGAGAGAGAGACAGACATACATGCACATTAAAAAATTGTAAGAAAAAAGCACCTGGGCACCCAGTGCCAGGATTAAAAAGTAGCAATTACCAGAACCACAGGCTCCCTGGTGCCTATCTCCAGTAGCTTTCTCCTTTCTCTGACTTTGAGGTTAAATGTCTGTGTGCCATTATGTTGTTTAGGAATCGATTGACATAGATGATAGATGATAGATAGATAGACAGACAGATAGATAGATAGGCAGATAGATAGATAGAAGATAGATATATTCCTAAACAACATTACTGAGTTTAGGAAAACTAAGTAATAAGCACAAATCTAGCTGTATAAAAAAAAGACCATGTCACCACTAGAAAATGAAGATTCCCAGCAGAATAGGCAGAGCAATCTCTGGGTCTCAGTCAGCCTTCAGCTTTCCTTAGAGTTTACAAGGCCCCTTGAAGGGGATCCAGAAGCAAGATCTTGAATGAATTCTGAGACTAGGGACCACTCCAGTGAGGATATCAGGCAGGATGGTAGAGCAGCCAGGCTGTGGACCACCAGCAGAAATGTGGTCAGAGGGTGTGAATTGGCCCGTATTTTCTGGTTGATCTCCTGTTGCAGGAAGGCGGTCATGTCTAATATTTTTTTAGGGTAATACAAGGCCCCGCGACCAGGATATTGAGAGAAGAGAAGGAGCGTCATCAACACACAGGCAAGGCAGCTGTGTTGGACCAGGTACTCTGTCTTTGGGTAGAAAGACTCAAACAATAATGGCAGCTATGACCTGGGGCTAGTGTCCCAAATGGATCTGTCTCAAGAGTTGCATGAGGGCTGGGTGCAGTGGCTCACACCCATAGTCCTAGCTACTCGGGAGGCCGAGGTGAAAGACTTGCCTAAGCTCAGGAGTTTGAGGTTGCAGTGAGCCATGATTGTACCACGGAACTCCAGCCTGGGCAACAGAGTAATATCCCACCTCAAATAATAAATAAATAAATAAATAAATAAATAAATAATTTTTTTAAAGAGTCACCAAATGTGCTGTCTTCCATCAGTGTACATGGATGGTCCTGAATTTATCCCCAGTTCCAGAGGTTTCCACAGATGCCTGTTCCTGTGCCTTTGAGATCAGATTGTTTCTCAGCTTTTTCCTGCCAGGTGAGAGTCAATTTTCTAAGGTTTACTCAGGTCAGTCATTGCCGTACCCATCTGTTTTCTGTTTTCAAATTCTTCAAATGTTGCCACTGTCATCTCCTCTCCTGCCCTGCCTCTCTGCGTCTCTCTCTCTCTCTCTCTCTCTCTTTCTTTCTCTCTTTCTCTCTCTCTCTCTCTCTCATTACTTTAGTGAAGTTTAACTGGATATTGTTCTGGAGAGAACAAATTAAGACACCTTCCACACTCTTTGATTATTCTTTTCAACTGTGGTTGCTAAATCAGGCGTTAAGGAGCCTGTTTCAGTCTATTCTCATGCTGCTATAAAGAACTGTCTAAGACTGTGTAATTTATAAAGAAAGGAGGTTTAATTGATTTACAGTTTGGCATGGCTAGGAGGCCTCAGGAAACAATCATGGCAGAAGGGGAAGCAGGCATGCCTTACATGGTGGCAGGCAAGAGAGATCATGTGAAGGAGAAACTGTCAAACAGGTATTTAACCATCAGGTATCAAGAGAACTTATTCACTATCATGAGAACAGCACAGGGAAACCTGCCTCCATGATCCGATCACCTCCCTCCCTGGACATGTGGGGAGGATTACAATTTGAGATGAGATTTGGGAGGGGACACAGAGCCAAACCACATCAGAGCCCTTTTAGCTGAAAGTCTTCCACAGGGGGTCCACACACCCATGTGGCACGAGAATAGTTTGTTTCCAGTGGACACCAGTCCCAAGTAGTCTACAGAGTCATTTTTCAGCCTTTCCGTTTCTAAATGACCGTCCCTTGAAAATGTTCTTGTGATGGATGCGATGTTCCCCTTTTTTACTTCCCTCCCCACAGTCACCCTTCACCCACTTCATAGAAAACGTCTCTTCTCTTCTTAAAGGGACACTGGGTCATATTGAATGGGGCCCATTCTAATGACCTCATTTAACTTACTTATCTCTGCAAAGACCCCCTGACCTACTTTCAAGACTCCTAACAAAAGGACCTTTCAATGTTGGCATTGACTGAAAAACAAACAAACAAACAGCGCTGATGACTAGATAACAAACTATTTTACAAGCTATGCAGTAATTTCTAAATGTCTGCTTTAAAAAAATCAGTCACTTTGGGAGGCTGAGGTGGGCAGATCACCTGAGGTTGGGAGTTCAAGACCAGCCTGACCAACATGGAGAAGCCCTGTTTCTAATAAAAATACAAAATTAGCTGGGTATCATGGTGCATGCCTGTAGTCCCAGCTACTCGGGAGGCTGAGGCAGGAGAATCACTTGAACCTGGGAGGTGGAGGCTGTGATGAGCCAAGATCTAGCCATTGCCCGCTAGTCAGGGCAACAAGAGTGAAACTCCATCTCAAATAAATAAATAAATAATAAATAATTTAAAAATCAGTTAATCAATCATCAAAAATATTTTTTTGATGAAAGAGTATTACATGTTTTTGGAGATAACTCAGAAAGATAAAGAATTGAGTGATACTGATTTATTTAAAAAAAAAACACAACAAAATTCTTATATTTCCAACTGTTTGTTTATGTGTAAAGGGCAAAATTCTCAGGGCTGATAGCTCTAGAAGAGAAAAATAAGCATAGCTTTTATGCTGAATTTCAACTCATTCTAGCAGTAGAATATTTATGCTTAGACACATTAACTACTTGAAGAATAAAGCAGCTCTACCCACCTACTTAAGAGATAAATTTTTGATAACACTTCCTCTTTAGGTGTAATACTTGTCCATCAAAATGCAAAATCTATTTGTGTTTTTGATCAACTATGTGCCGCTAGTGTGTTGGTAATGTGATCCAGAGGAAATTTTTAGCACCTACATTCTTATGGTCGCAGGATATTGGCATATTTAAGTTCCTGCCCATGAGCACATTTGTTTCTGATCCAGAGATGTATAATCAATAAAATACTTTCAAGCCTAAAATGCTTTACATCAGATGAAATCCTGTGGGAAAGGAAATGTGGGTTCAAAGTGAGAAGGAGGGACATTTCCAACTGCTTAGGAAGAGCTTGTTGGTGGTGGCTCTGTTTTAATGGATTCTAGTACATGTCAAATTGCTATGAGATTTAGAGTCCACTGGACAATTTCAAAGAGTGATGCTACCATTTTGTTTCTAAGTGTTGGTGCAATTGACCCGGAGCACCTCGAGAGTTGGGAAGCTGACGCCAGTGTAGCTGAAAATTCATGTCTAACTTTTGACTCCCCATAAACTTTTCTTTTTAAACACAGAACAAAATCTTCTATGAACATACACACAAAAATTTTCAACAAAATACTAGCAAGCTCAATCCAACAGCACATTATTGTATGTCAGAGCTAAGTCAGATTTTTTTCCCAGGAATGCAAGGTGTAGCAACGTAAGAAAATTAATCAATGTAGTATATACTTAGAAACAGAATGAACATGAAACTCACCTCTCACAGTTCTGGAGGGCAGCAGTCTCAAATCAAGGCATTGGCAGAGCCAAGTGTTTTAAAAATCATTTGATTATCTCAATCGATACAGAACAACCACTTGACAAAATCCATTTTTCTTTAATGATAAAAAAACACTTGACCAGGTGCAGTGGCTCATGCCTGTAATCCCAGCATTTTGGGAAGCTGAGGTGGACGGATCACCTGAGGTCAGGAGTTTGAGACTAGCCTGTCCAACATGGTGAAACCCCATCTCTACTAAAATTACAAAACATTAGCCCAGGCATGGTGGCAGGTGCTTGTAGTCCCAGCTACTAGGGAAGCTGAGGCAGGAGAATCGCTTGAACCAGGAAGTGGAGCTTGCAGTAAGCCGAGATCTAGCCACTGCACTCCAGCCTGGGTTACAAGAGCGAAACTCCATCTAAAACAAACAAACAAAACATTCAGCAAAATAGGAATGTCAAGGAACTTCCTCATCATGATAACGGACTATAGGTGAAACCCACAGCTAATGTCTTACTCGATAGTGAAAGACTGGAATCTTTCCCACTAAATTCTAAAAGAAGACAAGGGGATGTCTGTTTCACTGCGACTCTTCAAGATTTCCCGTGAGTCCTAGCCACAAGAATTAGTTAAGAAAATGAAATAAAAGGAATGTAAATTGGAAATGAATAAGTATACTTGTTTGCAGATGAAATGATTCTAATATATGAACTATCTAGAAAATACGCACACACACCACACACACACACACACACACACACAAATGATTTGAACTGAAAGGAATTTAGAGAAGGTACAGAGTATAAGAGCAGCATGCAAAACTCAGACATGTGGGCCTTAAATGTAAACACATGTTTCATCAGAGTGGCAGGGAGCATTTACATGCAGACATACACAGGAGAAGGCAATGACAAGACAGAGTGAAGAGAGATGTGGCCACGAGCCAAGGAATGCCAATAGCTGCCAAAAGTTTACAGGCACGGAAAGATCATCCAATTGAGCAGGGGTCCCCAGTCCCCAGGCTACGGACCAGAACCCTGCTAGGAACCAGGCCACAAAGCAGGAGGTGAGTGGCGGAAGAGTGAGCAAAGCTTCATCTGCATCTACAGCTGCTCCTCATTACTGCCTGAGCTCTACCTTTTGTCAGATCAGCAGTGGCAATAGATTCTCATTGGAGCACAAACCCTATTGTGAACTGTGCATGTGAGCTCCTTGTAAGAATCTAATGCCTGATGATCTGTCACTGTCTCCCATTACCCCCAGATGGAACTGTCTAGTTGCAGGAAAACAAGCTCAGGGTTCTCATTGATTCTACATTATGGTGAGTTGTAGAATTACTTCATTATATATTACAAGGTAGTAATAATAGCAATAAGGTCCACAATAAATGTAATGTGCTTGAATTATCCTGAAATTATCCCCCCTACCTGGTCAGAGGAAAAATTGTCTTCCACGAAACTGGTCCCCGGTGCCAAAAAGATTGGGGACCTAGAGGATGTGGCCCTGCTGACATCTTGATCTGGACTGCTGCCCCCCAGAACTGTGAGAGGTGAGTTTTTGCTTTGATAAATCACCTAGTTTGTGGTGATTTGTTACAACAACCTTAGGAAGCTGGTACAATGATCCTTACACCACTTTACGGATTTTCCCATGCCTTCTACATGAATTTCATATTCTCTAAGGACTCCCCCCCTTCCTCCCTCCCTTCTTTCTTTTCTTTCTTCCTTCCTTCCTTCCTTCTTTCTCTTTCTTTCTTTCTCTCTTTCTTTCTCTCTTTCTTCTTTCCTTCCTTTCTTTCTTCTTCCTTCCTTCCTTCCTTCCTTCCTTCCTTCCTTCCTTCCTTCCTTCCTTCCTTCCTTCCTTTCTTTGTTTTCTATTTTTCTGTCTTTTTGACAAGATCTTGTTCTGTTGCCCAGGCTGGAGTGCAGAGGCACAATCTCGGCTCACTGCAACCTCCACCTCCTGGGTTCAAGTGATTCTCCTGCTTCAGCCTCCTGAGTAGCTGGGACAACAGATGCATACCACCATGCCTGGCTCATTTTTGTATTTTTAGTAGAGACGGGGTTTTGCCATGTTGAGCAGGCTGGTCTCGAACTCCTGATGTCAGGTGATCTTCCCACCTTGGCCTCCCAAAGTGCTGGGATTACAGGTGTGAGCCACCACACCTCACTCTACGGTGTGAGTTTATGAATAGTTAATATACTGTACTGCAAAAGAAAATAAGATGATCAGCTCACCAAGGAAAGCAGGAGAGTTGCGGTCATGTTCTCTAATGCTCTGCCGTTCATGTAGCCATGCAGTTATTTGTACATTTATGACCACTGGTGACTAGAAGATGCCGAAAACCTCTAGGCACGGTTTTGCCTTTGAACCAAGTGAGTCTCCTCATGGAGAATCATGACATGGAGTTCAGGTTTATACATTATTTCTGCTTCATTCCATAAGCTAGAGCAGAGGGTAGACAATGAACGTGATGGTGATGGTTTGTCACTTAGTACAGGTAAGAGAATTGGAGGAAGAGGAGGAGGAAGACCTCTTCTGGGTGGAGGTGGCACTGGTAGAGACTGGCAGGTGGTGGGGATGGTCCTCCGCCTGCCTTTGGATGGGTGGAGGAGGTCCTAGAATGTATGACCAACGCGTGGGTCCATGTGCCTGGGTCTGACAGTCCCGGAATTCTGTTCTAAGATCTTTGAATGTTTCTTCCTCTTCTTGCAGCTTGTTTGAGCTTATGGTAAGGCTCTGAATGCTTCATTTTTCTATCAGATGTGTGAAATCAGAGTCTGATCTTGTCTGCGCTGGAGTTGAAATCTGGCTCCACACAACTATAGATCACACTTTGATTTTCTTACAATACTGTGACCTATGTCCCTCAGAAGACCCTGGGCCTTGTCAGTGGTCTCCTTTGGGTCCCTTCATAGATTGCCGAAAACATGCCAGCGGGAAGTCCCAACCCACTACCTCCCATAATGTAACTGCTCGTAGCGTCCTATTGGCTGAGAGCCTTACGGATAACATAAACGTTTCATTAACACAGAAATAAACCTGTGTCTACATGTATTTTGTGCATTCATGACATGCTTAGCTTCAAAAATGTTTCAGTATTTTTAGACTATGTGGTTCATCTGTGAGTTTTTTCAAATTGTTACAAATCTTCAAAGAAAACAAAATAAAATTCTAATATATACACAGAAGAAAAACCATGTATAAGTAGATTCACACAGTTCAAACATGTTGTTCAAGGGTCAACTGTAGTTCAAATCCACTGGAAATTTCACTCTTTGTAACTATGTAAACATACAAGAAAAAATTAATAACTTTAAAATGTGCCAGTTTACAAAATTCATTTGCTGCTAGGGGCCACTGCCGTGGCAGGCCCACTGGAGTGGGAGTTTGGTCAGGGGCTAGTGGCTGAGAAACCCGTCAGCGGCAGACGTGGCCCACCAGCTGTTGATGCTTTGAGACCTGAGTCCCGTCTCACTCCTCTCTTCAGTTCTAGTGCATCACCCATCACTATTGTCTTGTCAGGCCCTGGTGACTGCTTGGGCTCCAACACACCTGAGATGCAGAGTCCAGGAATTCTGCAGGAACCTCAGGGCCCGCCCCACCTCCACTGCCCCTTCCTCCAGACTGCCACTCTCGGGGGCCCTGCAGAGCACTTTCCCCACGTCCCTCATCTAACTGCTTTCACAGCAGGTCTCACGGTGTCAGGACAGGGAGAGCTTTCATTTCCTGAACATTTTTCACCAAGAGAGTGAGTTTAACCCTTCCTTTCTACCCCCATTAGCCCTGGCCAAGGCCTCCCCACCTCTTCGCTTTCTTCTCTTGTTCCAAGTATACTGTATTAGTTCCCAAGGGCTGCCACAGCAAAGTACCCCAAAGTGGGTGGCTTAAAGTAACACATTGATAGTCTCACAGTGATGGAGTTCACAAGTCCCAACAGAGGTGCGGGCAGGGCCATGCTGTCTCCAAAGCCTCTGCGGAGGATCCTTCCGGGCCTCTTCCAGCTTCTCTTGTTCACTGGCCATCCTTGGCATTCATTGCTCTGTGATGGCATCACTCCAGTCTCTTCCTCCATGGTCATTCTCCCATGTCTCTTCATGTCATCTCCCCTCTGTATGTGTCTCTGTGTCTCTTCTCCTCTTCTTCAGGGACGCCAATCATATTGGATTAGATCCTACCCTAAGAAACTCAACTTAACCACATCTCCCAAGAACCTATTTTCAAATAAAGGCACAATCACGGGTACTGGGGCTTAAGACTTCAACAAATCTTTTGGGGGAACCCATTTCAACCCATAACAGAGATGGAGGGTGTGTTAGAAAATTTCCCCTGCTTTTCACTTTAAAGGGTTATATTGCCTGTTAATGTTTGGCATTAGAGAACCATGGATTTAGACCCTAGATCTGCCCTAATTTGAAGCAAGTTAATCTCACTGAGTTAGTTTTCTAATCTATAAAATGATATAGTATAAAATACTAAATTCTAAAGGTGTTTTGAATTCTATATGAGCTAGTGTGTGCCACGTGGTACTTGGTAAGTGATATCTACATAAATAAAATTTCCTGGGATAATAAAGACACATGCACACATGTGTTTATTGTGGGACTGTTCACAATAGCAAAGACTTAGAACCAACTTAAATGCCCATCAATGATAGACTGGATAAAAAAAAAATGTGGCACATATACACCACGGAATACTATGCGCCCATAAAAAAGGATGAGTTCATGTCCTTTGCAGGGACATGGATGAAACTGGAAACCATCATTCTCAGAAAATTGACACAAGAACAGAAAATCAAACACCGCATGTTCTCACTCATAAGTGAGTGTTGAACACTGAAAGCACACAAACACAAGGAGGGGAATATCATGAAACAGGGCCTGGGGGCTGGGGGGTGGAGGAGGAATAGCAGGGGGTGGGGCGATTGGGGAGGGATGGCATTCGGATAATTACCTATGCGGATGATGGGGTGATGGATACAGCAAACCTCCACCATGGCACGTGTATACCTACATAACAAACCTGCATGATCTGCGCATGTACCCCAGAACTTAAAGTATAATAAACAATAAATTTTTTAAAAAAGAAAATTTCCTGGGATGCAGGCACTCTTAAACCTGACTTCCCTTCTTGCGCCACGAGCTCCACATCCAGCTCCCTTGTTTTGTTGCTTGGTTTACTTCGATTTTAGTGTGTCTTAGGTGAATAAATTCACATTAATCATAATCCTTGGCTCATGAAACAGCATTATTAATCCATGATACCTTTTAGTTTCTTTATTTGCATGTATGCTTTAAATAAACACATATGAACTAGAGCATCAGTTGTGAATGTCATCTAGCAACAGGCTTCACCCATCACCCACCCTCCCACAATTTCCATTCAGAATATCATAGTGATCACACTTTTTCTTTGGGGCCCTAGATAACATTGAGTCCTGTGGCTGGATTTGTAGTTCACCTCCCTTCTACAAAGCCTGCTCCTAAACAGCCTTCTGAGTGGGCCACAGACTCTGTGACTGATCCACTGGCACCATTGCTAAGAACCAACAGCAATTTCTAATCAAAGCCCCAGTCTTATTTCTTCTCCTGAGAATTTAGAATTTGTCTCCTGGGGCTCTGAGTAATCACTGCAGGGCATGTGAACTGACAGGCCATTAACAAGCTGTGCCTGGGTGGTCACATTTTTGCTGTGCACAAGTGGGGAAGAAGGATCTACTCTTTGTGGAGAATGAGAAACAAAGAAGATGGGTACACAGCAAAACCAGGAAAGAGGGAGCAGATGGATCCCAGACAGAGCTGGAGAGAATGGCCTCTTGGTCCCTGATTGCTTCCTAAATCTTGATTCTAGGCTGTCCCCCAGCTGGGCCATCTGTCCTTCCACTGAGTTCTGGAGGTGCTGGTGGTATTGGCTGAAGCTGCCCTGAGTGGGCTGTTCTACCTGACAACCAAATGGTTAGAGAGCACAACCACACTTGCATGGCACAAAGCCATGTCTATATCTCATATTCGAGCATTGGTTTACCAGTGAATCTATGGCTTTTCTAAATCTTATATCGCTATGCTTCTTATGTCTCTGGGCTAAAATGATAGAGACAGAGGCAGTGTGGAGTAGTAGAAGAGCTAGCCATCTGACCTGTCCCCTGCCATTCATGAGCTCTTTCTGTTCTAAGAATCTACCTACTTTTTCTTTCTTTGATATTATTCCAAAAATAGAAGTAATGACCTTGGACTCCTTGCCACTAAAATAAGAGAAGTACTATTAAATTCACCCAGAAGGGTTTTGTGCCACAAAGACACATATATGCCAACCCCAGGCTAAGCAATCACATGGCTACACCAGTAGTGACCAGAGCTACAGCAGGACACCCAAATGCTCATTTCTCTTCTTGTGCATCTGACTTGAGACCTTCTGACTACAACTAGCAGGACTGGCTACATAATTTTCAGGGTCTTGTTCAAAAAGTATTAAGAATTTTAGGGTAACAGCAGAATATTAAACCAAATGCAGGGCTCTTCTATGCTTAGGGCCCAGTCAGGCTGCACTGGTCCCACACCGGTGAAGCTGTGAAGCTGGTCATGACCACCAGAAGCGGGGTGCATGGTTCTCTGAATCTTACATCTCTATGCATCCTATGTCTCTGGGCTAATCTTAGTCACCTGCAAAGAGAGTCTTTTCTGAGCCTTGCAATATAGTTTCTGCACCACCTGGGATCTCTCACTCGTGTTGAATAAATGAATTGCCTGTGCCATGAGCCAATGGTTGATATGGGAATGCAAGATAATTGCTTTGCCAAACACCAACATGAAGAAAGGAATGGTAAAGTCAGCTATTAATATTATGGGGATTCAAGGCAGCCTCAGTAAATAGGCCAAGTCTAGAATTGGCTGCTACCTGGTCTTGAAAAACGACAAGCAAAATTGATACTTTAAAATGCATCAAAGACAGAGGAAGACTGGTCCTAAAGGTTGGACTTAAATGCCATCAGCCCTGGGGAAGTGATTACAAGTCAAGGAATAACAGGAGATTTATTTCCACTGCCATTGTGCTCCTTGGACTCTGCCTGTGACTGATTCAGAACAACAGCTTTTTCTTTTTTTTTAGACAGTCTTGCTCTTGGCTCTTGTTGCCCAGGCTGGAGTGCAAAGGCGCAAACTTGGCTCACTGCAACCCCTGCCTCCCGGGTTCACGTGATTCTCCTGCCCGGTCTCCTGAGTAGCTGGGATTACAGGCGTGCACCACCAATGCCTGGCTAATTTTCGTATTTTTAGTGGAGACTGGGTTTCACCATGTTGGTGAGGCTGGTCTTGAACTCCTGGCCTCATGATCCACCAGCCTCGGCCTCCTAAAGTGCTGGGATTACAGGTATGAGCAACCGCACCTGGCCCAGACCAATGTGAAAACATCTCTGGGTTTACTCCAAAGCTGCTGGGTCAGAAACATTATTGACAGAGCCCTGGAATCTGTATTTTTATCAAGGCTTCCAGGTGATTCTTGCTCACAATAAAGTGTAAGACCCACTGGCATCAGGAAACTGTAAATCCCAACCTTATGTTTTCAGGAGACTATTTCTCCCCAACGTGTTCGAAATATTATTCACGCTGCAAAGATGAGAATGCAATTGCCCCAGTGGGCACAAAGAAAAAGACCATTGGAAAGCACTTGAGGAGAGGAGGCTTAAGGGAGCTGCATACAGACTGAAACAACTCTCAGGAGTGTCTCAGCTGCCTCTTGGCATCCCAGAATCTTTTCCTGATGGCCCAGGCATGACTTGGAATACTTCTCTACTTTGCTATGAAAGTTAGAGAAACACTTGTTGCCACCAAAAGAATATTTATTGGAAGCAGGAAGTCATGTTCAGCCACCTTCTAACCACTCTGATTTACTTCCTCTGACCCTAAGTCATTATCCAACCCAGAGGCTTGTGTGAATCAGAGACTTTCTGAGGTCCGCGGCTAACATCTGAACACAGTCAGAGCCATGGGATCAAGTACAGAGAACACTGAGCAAGACCTTAGAAGACCTAGGCTCAGTTAAGCGAGAACACTGAGCAAGACCTTGGAAGACCTAGGCTCAGTTAAGCGAGGACACTGAGCAAGACCTTGGAAGACCTAGGCTCAGTTAAGCGAGGACACTGAGCAAGACCTTGGAAGACCTAGGCTCAGTTAAGCGAGGACACTGAGCAAGACCTTGGAAGACCTAGGCTCAGTTAAGCTCCATGTCCAGTTAGCTCTTAGATTTTGAGGAAGTTCCTTGACATACCTGAGCTTCTCATCAATTGCTTTGGAAATTGTGAAATGGGGTGCTGAACCTATCACCAAGAGATTTCGTGAGAAATAAATGAGAAAGTGTGAGTGAAAATACTTTGAAACATTTATATCAACAAAATGTCAGTCCTGTCCCCATGGTTGTGACCATGCATGATGGGCCTTTTCAGTTGTATTCTTGAGTGTATCCTTCATATTTCAAGAGGTGGTATTCCTGGATAAAAAGTGGTATTCCCAAAAGCAGAATTTTGGGGTTGACAGAATGTGAACATTTTTCCAGGCCCATGATGCCTCTCGTCAAATTACCTCTATAAAAGTTGTTCAAATTTGACTCCAACTAGCTTTTATGTGAGGACTAGTTCCCGCTACACTGGTCAAGGTTGAGCATGACCAGATTTTGGTGTTTGCAAATCTGGTCTTGTTGTTTAAGTTAGTATTTGTTAAATCTCTAGTGATAGCATTAAAAATACATTTATTTATAACGCATTTGTGTCTCTCTATAAATATGAGCTGCTGCCTCCCTGTTGTTTCTTTTTGCTAACTTTCTATCAGCATAGCCAATATTTTTCTGAGTTTGCCACTTTCCTTATCATTCTTTATGACATCTATTGACACATTAAAAAAAACTTCTAATTTCATCATAGTCAAAAGATTTTAAGCATTGGATATGAAATGGCTAATATTGATAATATAAATACATTCTACATCACACTTACAAGAGGAATTTTTCTTCCCTTTCTCCAGCCCCCACACATACTTTATGTTTTATTTTTTGAGATGGAGTCTTGCTCTGCTGTCCAAGCTGCAGTACAGTGGCACGGTCAAGCTCACCGCAACCTCAGACTCCTGGGCTTAAGTGATCCACCCACCTCGGCCTCCCAAAATGTTGAGATTACAGGTGTGAGCTATTGTACCCAGCCCCCATGTGCTTTGGAAGAGTTTATATTGCACAGACATTGCAGACTTTTCAAAGTTTAAAATAATAGTCATAGGTTGAATTACCCGGCTTCAGATTCTTATGTGGAAGTAATTTAAACAAGTTTCTCGGAGATGTTAGTTTATAGATGGTTTTTCTTGTTAACTTCATTTGGATAAATGTTATTTTCTATCCCATGAAGGTTTTTAAATTTTAAGGGATATTTTCATTTAACCTCTCTGCATATTATTCCCACATTTTTCTTCTTAATTTTTGTATACTCATGTTTTATCTTTTTATAATATTTTCACATTGATTATTCTTGTTTCTTCAGAAAGAAATATTGGTAATGTTTTAGGTGTGAGGATACCCAGGGGAAAATAGGATGGGATTCCTGCCTTCATGTTGCAGGGGCAGCCTAGTGCCATTTATTTGGTTATTTCTCAAAGAAAGATCCATTTGTCAAATGTTCTCTCAAATTTATTAATATTTACGTTGGCCTTAATTATTTTCTTTCTACTATTTACTATTTTCCCATATTTGTTTTCTTTCTTTCTTTCTTTTTTTTTTTTTTGAGACAGGGTCTTGCCCAGGCTGGAGTGCAGTGGTGCTATCCTGGCTCACTGAAGCCTTGATTTCCCAGGCTCAGGTGATTCCCCCAACCTCAGCCTCTCGGGTAGCTGGGATTACAGGCATGCACCACCACACCCAGCTAATTTTTTTTTTTTTTGGTATTTTTAGTAAAGACAGGGTTTTGCCATGTTGCCCAGGCTGGTCTTGAATTCTTGGACTCAAGCAATCACCTACCTCCGTCTCCCCAAGTGCTGGGGTTAGGCGTAAGACAGGGCGTTCAACTGTTTTCTTGAATTTTTCCCTAATACCCTTTCCTGAATGTTTAGTGTCTTTACCTTTTTCTCAGTTAATAATACAAGAGTTTAAGGCCTGGATTTGATTCCAAAAGCAACATTAATTTCAAGCTAACCTAGTTTCAAAGTTTTTATTTGCAACATTCTCATTTTTAAAAATTATACATTTAACTTTTTCTCATTCTAAAAATCTTAATTACTAATTTGTAAATTCTTGCACTGCTTTTCTGCCTAGAAAGTTTCTCTTAACTGAAGATAAAGACAATGCGCAATTTTAATTAATTATTTATTTATTTACTTATTTTGAGATGGTGTCTGTCGCCCAGGCTGGAGTACAGTGGTACAATCTCAGTTCACTGCAACCTCTGCCCCCTGGGTTCAAGCAATTCGCCTTCCTCAGCCTCCCTAGAAGCTGGGATTACAGATGCTCACCACCATGCCAGGCTAATTTTTGCATTTTTAGTAGAGATGGGGTTTCACTATGTTGGCCAGGCTGGTCTCGACCTCCTGATCTTGTGATCTGCCTACCTCAGCCTCCCAAAGTGCTGGGATTACAGGAATGAGCCACTGCACCCAGCCTAGTTTTTATTTTTTAAACTCTAAAATTAGAGTTACTCTAATTTAGCTACTCTAAATAGACTTTTTCTGCCAACTTTTCAAATTTTAAAATAATAGTTATAGGTTGAACTACCTGGCCTTAGCTTCTTATGTGGAAGTTATGTGTTACTCTAATTAAAATTTAGTTTAGACTACATCAAGTGAGGTTTTTTTTTTTGGATACAGAGTCTCACTCTGTCACCTAGGCTGGAGTGCAGTGGTACGATCTCAGCTCACTACAACCTCTGCCTCCTGGGTTCAAGTGATTCTCCTGCCTCAGCTTCCTGAGTAGCTGAGATTACAGGTGCCTTCCACCACGACTGGCTACTTTTTGTATTTTTAGTAGAGACGGCGTTTCACCATGTTGGTCAGGCTGGTCTCAAACTCCTGACCTCACGATCCGCCTACCTCAGCCTCCCAAAGCGGTGAGATTACAGATGTGAGCCACCGCGCCCGGTCCTCAAGTGCGATTTTTTTATGTAGCAAATCATGCTTGCAATACTTTACTAAATGAAGATTCTTTTCTCACTATTTCATGACATCACTGCTTTCAGGTTCTCATATATTTTTGGTCCATGAGTGAGCAGTGTCCATTATTTAGATATGTTTATTTTTTTTAATTACTCTTAAGTTTATAATATTTCTTTTCTTTTTTTTTTTTTTTGAGACGGAGTTTCACTCTTGTTACCCAGGCTGGAGTGCTATGGCGCGATCTCGGCTCACCGCAACCTCTGCCTCCTGGGTTCAGACAATTCTCCCGCCTCAGCCTCCCGAGTAGCTGGGATTACAGGCACGTGCCACCATGCCCAGCTAATTTTTTGTATTTTTAGTAGAGACGGGGTTTCACCCTGTTGACCAGGATGGTCTCGATATCTTGACCTCATGATCCACCCGCCTCGGCCTCCCAAAGTGCTGGGATTACAGGCGTGAGCCACCACGCCCGGCCTATAATATTTCTTAAGGGCTTTATTACTACTTAACTTTAATAGAAATTGTTAGCTCTTCCACTCATTTTTTCAGATTATCTCAACATAGAACAAAATCTAATAGAAAGTCGTTGGACTTTAATTGAAACTGTCGTTAACTGGACATAAAAATCACATTTACAACCCCGACGAGTTTTGCTACTCAGGAATGTTACAGGTTTCTCCAGGTCTTTTTGGTTATTTGTCTCAGGTGCCTTTTATCGTTTTCTTGTCTGTTTGTTCCTCAAATAAGTTCTCACATTTTTGGCTGAGTTTATCCCCAATCATACATTGACCTATATTTGTACACATATACATCATACACATGATATGTGCACACATGTATACATACAGTGGGCCTTTATCCTAACACGTATTTCCATTAGTAAGAAGGTTAACAATTTGCTCATGTTTATTTGGTTGCATCTCATAAACTACCGAGTTCTCTTTTCAGTTATGATTCTAATTTTAGTTGATGATCTTGGGATTTCTAAGTAGACAATTAGATAATCCCCTGACAATTAGCATTTTTCTCCTTTTTAAACTATTTCTCTCACATGTCCTATTGCATTGGCTACAAGTTCTAGAATGATGTTAAAGAGGAGTAGTGATGCGGTTCATAGCCTCATCTTTCATGAATCTTCCAGGAGCATTTTGTCTTTGAGTATGACACTAATCATTGCGTTAAGATTAGGTATCCTTTAGGGAAAGCAGCCTTTCGGTCATACAGTAAATTATTATTCCATATTTAGGGCATGTCAGTTCTCCAATTCCTGCTATGTGCTGGCATTAGAATGTTAGAGAAGAGAACATGGGCTCTGCAAAATGAAGTTCTTTGCCTAGTTTCAAGCTAGAATTCATACTCTCATCTCCTAGAAAAAAGGAGATCTGTGCTTTTCTTTTTTCCTTTAAATTAAAACTAAACCTGCAGTCATTCTGCCTTCACTAAAGCTGTCTTAATTATATTTACTAAATTTGTCGTGTAACGATCCCTATTTATCAACTTTTATTGACCAGGATTCTGAGTTTTCCAAATCACTGCCTATATAAAGGAAAAAAATAGAAAATAGTAAAAGAACACAGGAGAACACAAAGCGTTCTTGTGTACTCCCATTGAGGCCTTCTCCTCTGGCCTCCTTGGACTCCCCCAAGGCTCCTCTGCTTGTGGCTGGAAGGGTCTTGTTTCCCCATTGCTGAGGAGGGACGACCCTCCTCCCTGGGCTTCAATGGCACCTGTATTACCACATCTGGTTTCCTGAGCTTCAGTGCAGGAGAATTTGCAAGATCACAATGTTAATTTTCTCCTTCAGTGAGATTTGCCATTAATTGAAAGGGAAGCTTTTTCCCCCATGTAATACAATTTCTCTTTGTAATTTGCAGTTGGCAAATATAAATCTGGAGGATACACAATAGCACTTGTTTTCATTATGTGTCCCCTGGAGAGGCTATTACTTGTCAGTGGCATGTATGAATTTTTTTAACATCTAGTGTTTTATTACGTGCAATAGCTGCTCGCGGAGTTTTGGACAGCCATCTACCATCCTGCTGCACTGACGGGGTGTTTGTGTACTTTCCCACCTTCTCCCTTCCAGAGGCCATAGGTCATAAAAGCCAGAGGGGACCTTTGGAGTCAAATAATGCAGCGTGTCCCAGAATCTGTTCAGGACACACTAAGTTTAAAAGATGATCTTTGACAAAGGGGTCTAGTGATCAAGCCCATGGATTTCCAATTAATAAAGAGAAATCCTGCACAAATGATTTGTGTTTCACTTTGCCTAACCCAGAGATTTCCAAACATTTTATCACATATCTTGCCTTGCCCAACAATAACAGGTCTGCAAAACAGTTTTAAAAACACGCTGCCCTTACCCACATCTCACAGAAAAGTCCCACCATTTCCCTCATGAGTAGTGAATTAAAAATTACATCAAAGGCCGGGCCTGGTGGCTCACGCCTGTAATCCCAGCACTTTGGGAGGCCGAGGCGGGTGGATCACAAGGTCAAGAGATTGAGACCATCCTGGTCAACATGGTGAAACCCCGTCTCTACTAAAAATACAAAAAATTAGCTGGGCATGGTGGTGCGTGCCTGTAATCCCAGCTACTCGGGAGGCTGAGGCAGGAGAATTGCCTGAACCCAGGAGGCGGAGGTTGCAGTGAGCCGAGATCGAGCCATTGCACTCCAGCCTGGGTAACAAGAGTGAAACTCCGTCTCAAAAAAAAAAAAAAAAAAAAAAAAAAAATTACATCAAAGTATCCTGTTGATTCCTTAGTTATTTATAATTGTGACCAAGTTTACGGTGCAATCTACATGCAAATATGACCCCATAATATCTTCGTAGATGTGTCTCTTTCCTTAGTGTGAGCTCAGCCGGTCTCTGCTTTGGCTGTTTTCCTGAACCATGAATCTTTCCAGTGAGCCTTGAATCCTCCTGCTTACGGACACCTGGCTGCATGCACCCCACCTGACTCGAGATGAGCCTGGGGCCAGCTGGCAGCTGTTATTGTGGAGATTGTTCTGGCGAGGAGAGGAGGATTTCCACCTGGATGAGCGGCAGGCTCATGGGGGTTCTTAACGCACACTGACTCTGAGGCTGACATGGCAGTCATGGACCTGTTGGGGTCAATTTCATATCTTCTCCTTCCCAAGCCCAAGGCTGAATGCTTGACCTCAGCTAGCTGGGCTGTCAAAGTGCTTAGAGGTACTTTTCCAGTAGGCATGAAAGGGTTGAGCATCTCTTTATCCTCCTTTGTTGTATCCCTTCTTCACCAGGGCAGTTGTTTCCCAGAAAGCAGCCGTGGGTTGGGGTCTAGAGCAACATACTCAGCCCACATGGAGTTAGCAGCTGCCTGCGGCTGGTGACAGTGGTCCCTCAGGACCTTGAGCATCTCTAACTGTATCAGGTAATCTGGTTCAGTGCCCCTGGCAGCGGCTTTCCAGGGTGCTCAGGTTAAATGCAAATTTCTACAGACCTCCTGACTGAATTTCTGGGGTGTGTCCTGGGAATTGCCTTCTAAACAAGCCCCCAGGTGATTGTTTTGCCCCTGGAAGTGTGAGACGGTTTGTTTCCAGAGGCGCAAACCATCTTTTTCTTCACCAAGTCTCTGAATGCAACTGTCAGAAAATATCTCTTAATATAAGACCGGCTGCTGTTTTTTTCTTTTTTCCCTTCTTCCCTTCCCCGACCACCCACTTCTTCATGAGCGCTCACCGTTTACTTGCCATCTTGTCTTGATGATTTAGGAATCTGGTCATCTCCACTTCTGCTCCCAAGAAAAACCCTTCAGCTTTGAAGTACTGGGAACAAACAAAACATAGAAACGACTTAAAAGAAACTGCGTCAGAAAGGCAAGTAAGCCCTCCTTTACCCATTAACAGCCGCCCTGAGTCCTCCAGACAAGGCCCCCGGACAGCAGCCGCCAAACAAAGAGAGCACCAGGCTCTTTCAGAGGCCTCCGGTAAAAGTCTGACAACCAGAGACACCAACCGAAAGAAAGTCTGACAACTACAGTCTTGGCTCGCTCGTCTGGCTGAGTTCACGGGGCAGACTAATTCCCAATATTCAGGGACGCTATGATACCAGGGCTGCCATGCAATGCGATTGTGAGTTATCTGGGGGTGGTATAAGGAGCAAAGTTAATCAAACAGCATCAATTTAAATCCCAGCTTCCTAAGAGAAAACGTAGGAAGGATCATTTCATTCATTCATAAATTATACATACAAAAGGCCCTACAGAAAAACGAACTCCTTTATGCATAAACTTAATTGAAGATCTTGGCTCTCCATAGCTTTCTAAAAAAGCATGAGTGTAAATTGACTTGGAAATGCGTAGGAATAATGACTATTTGTTGACCATCTGCAATATGCCATATATATAATCTCCATGTACTATGTATATAATAGTTCATATTTATTAACGCCTATTATAGGTCAGGCCTTATGTAAAAGAGTTTACAAGATTTATCCTGTTTAATCCTTTCAACAACCAGAGAGGATACTAGTATAAAAGGATGCCCATTTTATAGTTGAGAAGATTGAGGCTTAGAGTGTTTTAAGGTCATAGGTTTACAAGCTTCTGAGTCAGAAATAAAAACCGAGCGTGTTTGAGTATAGGTTTCCTTCGCTTAATCTCCGCGCTCTACCATTTACTGTAACTTACCTAGCCAGTACTTATTTTCATAACTGAGATATTCCATGGTCATAGAAGGATGAGATTAAATCCCAGTTGATGGTTCCCTACGGAGCTGATACATGCAGGCAATCCAACGTGGAGTCTGTTCCCAGTGCTCAGTAAGGCTGGATGTTGTGGTCTCTGGAAGGGCTGCTGAGACACGGCATTCTTTTTGTCCATAAGTAAATGATGGCTCCCACCTGAGGATGAGGACTTCAGAAAGGAACCCAGGAACTGGCTTCAGAGCACAAAGCAGGTGCCCTGGCAGGGCTGCCTTTCTGTTTTTGCTTTGTTTTTGTTATTTTTTTAAATAAAATCCATCCCCATTTTCAATTTTTTTCTTATCATTTCAAAGAGGGCCGCCAATAAAAATGGCTTTCAAATGAAAGTGGCACAGTCTACTGGACAGTTGGTCCTTAGATCCTGCAGCCTGCCTTTAGAAGTTGGCATAAGTAAGCTCCTCTTTCCACCACTGGAGGAACAGGCGGCAGGAGAGGGGACCTCGGCTTCCAATTGTTTGTGATGCCAGTGGCCCTTGGCCTCACATCTCTGGCCATCTTGCTGTGGTCACCATGCATTCAGTTAACCTAGGTGAAGAGTGGACTTAGAGAGAGCAGGAAGAAGAGCAGCGTAAGCAGAATTTCTCACTGTGGTCTCCCTCCAGTGGCAGACAGAGCCTTCATGGGGGCACTTTACCAAAGAATTGAGGGTGACAGACAGCCTAGGCCACCTCCAGCCTGAGCAATGGTGGTTCTTTCTATGAAATTTGCACAGCAGAGAGAAGATGCCCTCCACACACCAGCACAACTGACCAGACTCGGGGTGAGGCCTGAGTCAAGCAGAGCCTCAGGAAGGGGACCTGAGAGAGGCCAGCTCCCCAGGGACTTTGTCTAAACAATACCCGCGGCAACAGCCCATACTAGGAGTTAAGAGTCCAAAGGCCTTTTCATGCCAAAGGATGATATAATTTATTTCTCTTCTTTTCTTTTTTGAGACAGAGTCTGTCTACCGCCAAGGGTGCAGTGCAGTGACGCAGTCTCGGCTCACTGCCACCTCCACCTTCCAGGCTCAGGTGATCCTGCTGCCTCAGTCTTCCGAGTGGCTGGAACTACAAGTGTGCCACTTTCTTATCTTTAAACTTTTGTTTTAGGTTCAGGGGTAAATGTGCAAGTTTGTTATATAAGTAAATTTGCATCATGGGGGTTCGTTGTACAGATTATTTCATCACCCAGGTACGAGACCTGGTACCCAATAGATATTGTTTCTGATCCTCTCCCTCCTCCCACCTCTAACCCTCAAGTAGGCCCAGTGTCTATTGTTCCCTCTTCGTGTCCATGTCTTTTCATCATTGATCTCCCACTTAAGTGAGAACATGAGGTGTTTGGTTTTCTGTTCCTGGGTTTGTTTGTTAAGGATAATGGCTTCCAGCTCTATCCATGTTTCTGCAGAGGACATGATCTCATTCTTTTTTATGGCTGCATAATATTCCATGGTGTATATGTACCATATTTTCTTTATCCAATCTGCCACTGAGGGGCATTTAGGTTGATACCATGTCTTTGCTATTGTGAATAGTGCTGCAATGAACATACATATGTATGTGTCTTTATGCTAGAATGATTTATGTTCCTTTGGGTGTATGCCTGGTAAATGGGATTGCTGGGTTGAATGACAGCTTTTTTTTGCTCTTTGAGGAATTGCCATACTGCTTTCCCCAATGGCTGAAATAGTTTACACTCCCACTGACAGTGTATAAGGGTTTCCTTTTCTCTGCAACCTCACCACCATCTGTTATTTTTTTGACTTTTTAATAATGGCCGTTCTGACTGGTATGAAATGATATCTCATTATAATTCTGATTTGCATCTCTCTAACAATCAGTGATGTCGAGTTTTTTTCATATGCTTGTTGGCTGTAGATATGTATTCTTCCTTTGAAAAATGTTTGTTCATGTCTTGTGCCCACTTTTTAAGGAGGTTCTTTGTTTTTTCTTGTAAATTTGTTTTTTCTTACAGATGCTGGTTATTAGACCTTTGTCAGGCACATAGTTTGCAAGTATTTTCTCCCATTCTATAGGTCATCTGTTTACTCTACTGATAGTTTCTTTTGCTGTGCAGAAGCTCTTAAATTAGGTCCTATTTGTCAGTTTTTGCTTTTGTTGTGATTGCTTTCAACGTCTTCATCATGAAATCTTTGCCAGCTCCCATGTCCAGAATGGTATTGTCTAGATTGTCTTCCAGGGTTTTTATAGTTTTGGGTTTTACATTTAAGTCTTTAATCCATCTTGAGTTGATTTTTATATATGATGTAAGGAAGAGGTCCAGTTTTAATTTTCTGCATATGACTAGCCAGTTCTCCCAGCACCAGGAATCCTTTCCCTATTCAGGTGCTTGTTTTTGTCAGTTTTGTCAAAGATCAGATGGTTGTAGATGTGTGGCTTTATTTCTGGGCTCCTTATTCTGTTCCATTGGTCTATGTGCCTGTTTTTGTACCAGTACCATGCTGTTTTGATTACTGTAGCACTGTAGTATAGTTTGAAGTTGGATAATGTGATGCCTCCAGCTTTGTTCTTTTTGGTTAGGATTTCTTTGCTATTCTGGCTCTTTTTTGGCTCCATATGAATTTTTAAATAGTTTTTTCTAGTTCTGTGAGGAATGTCATTGGTAGTTTGATAGGAGTAGCATTGAGTCTATAAATTGCTTTGGGTAGTGTGGCTGTTTTAATGATATTGATTCTTCCTATCCATGAGCATGGAATGTTTTTCTGTTTGTTTGTACCATCTCTTGATTTCTTTGAGCAGTGTTTTGTAATTCCATTGTAGAGATCTTTCATCTCCCTGGTTAGCTGTAATCCTAGGTATTTTTTTCTTTTTGTAGCAATCGTGAATGAGATTGCATTCCTGATTTGGCTCTTGGCTTGACTATTGTGGATATATAGGAATGCTAGTGATTTTTGCACGTTGATTTTATATCCTGAAACTTCGCTAAAGATGTTTATCAGCTGAAGAAGCTTTCGGGATGAGATGATGGGTTTTTCTAGATATAGAATCATGTCATCTGCGAACAGAGAGTTCCTCTCTTCCTATTTGGATGTCATTTATTTCTTTCTCTTTCCCAATTGCTCTGACCAGGACTTCCAATACTATATTGAGTAGGAGTGGGAAGAAAGGGCATCCTTGCCTTGTGCTGGTTTTCAAGTAGAATACTTCCTTTTGCCCATTCAGTATGATGTTGGCTGTGGGTTTGCCGTAAATGGCTCATTATTTTGAGGTATGTTTCTTCAAAACCTAGTTTATTGAGAGTTCTTAACAAGAAGGGATGTTGAATTCTATAAAAAGCCTTTTCTGAATCTGTTGAGATGATCATGTGGTTTTTGTCTTTAGTACTGTTTGTGTGAAGAATCACATTTATGAATGTGTATATGTTGAACCAACCTTGCATCCCAGGGATAAATCCACTTGATCTCAGTGGATTCGCTTTTTGATGTGCTGCTCAATGCAGTTGGCAAGTATTTTGTTGAGGATTTTTGCATCAAAGTTCATCAAGGATATTGGACTGAAGCTTTCTTTTCTTGTTATATCCTGCCAAGTTTTGGTATCAGGATGATGCTGGCCTCATAGAATGAGCTGGAGAGGAGTCCCCCCTCCTCAATTCTTTGAAATAGTTTAAGTGGGCATGGTACGAGATCTTCTTTGTAACTCTGGTGAAATTCAGCTGTGAATCCATCTGGTCTTGGGCTTTTTTTGGTTGGTAGGCAATTTATTCAATTTCAGATCTCACTATTGTTCTGTTCAGGGAAAGATGATACAATTTTTTAAAGTCAGAAAACAAAAGGCAAGTCCAAGAAGCCAGGGAGTTGTATTTCACTACCCATTATACCAGTTCCTAAACGACTTTTCCTAAAACCACGGAGGCTGTATGAAAAGGGGTTATGTTGCCATTATCCTTGGACCAAGTTGGTGATTGCTACGCAGCTTCCGTTACGGCAGGACCACTCAGTTGTCACTGTAAATTGTCAGTTGCAAAATGAAATTACGTTTTGTTTGCTGGATTTTCCAAACTTGTCTGAGCAGAGGCATTTTATATGTGAGAGATGGGTGGTGGGTGAGTATGGGAGGCATGAGTACTGGTGTGTTTGTGCATGTGTACATGAGGTGTGGGTGTGGGTGTCTCTGTGGGGAAGTGGGTGTGCCATGTGAGTGTAGGAGTAGGTGTGCCCATGCCCACATGGGAGTGTGTAGCATCTCCCAGGTGTCCCACTGGGATATGCTACCCTAGAGGTAGCCATACGAGACACTAAAGCCAACACGTCAGTGACTTGTTCTCTGAATCAACATTTCAGCCTCTCTTTTGGCTACTGACTTGACAATTTACACATCTGACATCCCGAAAGCGACTCCAGTGTCAGAAATATCATAGGCCAGTTTTCACTGACATTCTAGAAAGCCTCTGGGAAGATGGTAGCTTTGAGCAATTTCTCATGACTCCAGTGGGCAGTAGTCTGCGTGCGGTGAGAAAATCAAGGGGGAGGTAACAAAGTGCTTTTGACTAAGTACTTATAAACCAAAAATAAAATGTGAGGGGCCCCCAACCATCTGAATGAACTTCCTCCTCTAGGCCAGGACACTCTACATATACCTGAAAGACTGGTTCAGGCCCTGACCGGAAGTGAGGGTCAGACATACCTCGTTCTACCCCTCCAGCATTCACAGCAACACAGACCTGAATTCTGATAATAAACATTTACAGCCAGGCGTGGTGGCTAACTTTGGGAGGTGGGTGGGTCACCTGAGATCAGGAGTTGGAGACCAGCCTGGCCAACATGGCAAAATCTTATCTCTACTAAAGATACAAAAATTAACTGGCCCTGGTAGCAGCAGGTACCTGTAATCCCAGCTACTCAGGAGGCTGAGGAAGGAGAATTGCTTGAACCCAGGAAGTGGATGTTGCAGTGAGCGGAGATTGTGCCACTGTACTCCAGCCTGGGCAACAGAGCAAGAATTGGTCTCAAAAAAAAAAAAAAAAAAAAAAAAAAAGAACCATTTACAGTCTATTCTCTCTGAAGCCTGCTACTTGGAGGCTTCATCTACATGATAAAACTCTGGCCTCCACAACCTCTTATCAGAAACCAGACATTCCTTTCTAATGATAATAACTTGCAACCAATTGCCAATCAGAAAACGTAAAAATCTACAGATGATCTGGAAGCTTGTCCCCAACGCCTTGGAGCTGCCCTGGCTTCCTGGACCAAAACAATATATTAATATATCTTAAATGCATTTGATTGATAGCTCATGTCTCTCTAAAATGTATAAAACCAAGCGGCTCTCCGATCACCTTGGACACGTATTCTCAGGATCTCCTGACGGCTGTGTCATGGCCCATAGTCACCATATTTGACTCAGAATAAATCTCTTCAAATATTCTACAAAGTTGGACTCTTCACCGACAGACCCGTGGTCTGCGCTATGTAAAGAAGTAGTAGTGGGCCGGACGCGGTGGCTCAAGCCTATAATCCCAGCACTTTGGGAGGCCGAGGAGGGTGGATCACGAGGTCAAGAGATCGAGACCATCCTGATCAACATGGTGAAACCCCCGTCTCTACTAAAAATACAAAAAATTAGCTGGGCATGGTGGCGCGTGCCTGTAATCCCGGCTACTCAGGAGGCTGAGGCAGGAGAATTGCCTGAACCCAGGAGGCGGAGGTTGCGATGAGCCGAGATCGCGCCATTGCACTCCAGCCTGGTTAACAAGAGCGAAACTCCATCCCGGGGGTGGGGGGGTGGGGGAAGGTGGGGGAAGAAGTAGTAGAAATAACTGAATATTGGTGTAGACAGAGCTTTTTTTTCTACTCTCTTCCTAAACCCTAAGGAAAAATGGTTTTCCTTGAGAGCAGCTTTAAACAAAAATGATGGCTTTGATCCTTCTATAAAGAATTGTCTTCTCCTCCGGGCACATTGCAGCCATCCTACATTCTTCCATTCTGCCCCCGGGACTCCTTTTGGACCCCCCAGGTGTAAAAGGCACCCAAGCTGCCCAATCTGGCCTGGCTGGTTTCATTTATTTGTTTGGTGACAGGGTCCATTTACTGCACTTCCCCCTGCTGACCATCCTAACTCACACTGCCTTTCTAACCTGTGAGATGGGAAACTTCAAAGTGCTGGGTCTGATCCCTGCTTAACATTTGTGAATGCTGAGCCACTAAGATACTTGAAAGGGAATCTCAGCGGGTCCCTTGAGAAATTGCCGTTAATTGTGTAGCTTCTGATCAGGCCAGAAAAGCCTTGGAAATATTTACTGCCCATCTTCAGTTTTGCTGAAGTTTTTAGCAAACACTAGAAGCAGCACTAACATGCTCCACAGTCCAGTGTCTGGAAAGCTCTCTGCAGTGAATGTTCAGTCCCAGAGGTGGGCAGCAACTCAGAAAAGATCACCATTGAGAAGAATGAATCTGAGCTCTCGCAGAGTTGCACGTGAAACGTGAGGAAGCACCTCAGGCACCCTGAGCAGGCTTAAGCAATGAGATCCTGGGTGTGAAATTGTTTCGTGGACAAATGACGTAAGTGGCAGAGGTTTACTGCATCACAAAAAAACTATTTTTAAGCTCTGCTAAAAAAACAAACACCTGAGAGTAATTTTTCCTTTCCTAAGAAAGATACAGCTCCCCATAATTCCTCAAGCCCTCGGCCCCAAGAAGGCAGAGCTGAGAAGTCCAACTTGGCTAAGCAGAAACCCGCAACCCAGGGCAAAGCAGAAGAGGCGTTAACAGTGCATCTTGGATGAGGGAGGCGGGATTCCTGGGTCTCACAGTTGACGACTGTTGTGTTTTTTGAAGTCTCTGTTGTTGGAAAGCTGACGCTTGAGCAACTGCAGATCACGACCACACTGGGAGTGCTGTGACATTCGCGATAAGACGTGGCTTTGGAGAAGACCCGCACCCTCCCTTTTTCACTTGGGCTGAACCCAGGGGCAATTCATGTTTATTTACCTTTGTTATATTTTGATGCAAATTCTTGTCGAAATGTGAAGACTACCTGGACTAGAAGAGATCCTGACTGCTTCAGGCAAATAGAACCTGTGTTTCAAAGGGCAGCAGAGTGGGACACTGAATATGCCATCAGCGAAAGGCCATGCAGCCTCAGGGAAGAAAGCGTCCTTAGAGACACCGTTTTTTTTTTTCTCACTGGAGGTTGCCTCCTCGGACCTGGAGGGTATCAGGATTCCTATTGCAAAGGGAGATAAAACCTTAAAGCAGCTGGCGGGGTGGCTCATGCCTGCCATCCCAGCACTTTGGGAGGCTGAGGTGGGGGGATCACCTGAGGTCAGGAGTTAGAGACCAACCTGGCCAACATGGTGAAACCCTGTCTCTACTAAAAAAAAAAAAAAAATGCAAAAATTAGCCAGGTGTGATGGCAGGCACCTGAAATCCCAGCTACTTGGGAGGCTGAGGCAGGAGAATTGCTTGAACCCAGGACTCGGAGTTTGCAGTGAGACGAGATCACGCCACTGTAGTCCAGCCTGGGCAACAAAACGAGAGACTCTGTCTCAAAAAAAAAGCAAAACAAAACAAAACAAAAACCTTAAAGCATTACAATCAGAGCACTGGAACCAGAGCGACTCCATCTTGAATAGGGACTGGGTAAAATAAGGCTGAGACCAGCGGGGCTGCATTCCAAGTCACAGGGTGACTTAGGAGTCACCGGGGTCACTAAGTCACAGGGTGAGATAGGAGGTCAGCACAAACAAGATGCGGGTCATAAATACCCTACTGATAAAACAGGTCACAGTAAAGGAGCCGGCCAAAACCCACCTAAACTGAGATGGCATCCGGAGTGACCTCTAGTTGACCTCATTGCTCATTATACACAAATTATAATACATTAGCATGTTAAGAGACACTCCCACCAGCGGCGTGACAGTTTACAAATGCCATGGCAGCTTCAAGAAGTTACCGTATAGGGTCTGAAAAGGGGGGAATCCTCAGTTTTGGGAATTGCCCACGTCTTTCCCTGAAGGCTCATGAGTAATCCACTCCTGGTTTAGCATACAGTCAAGAAATAACCATCAAAACGAGCGACCAGCCACCAGCGGCTTGTGCTGCTGCTCTGCCTGTGGAGTGGCCATTGTTTTTTCCTTCACTTTCCCTATAAACTTGCTTTCACGATACGAATTCACCTCAAATTCTTTCTTGCGTGAGATCCCAGAGCCCTCCCTTGGGGTCTGGATCGGGATCCCTGTTTCTGGCAACATTACTAAAACTGAACCGGACAAGCATTATACAGTACTACTTTGTGTTTCATTGCTTTAAATTGACTACATTAACCCCATTTCTATGTGCAATTTTAAATATACGGTTTTGTTTTCTAAGAGGCCTTTACGTTGTTACATGAGTCCTTTAGCGAGCCTGTAGGTGATTCACCAAAACAGTTCCAGTCACAGATGTTTGTTATTGTTGTCTTAGCCTGGGACCATAGTACACTTGCACCTGTATCCACGGGGGATTTGTTTCGGGACCCTCCTCCTCCCCATCCAGGACACCAAAATCTGCAGATACTCAAGTCCCTGGTATAAAATAATGCCACATTTGCAAATAATCTACACCCGTTCTCCTGTGTACACTAAATCACCTCCGGATTACTTACAACACCCAATACAATGTAAACGCTTTGTAAATGGCAGTTGGCTGTATTGTTTAGGGAATCATGACAAGAAAAAATTCTGTCCATTTTCGGAATGGATGCAACCATTTATTATTATTTTTTCAATTTTCAACCTCCTGTTGGTTAAATCCACAGATGCAGAAGCTATAGATACAAAGAGTCAACCATATTTTACTTATTATTATAAAATACAGAAATGTACAAATCAGAAAAAGAATGTCTCCTAATTTTATTCCTGAGTTAATCACCATTAATAATCGATGTATATCATACTAAAACCATTTCTGTGCATATGAAATATTTTGTTTGTCAAAATAATCTAGGCAAGGAACTTTAGAACTGGTTTCCGTTAAGTAAGAATAATATGCACATTTGGAAAAAAAACAGCACCACAGTAAGTTGGATCATGCCAAATATTCTCATCTGCAATTTACCTTCTTTTAATGATGACACAGTATCGCACTGAATGGCTGTTTCATAAATGAGCTAATTCATTCCCGACTGATCTAACTTCGCGTTGTTTCCAATTTTTTTTGTTTGCTATTGAGAGTAATGAGTTTCTCAAACCAATACCTTTGCATATTTATGCTATTCTGTAGGCTAACTTCTGAGGAGTAGAGTTGTTGGAATAAATAATACGGGCATCTTTCAAATTCAATAGCTTTAAATGTTTGGTTTAAACATTTAAATGCCTTTTAACGTGCCACTATCCCAGCACGCACCACCAACTCCCTGATAACTCTTACGTCTCCATCTCCTGCCAATCCTTTTTAGTCTTTATCACAGAAGGGGAAAAGAACTGAACGTTGACACTGGTAATCTCCTCAGGTGTGGTTATGTTTCTGCCTTATTTACGTCTCCGTACTTTTCTTTAATTTCCAACATTTCCACCATGATTATGAATTATTTTGGAGTTTACCAGAATGAAGTTTAAGTGCTAAGGTTACTTTCAGAGGTGAAAGAAATTGCTTTGGATTAGAGATTAGCAAAGGTTTAGTAAAGACTGTAATGCAGAAAACACTGGCTCCAAGTAGATGGTAGAGTTTCCACACAGGCAGAAAGTAGAAGAGAACAGCTGAGACCCAGAGAACGAGGCCATGCTGATAATGACAGTGCGCAGAGATTTAGAGATTTCCGCCCAGGGAAGACTGGTAGGCTGGGCTTTAGGAACACAAACCTTGCAGGATTGTGTAGAAGAAACAGGGCTGGAGAGAGATCAGCCCTAAAACAATTTCAGGATTCCAGGCAAGAGGTAATGAAGGGGTAAACTAACATAACATAGGGAGCTAGAGAGAGAGAGGCGGCAATTGCACCCAAAACTGTGGGGAGAGAGACGTGTGAGCTTCGTGGGACAGCATTTGCCCTACAGAAGCAAATAGAGCTGCAGGGTCTCCTTGCAGAAGCAGCTCTACTAGATGGAAGCAGGTTTTTCTAGCTCAGCTATTTGTGAAAAGTAAATCTGAGCTTGGAAGGCCTGGAAGCATTGTGCAATTTCTCATTTGAGAGACGTCATGCTCAGGCTAACAAACGGAGGGCAGTTTCAACCACAACGAGTGCCTTTTCCCTTTGGAACATTGGGTTTCTCCAAAACATCAAAAAAATGCATGTGGGTTCACAGTTTCATTTCTAGATCAATATTTTTCAAGGAAGAAAAGAAGTGACAATTTAGAGAAAAACAAAACAGAAGTTGTTGAAACTCTCACGGCTGACCCTCCCGTTTAATCACCGGAAATGTGGTACCCAGGAGACGGAGCCTTAAGTTCTCATTTATTTTTCAGGGGCCGAATGCATTCCCTGTTCATTTCTCAAAAGAGCCATATGAAGTAGCCCCGTGAAATGCTTCCTCGGAAGGGACAGCATTTTTAAAAAATTTATTTTTATGAGACAGGGTCTCAGTGTCTTGCCCAGGCTGGAGTGCAGTGGCATTATCATGGCTCACTGCAGGCTCAACCTCCCAGGCTTAAGCGATCCTTCCACCTCAGCCTTCTGAGTACCTGGGACTGCACGCATGCACCACCGTGCATGGCTAACTTTTGTATTTTTTGTAGATATGGTGTTTCGTCATGTTGCCCAGGCTGGTCTCAAACTCTTGGACTCAAGCCCTCTTCCCTCCCTCGGCCTTCCAGAGTGCTGGGATGACAGACGTCAGCCACCGCACCTGGCCAGGGACAGCATTTTCAAGGTGAGTCTCTGAAGACAGGACAGCCCCCTAAATCAGTCCCTTACAACGACAGGAGTTTGTTTCACACGCATCACAGGTTGGCAGAAGGTTGGCTATGGCTCTGCTTCGTGCATTTCCCACAAGCAGATTCCACCGGGGCAGCTGCTTTGCAGGGTGTGATGTCCTCGTGTCAAACCAGAAAGCAAGAAACCAAAACCAAAACAACCAACGCAAAAATCTGCCAATAGCCCTTAATAGTTCAGCTGGGAACTGGCTCCCCACATGACTTGTGCTCACATTTCAGTGGCCAAAGCAAGTCACCTTCGCAAGCCCTAAGCCTATTCTCAGCAGGATGGTTCGTGAACTCCACCCACAGAAGGCACTATAGTTGTGCTCATGGTGCGCGGCACAGGCGTCTTACAGGGGACGGGGGCCAGTAGCTGAGAATAATAATGCATTCTGCGGCCAGCCTTGAGGGGCTGGCAATTGAGGCACCAATGCTTCCACTCTGCCTATTACACCGCACTTCCTCTCAACGCCCTACCCAGTTCCTGGCCTCTCCAATTGGAGCTGATTCCAGAACTATGACTGTGTTTCTCACCTCTGGCTGGATTTCTGTTCCACCTTATAAAGGACCACTTAGGAGCATCAGGCTTCCACCCCCACAACATCACCTCTGCATGTGCCTCCAAGACCAGAATGACACACTGGTACAAAAGCACAACCTCAGATCCAGTTCAAGCTCAATACCCTTTTTCGGTACATTAAATTAGATGGTTAACTTTCCACTTTCTAGGACCTATGGCCAGATTAGAGTCTCCTTCTAAGCTCCTCGCCCTTCCCAGCTTCTTCTAATTCTTTGTTGCCCCACTTCGAGGTGCCAACGTACTTTTCAGCCAGTAGAAGAGGCAGGAAAGATCTCTGTCAGTAAGGGCACCTCTGAGTCACTGCATGAAGGGGCCTGTGCCGGGGAGGCCCCCCTCCCTCCTCCCTGCTGGGCCAGCAGAGGCCGGAGCTCACTTCCAATTCTGCCCTGTTTGTGCTTGTTCTCTTTCCATGCAGTATTTTCAAGAGCCCGTTTTTATGAGCTGCAACAGTGAGGTCTATGCAAACAAACGTTCTGAGTAATAATAACTGTCCTAAATAATTTGCTCCAGAACAAACCGTGCTTTGCAGCTGCCATAATCAGCTCCTCACATCTGAGCCAGGTTTGTAGACCATTTGAAATGGATGCATGAGCAGGCTGGGGTGCTATTGAAGGACCTGGAAGTCTCTTTTCTTTCTTTCTTTCTTTCTTTCTTTCTTTCTTTCTTTCTTTCTTTCTTTCTTTCTTTCTTTCTTTCTTTCTCTCTCTCTCTCTCTCTTTCTTTCTTTCCTTTCTTTCTTTTTTTTTTTTTTTTGAGACAGAGTCTTGCTCTCTCGCCAGGTGCCAGGCTGGAGTACAGTGGCACGATCTCGGCTCACTGCAACCTCTGCCTCCCAGGTTCAAGCAATTCTCCTGCCTCAGCCTCCCAGGTAGCTGGGATTGCAGGCACATGCCACCATGCCCAGCTAATTTTTTTTTTTTTTTTGAGGTGGAGTTTCACTGTTGTTACCCAGGCTGGAGTGCAATGGCGCGATCTCAGCTCACCACAACCTCCGCCTCCTGGGTTCAGGCAATTCTCCTGCCTCAGCCTCCTGAGTAGCTGGGATTACAGGCACCTGCCACGACGCCCAGCTAATTTTTTTTGTATTTTTAGTAGAGACTGGGTTTTACCATGTTGGCCAGGATGGTCTCGATCTCTTGACCTCGTGATCCACCCACCTCGGCCTCCCAAAGTGCTGGGATTACAGGCTTGAGCCTGGCCAGGAACTGGAAGTTTCATTCACTGACTTGACAACCAATAGGTAACCAGAGAGAATAAAACAACCAACAAACAAAAACAAATAGGATTACATACAACAAGGAAAGCAACTTAGACTTTCCCAAATCTGAGAAAACAGAGGAAGAAACGAGCCCATGGCCTCAGTATCTTGGCAATCATTATTTTTAAATTTTGCTCCCACCCCTTTTCCTGTAAAATCTAAGAATCACTATTACATAAACTTTGGTATCCAGCTTTTTTTTTTTTTTTTGCTTAACATCAATAGCTTTTCTTCATCATGGTTACTCTTCATGGCTCAATAATTTTCCACTTACCAAAAGGATTGTATTCGTGGTCCGTAATTTGCTTGGCTAACTCCCTTACTGCCAAGCACTTAGGTGATTTTTAGTTTATACTTTGCCATGATAAACAATACTATTATGAACTAATTCATACTTTCGAATTTGTACATAATATGAGCTTGTGACTATTTGATTTTTTTTTTTTTTTTTTTTTTTAGGCATTAAAGCTAGAGTCACAATAGCAGGGGTGGAAAATAGTGCTACATATTTATTAAAAACCTAAGAGAAATGATGCTGATTTTCTTGTATCTTCTGGAATCTGTAGAAAAGGCCACCCCTTTAAGAGCTTATGATGTGGCTTTGCAGCTGACAATGGGTATTCTATGAGAATGAAAGTTGGATGAAAGTGTCGTGAGGAGAAAGCACATCCTCCCCTTCTACCCACCTTAGGTTCACTGGCTGGGTCCCCTGTAAAAAAATGCCAATTAATAAGAGTAAAGCCAGCCAGGTGTGGTGGCTCACGCCTATAATCCCAGCACTTTGGGAGGCCAAAGTGGGCTGATTACCGGAGGTCAGGAGTTCGAGACCAGTCTGGCCAACACGGTGAAACCTGTTTCCATTAAAAATACAATAATTAGCTGAGCATAGTGACTTATGCCTGTAGTCTCGGCTACCTGGGAGGTTGAGACATGAGAATCGCTTGAACCTGGGAGGTGGAGGTTGCGGTGAGCCAAGATTGTGCCACTGCACCCCAGCCTGGATGTCAGAGTAAGACTGTGTCTCAAAAAAAAAAAAAAGAAAGAAAAAAGAGAGAGAGAGCAAAGCCAACAAATGTATTTAATAAGTTTTATATGACACAGAGCCCTCATAAGGACATGAGGACAAGAAGAAACAGTTAAATCTGAGTGCTTTTATGCTAGGTTTGATGAAAGATGAGAAAGCTGTGGAAGAATGTGATAGATTAAAGGGCATGAGTAAACTGAGGAAAATTTAGCAAGGCCTGTGCTTTCAGTTCCTCTCTGTGCCCCTGTGTCTTCAGAAGAAGGGCCCCTCTCACATGAGGGTCTTGTGGCCTGCTTCAGGGGAAGGTCAGAGAGCTCTTCCTGCACCTGTCACTCTTCATTTTTTTTTTTTTTTCTGTAAGAGACAGGGTCTTACTCTGTTGCCCAGACTGGAGAGCAGTGATTCAGTCATGACCCACTGCAGCCTCAAACTCCTGGGCTCAAGTGATCCCCCTGCATCATCTTCGCAAGCAGCTTAAACCACAGGTACATGCCACTATGCCCAGCTCATTTTTTTTTTTAATTTTTAGTAGAGACAAGGTTTTGCTATATTGCCTAGTCTGGTCTCAAATTCCTGGCTTCAAGGGACCATCCCACCTTGACCTCCCAAAGTGCTGGGATTATAGGCATAAGCCATCTCACCAGGCCTACATTTCTTTGGCTTAGAATATTCAAGGTGCTAACATGCTGTATTTTGAGGTAGCGTGTCCTTCTTACCTCTTGCACTCAAGCTTATTTGTAGAATAAATGGATCCTCCCAAGAAAGACCCATGCAGGAAATTCCTCCGTGGGCATCAGTGTCTGAACAGTATGGCCCTCTCCTGAAGCGTATATTGTGTTTTATTTTACGAACATTTGAATCCTGTGAACCAGTGGTGTGGATGTAAATACTTGCTTCTAGCTAGTATTTAGGATTATTTGTTATACATTTTTCTGCTAATCATACCTTTAGTTTATTTCCAGTTGCTATTTAAAATGATGTTGAAAAGGAATTCTTGGTAAGGTGAAAAAACAAAACCAAACCAGAGTATGATAATGTGTGCTCCATATAAAATGACGGTTTAAGAAGACAGAAAAGAAGAGGGCTGGGCCGGGCGCGGTGGTCACGCCTGTAATCCCAGCGCTTTGGGAGGCCGAGGCGGGTGGATCACGAGGTCAAGAGATCGAGACCATCCTGGTCAGCATGGTGAAACCCCGTCTCTACTAAAAATACAAAAAATTAGCTGGACACGGTGGCGCGTGCCTGTAATCCCAGCTACTCAGGAGGCTGAGGCAGGAGAATTGCCTGAACCCGGGAGGCGGAGGTTGTGGCGAGCCGAGATCGCGCCATTGCACTCCAGCCTGGGTAACAAGAGCGAACCTCCGTCTCAAAAAAAAAAAAAAAAGAAGAGGGCTGGATATGGTTGCTCATGTCTGTAATCCCAGCACTTTGGGAGGCTGAAGCGGGGAGTGGATCACCTGAGGTCAGGAGTTCGAGACCAGCCTGGCCAACATGGTGAAACCCCGTCTCTACTAAAAATACAGTAATTAGCCAGGCATGGTGGCAGGCACCTCTAATCCCAGCTACTACTTGGGAGGCTGAGGCAGGAGAATTGCTTGAACCCTGGGGCTGGAGGTTGCAGTGAGCTGAAATCACAGCACTGCACTCCAGCCTGGGCAACAGAGTGGCACTCTGTAACCAAAAAAAAAAAAAAAAAAAAATAAATAAATAAATATAAATACATCTGAAGTTAGACATGGGCACTGGGGACCAGGAGGGATTATGGATTCTATTTTTCAAGCCAGCTTTTGTGAATTTTTAAAAACAAGAACATGCATTACTTTTATAAGATTAACAGGAAAAGCCATTAGCTTTGGAAACCAAAAAAAAAAAAAAAAAAAAGCAAGTTAAGATCCCTCCGTGCTGTGCACATGGGGCCAGCACCATTTACCTGTAATGCGATTAGGAAATTGGAAACAGGAACGTCAGCAGTTGCACGATTTAATAATTTGCTGATTACTACCATGCATTAGACTTGAACTATTTTGTCTACAAAGCATGAGCATGCCTTTATGCAGTTAATGTAGCCACATTAAACATTTATATGGTGTCTGTATTCCCAGGGCTGGTTTGTTTCCATCTTTGCATGTCGGGAGCTGATGCAGCTGCTCTCCATCTCCTCAGGTGAGGCTCCTGCAGGTGGGGAGGCAAGACAGCCTCATTTGTGGGATGCCAGAAGCTGCAGAGAGCTTCTAGGTAGAAAAGTTTGCCTTGTTTTTTTTAATCCTTGTCTCCCCTCTGCCCTCCCAGGGCATTTGCTGGGTGTCACGCTCGTGTTTCATTTTGATTGATGATAATGGCATTTTCAAACTGCAGTTTCTCAGGCTTACTTAAAAACCATACTTGGAGATTGTGATAGCAATGTTTCCAATTAGCACAACAGTTTCCGCCCAAGTTTTCAATACGTGGTTAATTCATGAAAAATGAACTCAAAGGATTTAAGAAACTATTTCTCTCCCCAAACAGTTGTGCACTGGAAACACGATCAAAATGTAAATCTCTAAGCATATCCTTCATGAAAATTAGCTTCACGAAATTCAACTTCCTTTTTTTCTTTGAGACAGGATCTCACTTTGTCACCCAGGTTGGAGTGCTGTAGTGCAGTCATGGCTCACTGCAGCCTCAAACTCCTGGCCTCAAACAATCCTCTTGCCTCGGCCTCCCAAAATGCTGGAATTACAGGCATGAGCCACCACACTCAGCCATAGTTCCTTACTTATGCCTCCTTCTTAGGCTCGCCAGATAACTATAGGGCATGCAGTTAAATTTAAATTTCAAGTAAACAACAAATAATTTTTTAAAGTATAATTGTGTCCCACATACTGCATCCATTTTCTCCCCCAAATGATGAACCTTCACCTCTGGTTAGAACTGGCCATGTCCAGAGAGGAAGGTTTGATCAGCGCCTTATTGCCATGGTGCTGTAGATGAGATCAGATTTTGCAGTTCAGTCGAAATAGCTCATTTAATGGTTTTCTTTAAGGACAAGGTGATTTTTACAATGTCAAAAACAAAATAAAAAAAAAATCAGTTGGCTTTTGCCAATTGGATCTTTAAATTCATTGCTGTTTTGTTTTTGATTCATGAGTCATGATGTATCCCAGCTATGAAATAGCAAAGGTGCTTTCCCCTGTGGGCAGAAGAGTCGGTTTTTATAAAGTAGCTTGAACAGGAACAAGGAAACAGCATAGGACAAACCAGAGATGGGGTGGCATCAGGTTACCTCAGCCTGCCTTCCTTGCAAGGATTAAAGCAAAGGGACTTTCTTACCACGTAGTTTGCAACTGGGTCTCTCTTCTGATTTCACAGACAACGTCGTTGCAGTGGAACTTAAGCTTGAGTGACTCCCTTTTGGAACAACTCTGTGAGGCTGCTCAGAAGTCCCCAGAGAGAGGCCTGAGCTGCACCCCACAGTGTGTTTTGTCCGTGGCATGCTCCCAACTCTAGCGTGGGTGGAGAGAGGTCATGAAGAGTGGTTTACTTTACCTCCTACAGAAGTTCCTAAAGCAGGAGGCTGGTAGGTGAGCAGGGGAAGGAACAGAATGGGAGGGGGAGAGGAGAAAGGAGCCGCAGCTTGTGATCCCACCCCTAAAACCCTCTGTTAGTCAAGTTCCTAGCGTCACAAAACGTTTGGTGTGAGTTGATATTTTATGTAACTGGTGAGGTGCCTAGGCTTTTTTATCGTTGTGTCTGAGGGATGGAACAGAGGCAGCTTACACAGACTTGGAGGCATTTAGGACAGAAGAGACCACGAGGGGGAAGCCCCTGTGAACTTGCAGGAATGGTGGAAGACTGACAATATCCCCCTGACATCTGGGTTACAGTTTTAGAGTAGACAGAGCTCTGCATCTGGCAACCAATTGCCTCTGTTCAATTCTTGTAACTACCACCTACTAGCTGTGCGATCTTAGACAGATAACCTCTCTGACCCCCAGATTTCACATCTTTAAAAAGGGAATATTAACACCTACATCCAGGGTCTCCTTGAGACTTAAATGAGACATGGAGGCGATGCACCCAGTAGGTAGTAGAAGTCTCCAAAAAGTTAGTCTTTTTCTCTTAAATCCACTATTTCGAGGCAATGAATACACTAGAAAAAAGTTTGTAGAGCAGAATAATGAATACATAAACAACGTGGTGAAAAGCTCTTTTCCTACAACTTTCAGGTTACAGAGGAGGGGCGGGAAAGATGATGTCACAAGAGCAGAGTTAGTTGCACCCGCAAAAGATGCAGTTTTCTGTACCCCTGGAAACCCCCCCTTGCTGCACACGGGCACACACACATGCACGCGCTCACAAGTGGGTCATCTATCCTCCAATGCCAACTTTTATTATAGTTCAGTCATTTGAAATTACTCACAGCAAGTCTTTTCTCTATTTTTGTGAATAATCCAGATACTTAGCAAAGAAGACTTTGATGTATCTTTATCCTTCCTCAAACCCTTCAAAAAAAAATACAAAAATGTATAACTTCTACCAAAACTTATCCAGAAATGCCAATGTGCTTGCTATTAGGACTTCCTTCCAGTTGAGCTCACTGCTGTATCTAAATGTGTGTTGGCCACAGACCCCACACAGAGAGACCCACAAACAAAAGCCAAAGGTATACCACGGGCATCAGGGCTGCTCTCAAGGGTTTGATTCAATGACAGTCTTAATCGGAGTGCGGAATAGACGGGGTAAATCTGAGCTCTCGCCTTGGTGAGGGAGGAGCTGCTTTCAGAGCAGGCCTGATGGATGAGGCTGGAGAGGCCGGCTGCCTATCTGATAGAGCTTATCAGGAATTTCCCATGAGAGCTGTCTGCAGTGCCTTGATGCTGAGAGATAGAAAAGATAAGTTTAGTGAGAACTCAGAGTGATTGCACACAAGTAAAACTGTGCTCTCTTGAGAGAAGGGCAGAGAGGGCCGTGCAGATGGCTGCAGGCATGTGCAGAAGACTGTGGCTTTGTCCTCCCCCCGGGAAGGAGGAAGAGAATGGTTCCCTTGTCCTCTGCACTTTCTAAGCCATCCTGCAGGAACTTATAAGGAACACCTTTGCCATCGCCTCAAGGGAGTGAGGAGTGAACTGGAAATCTGAGGTCTGGTGTTACCAAATGATCTTTGCGGTGGGATAGGACATTTTACCAATTCTAAGAGCAACATTCCAGTCTCTTTTCAGATAGGGACACTTCACTAGCATAGATTTAACCCAGAAATTAGAAACGCAGAGGACTGATTGTATCCCTAGTGGCTCTGGCCTGAAACAGTTATCCACTTGGCTCATTAAAACAAGCAACAAATGGCTGATTGTCCCCACAATTTGCCAAGTGCTGGTTCAGTCACTTGTGCCTATGAACTCAGGAATATGAAGAGGGGCTGGCAGGAATAGAAGAGGAACTAAAATTCTGCTGTACATAAATGAGTCTATCATTTTATTTTTTATTCTCTTCCTTAGTGTGGGGAGTGCATCTGGGGAGGTTCAAAAGAGAGGGATTGGACAGGATGACCCTATGTTAGTATCTATGCTTCAAGAACTAGATTCATAGTGAAACACAATGAATAGACTCATACTGGATCTGTGATCAGTTTCAACAGAGTGTGCATCATCATGAAGTCCCCAGAAGGGGAGAACAGGGAAGGAATGCTTCCCTGTTCTCCCCCACATTTCTGGAAGTTCCCTGAGGCCCTGCTCAGCTTCTCTTTGGTGGTAGGTTAGACCCAGGGACAGCAGCGCAGCCGTGCTGGGGAGGACTCGGGCTGAGCAGAAGGCAGCGAGGGTAGCCTGGGTCCACACTTTCTGTCCTGGTCCATTCATACTGTTATAACAACATACCCCAGACCTGGATAGTTTGTAAACGGCAAGAATTTATTTCTTATACTTCTGGAGCCTGGGAAGTCTAAGATCACAGCACCAGCAGATTGGGTGTCTGCTGGGAGGTCTCTGCATCATGGATGGGGCCTTCTACATGTCCTCTCCTGGCAAACAGGTGCACCCAAGCCATTTTACAAGGCCATGAGTCCCATTTCTGAAGGCGGAACCCTCCTGACCTGATCACCTCCTAAAGGCTCCACCTCTTAATGCTGTTGCACTGGGGATTCGGGTTCAACATGAACTCTGGAGGGACCCCAACATTCAAACCCTAGCACTTTCCTTCTGAAACCGTTGATAGGATGAAGCTCTGGCCTTCTTCCTGATACCTCTCTTCTTCTCTTTACTCTTCTGCATTTGCATCTAGCTTGATTTTCCATGTTTCCCATATTTTCTGAAGATCCCGTTGTATCAGTACATTTCTGATGATGAAACGCCAAGAGCCCGTTCCACTCCTGCGCAGTCAGGGTGGGGAGTGTCTGCACTGAGGACAACAGGAAGACTCAAGTCCTCTGTCTTTTTCAGAGACAACCCTGAGAGCAAACAAGGAAAAAGAAAAGGATGTTAATAAAAATAAACAGTAGGCAAGAGATCATAAAAACTTTAGGAAGAAAATAAGAAAGAAAGAGACACAGGGAAGGAGAGAGATGGTGTGTGCTTGGTCACACGATAGGATAAGTTTTCAGTAGGCAAAGATGACTCTTATTTATTAAGCTGGTGCAAAAGTAATTGCAGCTTTTAATGGCAAAGACGCAAATACTTTTGCACCAATCTAATACTAGAAGACTCACTCTCTGCTTCTCTCTCTCTTTTTTCTTTTTTTAAGAGGAGTCTTGTCGTGTTGCCCAGGCTGGAGTTCAGTAGCATGATCTTGGCTCACTGCAACCTCCATCTCCTGGGTTCAAACGATTCTCCTGCCTCAGCCTCCCAAATAGCTGGGACTACAGACGTGCACCACCACAACCAACTAATTTCTTGTATTGTTTAATAGAGACGGGGTTTTACCATGTTGGCCAGGCTGGTCTCGAACTCCTGACCTCAGACAATCTGCCTTCCTTGCCTCCCAAAGTTCTGGGATTACAAGTGTGAGCCACCGTGCCCAGCCATTCCCTTCTCCTCTTGTCCTGCACTGAACATCTCCCACCTTCCAGCAGATGTGATGGATCAATTTATTCCAACGTATAATGATTGATGAAGGTTGAAATATTAGTCATCCCTAAAATATTCACATTATAAAAATGGATACTTGAAAAATGTCCTGAATATCCCCCCAAAGCCATCCAAAGTAGCAGGCATTTTAGACAACCCAGTTCTTGCTGGTGTCTCAACTTCATTCACTCACAAATGAAGAAAATAACAATATCAATGTTGAATGTGTGCATATGTGTTATTGCTGAATTTTTAAGTCCTACCATTCTTTATGTTCAGGAGATGTATTGAGCAAAATGCATCATGAAGAATGATTTAATTTGGATGCCTTTGTAAACCTTCACAGGCAAATTATTGCCAACCACAGTTGCTGGCAGAATCTTTCTTGCTCTGTCATTGCTCAGAGTTTTCAAATTTCCATTGGCAACTGAGAAGCCCTTTAGGATCATCGGGACATTTTCCCCTTTTATCAGAGGACTCCTGAATGATCCTCGAACTCATTCGGGGAGAGGGGCATTAACAGTTTAGCCTTGGAGTGCCAGTGGGCTTTTCTGCTCTGAAAAGGAAATGGCAGCGTCATGGGAAAATGGGCAGTGTGTCAGGAAGCAGCATGTCTTTCAGATGCGGCAAGCCTGGGTTTTAGGTATTTGAATTTGTGTGTTTTGTGGATGCTGATGCTCAAAATCCACAAGCGCAGAAACCGCAACCCCTCCTAAGTTTTCCTCCAAGCAGTGCCAGGCAGCACGCACACTGCCGAGAATGATCACTGAGCTCAGGCTGTGACCTTTTCAGGAGGACCCCCGGTGGGATGCTGCTTGGGAACGCAGCCCTCCCAGGCCACCAACGAGGGTGACTAATGAAACCAGCTTTACACCTTCTCAGGGCAGAAGAGAAACTCCTGGGTAAGTTGTGACGGTGCAGGATGAGCACGTACCCCTTCCCAGGATTGTTTCCAGGGCTGCTCATCTGCTCCCGCCCACCAGGCCAGAATTTCACATTTCATTTTAATTCCACCCATGAGGTCGGCATTCCTAAGTAACAGCTCTTTGGGACATGTGAAAGTGAGAAATCACCCGTATTTTCTTGGGAGGAAAACCAGAAACCAAACAGCCACTAACCAGTGGCGCACTCTGGGACATCTGAGATGCACCTCTCGTCTTACCCGGCACAACACCATCTGCTGCGATGTGCCCAGAACCTAAAAAGAGCATGTCTTGGTAGCGGAGGGTGTATTTAAAGGCCATCGACAGCAGACCAGTTTCTCATTTTAAACAAATACACAGAAAAAGTCCTTCTATCTGATGCATTCAGGAGAGTTGTCCGTGGAAAGACAAAAAGCTGGTTAAGAAATTACAAATATATAAAGTATTTCACTTTAACAAGAGACAAGTGGTTGGAGATAGAAACCCCTCTTTTGATGAGAGAACCAAGTTCTGTTCTCTGAGCGAGGTCTCCCGGCTGGAATTCGGCACCAGTCTGGCAGCATCACCTCTGCACTACATCATCTCATCTTTTCAGATAAGAGTTCTTTAATGTGGAGCAAGAACTTAGACATACGCAACGCAATATGTGGGTAGAATATTTCTTCCTTTTTCTTCCTAAGGTATAAAGTACAACTCTTTACCATAATAAAGACAGTCATACTTTGGGTTTTGGGGTCTTTTTGGGTTTGCTTTTTTAAATTTTACTTCAAGTTCTGGGGTACATGTGCAGAGCCTGCAGCTTGTTACATAGGTATACACGTGCCATGGTGGTTTGCTGCACCTATCAACTCACCATCTAGGTTTCAAGCCCTGCATGCATTAGGATTTGTTCTAATGCTCTCACTCTCCTGGTTCCCCATGTCCCCACAGGTCCTGGTGTGTGATGCTCCCCTCCCTGTGTCATGTGTTCTCATCATTCAACTCCCACTTATGAGTTGGTTTTCTGTTCCTGTGTTATTTTGCTGAGAATGATGGCTTCCAGCTTCATCCATGTCCCTGCAAAAAACATAAACTCATTCTTGTTTATGGCTGCATAGTATTCCATGGTGTGTATGTACACATTTTCTTTATCTAGTCTATCATTGATGGGCGTTAGGGTTGGTTCCAAGTCTTTGCTCTTGTAAATAGTGCTACAATAAACATACGTGTGCATGTGTCTTTATAGTAGAGTGAGTTATAATCTTTTGGGTATATACCCAGATTGTTGGGTTATTTTTTGTTTGTTTGTTTGTTTGAGATGGGGTCTTGCTCTGTCACCCAGGAGGCTGGAATGGAGTGCAGTAGCAAGATCAAGGCTCATAGCAGTCTCAACCTCCCAGGCTCAATTGATCCTCCCACCTCAGCCTCCTGAACAGCTGGGACTACGGGTGCACACAAACATGCCCAGCTAGTTTGGGTACTTTTTGTAGAGTCTGGATTTTGCCATGTTGCCCAGGCTGGGCCTGAACTCCTGGGCTCAAGCAATTTGTCCAACATGGCCTCCCAAAGTGCTGCAATTACAGGCGTGAGCCACTGTGTCTGGCCCAAATCTTTCTAGACGTTTACAGTCTTCACCCCACTCCCCAATGTCTTGACCACAACTTTTTCTTTCAATTAAAAAAAGTATTTATTTATTTATTTTTAATTTAAGTAAGTTCTGGGGTGCATGTACAGAATGTGCAGGTTTGTTACGTAGGTATACACGTGCCATGATGGTTTCTGCATCCATCACCCCATCATCTACATTAGGTATTTCTCCTAAAGCTGTCCCTCCCCACTGCCCCCACCCCCTGCTATCCCTCCCCAGCTCTCCCACCACCCGACAGGCCCCAGCATGAGATGTTCCCCTCCCTGTGTCCATGTGTTCTCATTGTTCAGCACCCACTTATAAGTGAGAACATGCGGGGTTTGGTTTTCTGTTTTTGCGGCCACAACTTTTTAAAAACACTTTAAAGAGACTCAGTCTTTCCAGAGCATTCATCTTCATTTTCATGTAAACAATAGCTCTCTTCCCTTTCGCACATACATTTCATAGAGTCATGTAGTATTTGTCTAAATGACATCATTATAACAACCAATGTACCTGGTATAAACAGGCTTGGTGTGGAGGCCAAAGCAACTGCATCTTGGATGCTAATCCGCCATGTACTTCTCATTAACCCCAGTTCCAGGAAGGCCTCTGAGATTTCTGTGTTATCCACTGTTTCTTACATAAGAGCACGTACTTATGGTAAGTCCTACCCTTAAGCAGTTGTCCTACGCATTCCTCTCCCTATGGTAAATAAGCGCGGGGTGTGGGAGATAATGGTGCAAGGATATCTGCTGTCTCATCTTGTGGCCGCCTGGGACATCATGGCTTCTGTTTCTAAGGCCCTATAAAACGTTTCTGTCTAAGAAACTGGATTTGTCAGCCTCTTTCTTTGGCCTCTCAGCTCCCTTGGGCTTTGGGTTAGGTTTGCGTAGACCTGCTCACCATCACTTGGGAACTCCTGGGCTCAAGCCGTCCTTCTGTCTTAGGAGGATTTATCAGAGAGCAACTCACTAGCCTTAAAATATGAGGCCGGGCGTGGTGGCTCACACCTGTAATCTCAGCACTTTGGGAGGTCGAGGTGGGCAGATCAAATGAAGTCAGGAATCTGAGACCATCCTGGCCAACATGGTGAAACCCCGTCTCTACTGAAAATACAAAAAAATGAGCTGGGCATCGTGGTAGGTGCCTGTAATCCCAGCTACTCAGGAGGCTGAGGCAGGAGAGTTGCTTGAACCCAGGAGGTGGAGGTTGTAGTGAGCCAAGATCGCACCATTGCACTCCAGCCTGGGCAACAAGAGCAAAACTCTGTCTTAAAAAAAAAAAAAGAATATATATATATATATCTCATATGGACATGCTAAGTCTATTTTGCAGAAGACATGCAGAATGTTGGTCAATCCAGTGATGGTAGTTAAGGGAAGGTTAGTTAAGAGAGCTTTGATGTACAACGAGAACTTAGAAATACACAAAGCAGGGCCGGGCTTGGTGGCTCAAGCCTGTAATCCCAGCACTTTGGGAGGCCAAGGCGGGTGGATCACGAGGTCAAGAGATCGAGACCATCCTGGTCACCATGGTGAAACCCTGTCTCTACTAAAAATACAAAAAATTAGTTGAGCGTGGTGGCACGTGCCTGTAATCCCAGCTACTCAGGAGGCTGAGGCAGGAGAATTGCCTGAACCCAGGAGGCGGAGGTTGCGGTGAGCCAAGATTGCGCCATTGCACTCTAGCCTGGGTAACAAGAGCGAAACTCCATCTAAAAAAAAAAAAAAAAAAAAAGAAAAGAAAGAAATACACAAAGCAATATATGTGGGTAAAATATTTTTAGATTTTTTACAATCTTCACTCCATCCTGCCATGTCTTGGCCACAACTTCCACACTGGAAAGCCTGAACTGCTTGGGTTCAAATCTCAGTTTGCCACTAACGAATTGAGTTTGAGCAAGTTATTCAGGTCTGGTGTTTCCTTGTTTATCACATGGGAGAGTAACAGCTTCTAACTCATATGACTGGGTCTGATGAAAGGTACAGTCAAACAAATATAAGACTCTCCTTTCTTCTCACCACCTATATTTATCGGATACAGATACTTCCCCCAAGAATCAGAGGTGAGTATGATAATATCAATACTTCCCTGTTACTATCCCTGGGCCTCACTGGCTGAACTAGGACCTTGCCGTCACGCAGCACAGTCTCCTCTAGTCATCGCTGGGAAGGCCCCACGGGTGTCTTAGGGCATCTGGGGACTGCTCCTGCTTCCCTTTGTTCCTTTTCTCTCTCAGAAAAACCAAAACATTCGAATCTGGATCTTTGAAATGTCAGAACAGCACCTCATTCTGAACAAATCCGTGCTGAAGGCTCACCCCAAATGCTGATACATCTCTATTTTTCTCCTTTTCAAAAAGAAAATGAAAACGTCTTATAAAATTTTGGAACCAGGTTTTTCTTATTTAAAAGTATATGATGGCTCTGACTGCATTAAGTATTATTTTTACCATCATTTTAAATGCTTGCTTCGAATTCTAATGCATGGAAATACAGGGATGAATTAATTATTTTCTCTTTTATTTTACTTTTTTGGCTATATCAACAGCATTGCTATTATTCAACACTCTCCTGAAAACCCTAGCCAACTCAGTCAGTAACATGTAATTATGAAGAAGGAGCCAAAATTATCATTAGTCACAGTTGTGAGGCAATGACAACCGAAAACGAGTACAACTGATGAGAACAGCAGGATTGTGTTAAATAAGAATTAAATATATATGCAGATGTGTATATATGTGCGTATTTAGGTGTGTGTGCATATACACACACACACATATAGTTTTCCTGTGTGACAAAAATTACCACCTAAAACATAAAGAGAAATACAATTAAAACTAAGGTATAACTAAACCAAAATTCTTAGGTCATATTAAAAGCACGTAAAATTTTGCCAAGGCATAGAAAAAGGAGACTTAGATATTGCTATAATGAATGCTTTTATTTTATTTTTCTAGAGACAGGGTCTCACTCTGTCACCCAGATCGAAATGCACTGGTGCGATCATAGCTCACTACAGCCTTGAACTCCTGAACTCCTGGGCTCAAGCAATCCTTCCGTCTCAGCCTTTTGAGTAGCTGGGACTACAGGCATGCACCACCACACCCAGCTAGATGGGGGCTGCACTATGTTGCCCAGGCTGATTACAAACTCCTGGGCTCAATAGATCCTCCCAGTTTGGCCTCTCAGAGTGCTTGGATTACAGGCATGAGTCACTGAGCTTAGCCTTACAATTTTAATATGATGACATTCAAACTCTCCCTCTGATTCTTTTTGGAACTTTGAATGTAATGTTAAAATTCATCTAGAAGAGTCAATGAGAAGGCTGGACAGGCAGATTCTGAAACCCAAGTCCCCCTGCTACCCCACTGCCACGGAGCTGCACTGTGGAGGAGTGTTCTATTGAAGTAGGTGCAATAACAACCCAGTGGCAGGTAAATAAGAGACAACAGAAATCCCCTAAACAGACTCAAGTATCAATTTAGTATTTGATGAAGACGAGTTCAAGAACTAAGGTAACATTGAAGGTAAACATCGATATTTCAGCCACGTGTTCAATTTGACTAGCCTCCATCTTAATTTCTCTAGTGAGACTTTTTTGCTATATTTCACCAAAGGTCTCCTGTGGTGAATGTTAGCAGAGTAGCAGGGAGACACAAAGAACTTGGGAGCCTGAGGCCGGGCACCAGGCACCGTGGCTCATGCCTGTTATCCCAACACTGTGAGAGGCCGACGCGGGTGGATCACATGAGGTTGGGAGTTTGGAACCAGCCTGGTCAACATGGTGAAACCCCATCTCTACTAAAAATACAAAAATTAGCCGGGCATGGTGGTGGGCACCTGTAATCCCAGCTACTTGGGAGGCTGAGGTAGGAGAATTGCTTGAACCCAGAAGGCAAAGGTTTCAGTGAGCTGAGATTGGGCCACTGCACTCCAGTCTCTAAAAAAAGCAGAAGAAGAACTTGGGAGCCTGAACTGCTTGGGTTCAAATCTCAGTTTGCCACCATCAAGCTAAGTGACTTTGAGCAAGTTATTCAGATCTGGTGTTTCCTTGTTTCTCACGTGGATGGTAACAGATTCCTACTTGTACGATGAGGTCTGAACTCATGAATTGTGTAAAACTGTATGTTCACCAGTATTTAAAACTAATACTTGTGAAATACTTAGAACAGTACCTAGCACTCAATAAATATCTTGTAAGAGTTAATAATTATTTTCATGTCATGGTTTCTCTTTTACAAAAATACAGACTTTACACGAATTCTCAGAGCAAAATCTCAGTACCCCCAGAACTTCTTCTGTAGTGAGGTAGGTAGGCAGTCTACACCTGAAATGTGATTGAGTTATTCAGATCTGGTGTTTCCTTATTTCTCACATGGGATAGTAACAGCTGCTTATTTGTACAACTAGGTCTGAACTCATGAATTGAATGAAATTGCATGTTCACAAGTATTTAAAACTAAAGCTTTTCCTAGACCATAGCCCTCAATCGCATTGCAGGTATAGATTCCTCAGGAGGCAGTTTGAGTTACTTTATTTTAAAATTAGTGCTTATTTATTTTTTTAAATGCCAATTTCTTCATCAAGTCATCTGTTTTTAAGTGACAATCTTGTGAAAATTGCTAGTGAATGCATAGAAAAATGTTAACGGTAATTATCTCTGTTGTGATTATGTGAGAGCCGCACTGTCTTCCCTTATTTTTCTCCAATATCCCGATATTCTACATTAGAAATTTTACATTTTAGAGTTAGAAAAAATTTGTATGAACACAGAAACAGCAAACACTTAGGAAGCCTCAACCTATTAGTCTTGGCTGACTAGTAGTCACTGAGGTTAGAGGCACTTTAACTGCTAGCTCAGACTAGCTGATGTTTCTTGCTTTCTTATCTTTTAACAAAAATTCATAAGGAATGGACTCACCAGATGCTCAGACTTAAAGTGTGAGAGGCAACAATACAACAGAATTCCCTAGGGAAACACCAGCTCCCTGGTACCACCGTTGCCACGTGACTTGGCCTGATCGAGGCAAGTCAGTGTACAAGAATGAAAGAGCTTGGGGTTCAGGGGCGGATAGGTCTGAGCCCAGGCTGAGCTGGTGATGCCTCAGGCTCCCTTAAGGTAGGACTGGGGCAGGGCTCCAAGAATGAGATTTGGAGGCGGGCATATGAAAACCAGCTCAGATGTGTATTTCGGTTCTCGCTCCCCATGTTGTTGGAGCTGGCCATTGGGACACTCCAGGGAGTCCTCCCCAGAATGGCTGGCCCTTTCCTATTCTCACTGTACAGACCTCTTGGGAATGTTCTCAGTCTAGCTCAGCATGTCCCTCAGTCAAGAGCTTCAGAGCCCTCTTCTTATGACATGCTGCATGAATCTTACCTCCGGGAAAGCCTTTCCTCTCTCCAGCAGCCCACTGTGCATGCCATGTTCTGTGGTTATCTCCATCCACACCTCGGCTCCTTAACATTCAGCCAACAAGTATCCAGCCACGTGCTTTACATGGTTCTGAGCTGTGACCAAGGCAGACACCGAGAACTGATGCTTGTTGGCAAGAATGGAGATTCACCCACCTTGGCCTCTCAAAGTGCTTAGGAGGAAGGGGAGTGGTGGGTATTTTAAAGATACACTGGCCGGAACCGAGGCAGCTCTAGGGCAGAGCAGCAGAGCACGTTGTACAACTTAGGAGGACACGATTTCTGCTTTGGTCTGTGTGAATTGTACTCCCCAGCTCAGTGCAGATCTTCTAAAGAGCAGAGGCCAAGACTGAATTAGACATCTGTGTTAGTTTGCTAGGGCTGCCCCAACCAAGTGCCACAAACTGGATGATTCAAACAACAGCCGTGTTAAAAAAACATCTCACGGTTCTGGAGGCCTGAAGCCTTAAGTCAGGTGTTGGCTCTTGCTGAGGGCTGTGACGGAGAATCTGGTCTGTGCCTCTCTCCTGGCTCCTCATAGCCTCAGGAGTTCCTTGGCATGGAGACGACTCTGCCTGTGTCTCCACACCATCTTCCTGCTGCACGCGTCCACATATGTGTCCAAGCATTCACCTCCTTATTAGGACACCAGTCATACTGGACTAGGGCTCACCCTAATGACCTCATCTTTATATATTCTTTTTTCGTTAGACAGAATCTTACTCCGTTGCCCAGACTGGAGTGCAATGGCACTATCTTGGCTCACTGCAACCTCTGCCTCCTGGGTTCAAACCATTCTCCTGCATCAGCCTGCTGAGTAGCTGGGATTACAGGTGACTGTCACTACGCCCGGCTAATTTTTGTACTTTAGTAGAGATCGGGTTTCACCATGTTGGCCAGGCTGCTCATGAACTCCTGACCTAAGGTGATCCACCAGGCTTGGCCTCCCAAAGTGCTGGAATTACAGGCTTGAGCCACCATGCCCAGCCTGACCTCATCTTAAGCTGATCGTCTGCAAATGCCCTGTATTAGTCCTGCAGTACCAATTTACTATATCGGTTTTCATGCTGCTGATAAAGACATACCCAAGACTGGGTAATTTATAAAGAAAAAGAGATTTAATGGACTCACAGTTCCATGTAGCTGGGGAGGCCTCACGATCATGGTGGAAGGTGAAAGGCACATCTCACATGGCGCCAGAAAAGAGAGAATGAGAGCCAAGTGAAAGGGGTTTCCCCTATAAAACCATCAGATCTCATGAGACTTATTCACTACCATGAGAACAGTATGGGGGAAACCACCCCCAAGACTCAGTTACCCCCCACCCGCTCCCTCCTACAACATGTGGGAATTATGGCTGCTGCAATTAAAGATGAGATTTGGGTGGGGACGCAGTCAAATCATATAATACCTTATTTCTTTTTTTTTTCGAGATGGAGTTTCGCTCTTGTTACCCAGGCTGGAGTGCAATGGCGCGATCTTGGCTCACTGCAACCTCCGCCTCCTGGGTTCAGGCAATTCTCCAGCCTCAGCCTCCTGAGTAGCTGGGATTACAGGCACGCGCCATCATGCCCAGCTGATTTTTTTGTATTTTTAGTAGAGACAGGGTTTCGCCATATTGACTAGGATGGTCTCGATCTCTTGACCTCGTGATCCACCCGCCTTGGCCTCCCAAAGTGCTGGGATTACAGGCTTGAGCCACAGCGCCTGGCCTAATACCTTATTTCTAAATAAGGTGGTGTTCACCAGTACTGGGGGTTAGGACTTTGTATTAGTCAGCTTTCTCTAGAGAAACGGAACTGATAGGGTATAGATAGATAGGTCGATCAATAGATAGACAGATGAGATAAAATAAGGAATTGGTTCACATGATTATGGCAGCTTACGAGTCCCGAAATCTGCGCTCAGCAACTTGGAGAGCCAGAGGAACCAATGGTGTAGCTCCAGTTTGAATGCCAGAAGGCTCGAGATCCAGGAGGAGCTGATGTTGCAATTCAGGTGTGAAGGCAAGGAAAGAGCCAACGTCCCAGAGCAGGGCAGGCAGAAGAAAAGCGCTTCCACTTACCTGAGGCAAGGTTGGCGTTTTTGTTCTATTCAGGTCTTCAACTGACTGGAAGAGGTTCACCCACACTGGGGAGGGCCATCTGCTTTCCCGGGTCTCCTGATTCAAACACAACTGTCATGCAGGAGCACCCATAATGATGGTTGATGAAATGTCTGTGCATCCTGTGGCCTAGTCAAGTATAAAATTCACCACTACCTTCAACATTATTTAGGGGGACACTATTAAACCCCAAACAATGTGCTGGAGATTGACTGGGTCAACTGCCTGGGGAGGATAAAAAGAGTGGGGCAGGAGAAGGCAGGGAGAGCCTTCTGACCTCTAAGCACTGGTGGTAGAAAAGGAAGGAAGGAGGAATGAGTAGGAAGAGCCTGGGGCCACAGTGCAGCTCTGAGAAAACATGCTGGGCAGGTCACGGCAGCCCCAGAACTAAAGTTGGCTGTTCAAGGGCCCTTGCCCCAGGCAGGAGTGGCCAGCTGTCATTCTCCTGCTGTGCTGGGACTGTGGCTGCAGCTAGAGCTGCATGGTCTCAGCAGGTGCGAGGGTCCAGCTGCCAGGGGTTGTCACCCAACTACAGCCCTCATGGTGGGTTCTCTTGGAAAGAGGTCACTTGCCAGGACCTTCAGGGCTCCTGGTTGCTAATCCCTTGTCACTCCCAGACCTGTGGGAGGCAGGCTTCCTGAAGATTCTGGGAGAATCATAATCTTACGTAAGTGGAGACTGCTGACAGGAGGAAAAGAACCCTGTGAGGAAGGTGGGATGCATAACTGGGGACAGTCCCTTCCAGCTCAGGTAATTCATGTTACAAGACAAGATCAAGGTGAAGGCTGCCCCTGATACCCTCCCTAGGCTGCCCACTAAACTGATTATGAAGCCAAAGGAAACCAAATAAAAAACTCAAACTCCACACAGCCTGAAAACTAGCAATAATGGTGAAACAGTGGGTAGAATTTGAAAGATGGTGTATTCATTTTCACTTGCTATACCAGGTACAAAACATAAAGTAAGCTAAACCCTTCGATCATATGTTCACAGCCAATTAAAATGTAGACAGACCCAAGTCATACAAGTCAGAGAAAATATCAGAGAGGAAGAATCTGCCGTCTAGATGGGAAGCAATGGGATTATGCAATGAAATCACTCAGAAAAAAATAAGCCACGATTCTTTCGGATTTAAAAGATGGAACATAGCGCTGATGCCAAAACACGTAGACCAGTGGAACAGAACAGAGACCTCAGAAATATCACCTCACGTCTACAACCATCTGATCTTCGACAAACCTGACACAAACAAGCAATGGGGAAAGGATTCCCTATTTGATCATTAAGATAAATGGTGCTGGGAAAACTGGCTAGCCACATGCAGAAAACAGAAACTGGACCCCTTCCTTGCACCTTATATGAAAATTAACTTAAGATGGATTAAAGACTTAAATGTAAACCTAAAACCATAAAAATACTAGAAGAAAACCTAGACAATACCATTAAGGATGTAGGCATGGGCAAAGACTTCACGATTAAACACCAAAAGCAACTGCAACAAAAACCGAAATTGACAAATGGGATCCAATTAAACTAAAGAGCTTCTGCACAGCAAAAGAAACTATCATCACAGTGAACAGGCAACCTAAAGAAGGGGAAAAATTTTTGCAATCTATCCATCTGACAAAGGTCTAATATCCAGAGTCTATAAGTAACAAACAAATTTACAAGAAAAAAAACCAAACAACCCTATCAAAAAGTAGGCGAAGGCTATGAATAGACATTTCTCAAAAGAAGAATTTATGCAGCCAACAAATATGTGAATAAAAGCTCATCACTGGTCATTAGAGAAATGCAAATCAAAACCACAATGAGATAGCCTCTCACACCAGTTAGAAAGTTGATCATTAAGCTGTCTGGAGACAACAGATGCTGGAGAGGATGTGGAGAAATAGGAATGCTTTTACACTGTTGGTGGGAGTGTAAATTAGTTCAACCGTTGTGGAAGACAGTGTGGTGATTCTTCAAGGATCTAGAACCACATATACTATTTGACCCAGCAATCCCATAACTGGGTATATACCCAAAGGATTATAAATCATTCTACTATAAAGACACATGAACACGTATGTTTATTGCAGCACTATTTACAATAGCAAAGACTTGGAACCGACTCAAATGCCCATCAATGGTAGACTGGATAAAGAAAATGTGGCACATAGACACAATGGAATACTATGCAACCATAAAAAAGAATGAGTTCATGTCCTTTGCAGGGACATAGATGAAGCTGGAAGCCATCGTTCTCAGCAAAATAACACAGGAACAGAAAACCAGACACCACATGTTTTCACTCATGAGTGGCAGTTGAACAATGAGAACACATGGACACAGGGAGAGGAACATCACACACTGGGGCCTGTTGTGGGGTGGGAGGCAAGGGAAGGGAGACCATTGGAAGAAATACCTAATGCATGCAGGGCTTACAACCTAGATGATGAGTTGATGGGTGCAGCAAACCACCATGGCACATGTATACCTATGTGACAAGCCTGCAGGTTCTGCACATGTACCCCAGAACTTAAAGAAAAACAAATAAATAAATGAAAAATCAGTAAAACAAAATGAAATGAAAAAAAAATATGGAACAAAAGGCAGGAAAAAGAAAAAAAAAGAAGATAAACCAAAACCAACCACCAAAAACTCTTAGCAAAATGCTTACCACAAATAAATGGGGACAAAAGATTAATGCTATTCATCTATACCAAGTACTTCTAGAAAAGCATGTTAATTATAGGCTTATTAAATATTATAAACATGTGAAAACAATCAAAATACCAGTGGTAAGAAAATTAAATGTATCTACATGTATAAGATGACATGGCTTGTTTATTAGGAACATTTCACGACATGTTAAAGTTTTCATAATACGATAGTACTACGGTTTGAATGTGTCTCCCACAGTTCATGTGTTGAAAACTTAATCCTCAGTGTAATACTGTTGATAGATATGAGGCCTTTAGGAAAGGTTTAGCTCATGAGGGCTCTGTTTTTATGAATGGATTAAGGTCTTCATTGTGAGAATGGGTTTGTTGTGAAAGTGAGCTTGGCCCTCTCTTGCTCTTCTGCCTGCCTCCATGGGATGACGCAGCAAACAGGCTCTCAGCAGACGTGGCCACCTTGACCCTGGACTTCCCAGCTCCAGGGAAGTAAGAAATAAATCTCTGCTCTCTATAGGTTACCTCATCTTAGGTGCCCTGTACTAACAGCACAAAGCAGACCAGAAAAGGAAGGAGAAATGTATGTACAACACACTCAGCTGTGTGTGTGTGTGCCTGTATGTGTGCGTGTTTGTGTGTATGTGGTGTGTTTGCATGTCTGTGGGTGGGTGTGCATGTGCGCACCTGTGTATGTACCCATGTGTGCATGTGAGTGTGTGCGTGTGTACCTCAGCAAAGCAAAGCAAAACGCGTCTTGAAGAAAATTATTATGCAAGAATAATGACAGTGGTTAACTCTGCTTGATGAGATTACAGAGTGACTTAGTCACTTTGTTTTTTATACATTTTACATTTTCTGCGCTGACAATGTACTATTGTTATAATCAGAGAGAAAAGCTTCATGAAAAGATGTTGATGCCGGAAGATAAAAAATATTACAACTCTCAGAGACACACGGGCAAATAATGCACAAAGAGATAGAGAAAGAACTATTGAAAACCTTCCTCAAACCAAAAAGAAGTAAATCAATACAACTTAGCATGCGTGTTTTCCTCCATCGTGTCAGTAAACGTATTCATGAAAGGGATGTCTAATGCTGCTGTGAATGCATCAAAAGTCACTCTCATTACCTGTCAGGGGGAAAACAGAACCTTTGAAAAATAATTTGGCAATATGCGTCACGAACCTTAAATATGTTAATGACCTTTCACTTCCGGGAACCTACCTAAAGAAATAATCTGAGAGGGCCGAGCTTGGTGGCTCCCGCCTGTCTACCCAGCACTTAGGGAGGCTGGGGTGGGTGGATCACAAGGTCAAGAGATGGAGACCATCCTGGCCAACATGGTGAAACCCCATCTCTACTAAAAATACAAAAATTAGCTGGGTGTGGTGGCGCATACCTGCAGTTCCAGCTACTCAGGAAGCTGAGGAAGGAGAATTGCTTGAACCTGGGAGGCGGAGGTTGCAGTGAGCCGAGATTGCGCCACTGCACTCCATCCAGCTTGGTTACAGAGTAAGGCTTTATCTGAAATAAAAGAAAAAGAAAGAGAGAGAGAAAGAAAGAAAGAGAGAGAGAGAGAGAGAAGGGAAGGAAGGAAGGAAAAAAGGAAGAAAGAAAAAAGAGAAAGAAAAGAAGGAAGGAAGGAAGAATCTGAGAATCAAATACTGATGTATGTTCCAAAATGCAAATCACATCATTATAGTAGCAGAAACTTAGTAGTCATTTGACTGTTTTGAAATGCTCAATAACTTTCAAAACAGTAAAATGTTTGTTAAAAAACTAAAGTATATTCACCTCCTGAGTATTATGCAGCCAGTAAAGTTATGTTAAAGGTCAGTTTTCATGGCGTGAGATACTCCTTATGTATTCAATTGCATTGTGTGAATTTCTTTCTTTTTCTTTTTCACCCTTTTGTTCTTCAGTCGTGTATCAGCTGGGACCCAGCCTCTCATGTGGCTTTGGAAGTCTGGTTTGGGTCTAGGCTGTTCTCTTCCTCATTTTCACTTGTGTTGCCCTCCCAGGAAATTTTGCCGCTAAAGAGTGTGTAGAAAACTGGTAGTGGTTACACACACAAAAAAGTCCCAGCCTTCTAATTCAAATTGAAAGATGGAGCTTCGGTGTTTGCTGTGTGTATTAGTTTCCTATGGATGCACTGACAAATTACCGTAAGTTTGGTGACTTAACACATGGCCAGATGCGATGGCTCACACCTGTACTGAGGCAGGAGGATCACTTGAGGCAAGGAGTTCAAGATCAAACCTGGCAATATAGCAAGATCCTCATCTCTGTAAAAAATACAGGCCAGGTGCAGTGACTCATGCCTGTAATTCCAGCACATTGGGAAGCAAAGATAGGTGGATCGCCTGAGGTCAGTCTTTTGAGACCAGCCTGGTCAACATGGCAAAACTCCATCTCTACTAAAAATACAACAATCAGCCAGACATGGTAGCACGCACCTGTAACCCCAGCTACTCGGCAGGCTGAGGCAGGATAATCGCTTGAACCCGGGAAGCGGAGGCTGCAGTGACCAGAGGTCATTCTGGTGCGCTCCAGTCTGGGCAACAGAGTGAGACTCTGTCTAAAAAAAAAAAAAAAAAAAAATTAGTGGACCTGGTGGTGCACACTTGTAATCCCAGCTACTTGGGAGGATGAGGCAGAAGGATTGCTTAAACTCAGGAAGTCAGGGCTGAAGTGAGCTACGACTACGTCACTGCACTCCAAGCCTGGAGACAGCACGAGACCGTATCTCACATTAATAATTAATATAATAAAATAGTTGTAAAAGTTAAAAGTTTTTCTTTTAATAAACTTATTCTTCTATAGTGCTATAAGAGGTCAGAATCTAAAATCAGTTTCATTAGGCCAAGATCAATGTGTCAGCAAGACTGCACTTCCTCTGGAGGCTTTAGGAGACAGTAATTTCCTTGTCTTGTCCAGCTTCTAAAGCTGTGTCCTTCACATTCCTTGGCTCATGGCCCCTTCTTCCAGCTTCAGAGCCAGCAGGGTAGCATCTTGCTTCAGTGTCCTATTTCCCCTTCTTCTGTGTCAAATCTCCCTCTTCCCTCTTACAAGGTCACTTGTGATTACATTTAGGACCTACCCAGAAAATCTTCCCATAAAAAATTCCTGAACTTAATCAGCAAAGTCTCTTTTGTCATGTAAGGTAACATTCAGAGGTTCCAGGAATAGGACTTGTATATCTTGGGGGCCATTTTTCAGTCTACCCCAGTGCAGCACATACAAGGGAACCTTCAGCCTTTTCCTCCTGCTGGTGATCTTCAAGGCCTGCTCAGGAAATATGCGGCGCCCCTGGGTTCCCGCTGGCATTTTACGGATCTGGGATAAGCCCCTGTTTTAGTCTGTTTTATGCTGCTGTAACAGAATACTTGAGACTGGGTAATTTATAATGAACAGAACTTTACTGGCTCATAGTTCTGGAGGCTGGGAAGTCCAAGACTGAGGGGCCAGCATTTGGCAAAGGCCTTCGTTCTGCATCATCCCGTGAAGAAAGGGCAAGAGAGAGAAAGGAATTGTATGAATTTCTGTTTCATTAGTTAAGACGGTCAAATGTTGGCAAATTCACATGGTTTATCTTTATGTACTGCAGGTATCAGTGGTTTGTGATATGCCTGGAAGGAAATGCATTTGAATATTGACAGCTGTCACTTCTGAGTTGTCTGTTAACATGATAGATGACTAACGTTCCTATCTGTGCTTTTTCCGTCTAATCTAACATTTGTATAATAAATTGTATGATTTAGTAATCAGAGGAAGAAAAACAAGACCGACACCTGCCCTCCTCCCAAAAATCTGCTCTTAAAACAAAGAACTGCTTTTTCCTGCCTTTCCCTGTGCATTTTTCAGATATTCAGAAAAGTAGACAGACTAGTATACTCATCACCTGTAAGTTTTGGTTTAACAGTTGTTGACATTTTACCACTTTTACAAATCTTCCATTTCTGCTGAGGTATTTTAAAGTCAGACATCACGATATTTTACACCTAAGTACTTTAGCATGCCTCTTGCAAAGATGCAGTAATTTTCTTACATTTCTATTATCTAACCTAACAAAACTAACACTAATGTTTGTACATGTCAAATCTCGAAACACTATTTTCTTGCATTTCTGGAATTTCTGGTGTGTTTAACCATCACAACGTGATATCATTGCATTTCCTTTATTGTTTCCCTTTAATTTTGGAGGTAAAAAATTTACAGTGAAATGGAAGATGGGAGGGAGTTTATTTCTGTCATTGCCCAGTGTGAGCCAGCTCTACAATTCTATCTTAACAGTATGCGGTTCAGAAGACACTGAATATGAAGGTCACATTTCTAATGTCACACCATGCAGGAACCCAGGCATCCTGCTGCTTGGGGCCTCAACATCTGCATATACATATATTCATTTCAAATTTTGTGGGTTTAAGAACTGAGCAGGGAGCATGAGTACAGGTAGCACTGTACAGGCTTAGCACACAATGAGTGGTAGAGACATGATTTTGTATACTGTGCTAACATCTTGCCAGTAAGCCACAGTTTCTTTCATGGAATAAAAACATCCAATGGTTGTTACAAGTAGAAGTAACTTAGAAACACCCTTGTCTTCTCACACAGCTTAACTATGGCCCAGGAGGCATGAGAGGGCTGATGTTGGGTCAGGGTTTCCTATGTGAGCCTTGTGTGTCATCTGTTGATTTTGGGGGTGATAAGAATGCTCTTATTTTTTGAGACAGAGTCTCACTGTGTCACCCAGGCTGGAGTACAATGGTGCAATCTCAGCTTATGGCAGCTTCTGCCTCTCAGGTTCAAGTGATTCTCATGCCTCAGCCTCTGAGTAGCTGGGACCACAGCCGTGCACCACCAAGCCTGGCTAATTTTTTTTGTGTGTATATATATATATATATATATTATAAATATGTGTGTGGGTATATATATATATATGTGTGTGTGTGTGTGTGTGTGTGTATACATATACATACACATATATATAAAAATACGTATATATACATATATATATATATTTAGTAGAGACGGGGGTTTCACCATGTTGGTCAGGCTGGTCTTGAAATCCTGACCTCAGGTGATCCACCCACCTTGGCATCCCAGAGTGCTGGGATTACAGGCGTGAGACACCAAGCCCGGCCTTTTCGGTAGAGGGAATGCTCTTTGTGCTAGCTCGTTTATCCTTCATTGGCCCTTCCAACATTCTATCCAGAGGGTTCACCTTTCCAGCTAGGGAATCATCTGTCAGTGAAAGATATTTGACTACCATGAGCTGGGAACCGCTCCCCGCTCCTCCTTCATAAAAGCTCCCCAGAAGGACTCTGGGGAGGAATGAAGAACTGGAACCTAGAAAAGGAAGAACTGTGCCTGGTGTCCACAGGAGCAGCCTACAACATTGCAGATTGTCCGAGGTCGGCCCCTTTGGCCCTCCAGCAGGTTGGCATCCACCCTCTGGTTTACGCTGATGCTGGCTTTCCTTTGATGGAGCAGTCGCTACAGGTTAGTCACGGCTCCCTTGGAATGCTGGTCTCTGGGGTTGAGGTGGGGTAATTCCTCCACTGGATCCAGTAAGTTTTGCATGTGTTTGGGATTTGGAGAAATACAGGCCTGGTTTGGAGGATGGGGAGGCAGCTCCCTTGGTCCTAGGAGAAAGGAAGCAGCTATGCTGGAGGAAGAGGGTCACCTAGCACCTCTTGTAGCACCATCAAAGGGATCTAATCAGGCGGCAGGAGGTTCAGGAAGTGGCTGGACCCAATGCCAGACACGTGGTAGTGTTTGGGATTCTGAGCTCTCCCCAGCCAGGGTAACTGGAGCAGCTGCGTCGTGGCGAGATGGGCTGACGTGCCTCACAGGGTTCCAGGCCTGTGCAAACCGCCTCTGTGTGCAGGGAGCCTGACTACCCCTGGAGCCTCAAAAGTGCAGAGACACAACCCTGGGCATAACGATCTGTCTGAAATGTCAGGGCAGGAGGAGGTTGTAGCCTGGTGGGCTGGCTGGCACCCAGCCTTACGCCAAGCACACAAGGGTCAGATCATGGCCTCCAGACCTGACATCTGAACTGACAGCTGGAGGAGGCAGACCCCTCTGTAGTCCCCGTCCTGCTGCTGGTGAATGGCTAATGTGCTGCGCTGAGCCTGCCATTTTCACAGCATCTTACTGGCCACAGCTGTGCAGGCAGGGGTCGCTTTACCACACCAGGTGCTGGAAACACCCAAGACTGGTGTCTCTCCATGTGATCTCCCCACATCCCGACAGCTCCGTCTTCTGTAATAAGTCAGATGTTGACCCCATCAGAATAGGGACAGAATTAAATGCACAGCTCTAGAGCCAGACTGCCTGAGTTCAAGGCCAAACTTCATACCACATTGGCTGTGTGTAAACTGTAGAAAGCTACTGTGTTAGCAATCTGTGGCTGTAGAAGAAAAGACCGCCTTAGCGAAACATTCAAATAAAGCAGAAGAGCTGTTCAGAAGTAACTGGAAATACTGTGGAATGCTGCCTCATACACGCTCATTGTTTTAGCATGATTTACTGAAATGGTCTTTAACTGCGAAATAGTTACCTATAAACACATATATACACATAACTCATGTAACGTTACTGTGCATTGTTAAGGCATGCTTTCCCCATTCTCAGAATGCCACTAACAATAGCTAGCGCCGTGGGCTGCTTGCAACCCTGCCACAGAGCTCCAGCTCACTGCACGGCTGAACTCCCCAGCAACAAGCCCTCAGCTCATTACAATTGTGGTGATTTGTTCCATCAGCAAAGGACAAAGTCATGCCCTCTCTGACAGCTAGGATCTGCCAGCACACTAGGTTGGAGCTGGGGTAGGTACATGGACTTTCAGTATTTCATTTCCTTCATTGTAACTCATTGGGCAAAACAAATTTATTTTCTGTTACCTGAGGTATAGTTTAATTAACTAGTCCCCTCTCAGGCTGGTCTATTAGCACTTCCATTCCTAGGTGTAAATAGAAAAGTGTCCTAAAGGAGTATAAGGAAAATATACAAATACATAAGGTAAATATGCACAAATCTGCCCTGAAACTCTCTCCATCAGTACTTGCTTTTTGTTCTTTCCTTTTTCAGAGATAGGCTCTCACTCTGTCACCCAGGCTTGAGTGCAGTGGTGCAATCACAGCTCACTGCAGTCTTGAATTCCTGGGCTTAAGTGATCCTCCTGCCTCAGCCTCCCAAGTAGCTGGAACTACAGGCACACGTCACTATGCCCGGCTAAGTTTTTTTTACAGATGAGGTCTTGCTGTGTGGCCCAGGTGTGAGCCATCGCACTTGGCTTGGTACTCACTTTTTGAAAAAAACTCACTTTTTGAGTAAACACTGCTGTGGAGAGCAGTGTTTACTCAAAAGAGGGGTTAAGTGGCATAGCACTGTGAAGGAGAACATTTTAACTCAAGAACCTTCTGAGAATCCCCAAAATAATCCCCACTGGCTGACCCCTTGCTCAAGGAAAGTCTGAGGCGAGCATTATAGGATGGATGCCCGGTCTCAGGTGGGAGCAGTGAGCGGCAGGCCACGAAGCCCTGGTTGCCCCTCAATCAGATGAACTTTGTGAGTGGGCGCAGGGTCAGTGAGGGGATGGTGAGGGCTTGGCCATCTCCAAGGGTCTGTGCTCTCTGCTACCCTCAGGAGATCTGACCATGCTGAGGGCTCCAAGCTGGCAGAGACCCATCTTCCCCATCTCAGTCCACCATGGGATGCAGCGTCAAGCTCACCGTCAGCAGCAGGAGACACTGGATGACTTACGTTTGTTTGGTGAGTGGGGCCCCAGCAGGTGGGAACAGCACAGGCCTTCCCCGAGTCTTGCTGCGTAAGCATACCCATCCACTGTCGACGTCCTAAAAACTGAGAGGATTTGCCAGTGTTCCCTAAGAATCTGCATCTTACAGATATGGGCATTTCCCAAATCAGTTAGAGCACTCACAATGTTTTTCTAAGTCAATGACAAAAGCTGCAATTATATCTATCTCTCCATCTATCTATCTATAGATATTGAGATGGAGTTTTTCTCTTGTTGCCCAGGCTGGAGTGCAATGGCATGATCTCGGCTCACCGCAACTTCCACCTCTCGGGTTCAAGTGATTCTCCCACCTCAGCCTCCAGAGTAGCTGGGATTACAGGCATGCACCAGCACATTCAGCTAATTTTTGTATTTTTAGTAGAGACGGGGTTTCACCATGTTGATCAGGATGGTGTCGATCTCTTGACCTTATGATCCACCCACCTCAGCCTCCCAAAGTGCTGGGATTACAGGCTTGAGCCACCGCACCCGGCCCATGCTGTTTCTTAATGTTAAACGTGGGTCTGGCAAATGGAGTTTATATTCTGAAGCATGAAAATATCTGAGAATTTTAATGGTTTAAAGGAAGAGAGGCACAATATGTTAACTCAGACCATTCCCAAGAAGTGTGAGCACGTTGGTTCAGCACTTGCTTCTGGAGTTTCTGCTCACTCTCTGGCTGCTCCCTGTGGAATCTGTGGCCAGCCCTGTTCTGTCTCATTTCCTAAGTGTTTTCTGACTGGTCTCAATTCCCACCCTCATCTTTCTACTCTGGGTGCTCTTACTCCTGTGGTAGGGGGCTGGCAGCTGCAGCCCAGGGAGAAGCTGCTCAACAGATTCTCTGGGTTGGCAGCTGGGAGAGTATGGGCTGCCCCACCCACCCATAGACTGCTGGGCCCGGAGGTCAGATCTCTAATCACAGCTTGGTCTCACCATGGGAAGGTCAGTAAAGACCCATCCTCTGTCCTTCAAAGTCCCAACCTCGAGTATAATTACTAATTGCTTTCCCTGTAGGGGTGAAAAAATGGAAATCCTGCTCCATATCATCAGCATCCTTAAACAATCCTGGGGTATAATTTCCTGGTGCTGCAAGGGTACTGGCAAGGAATTCAGACACCCAACCTCGATGGCAGGCGCCAAGGCGAGCCCTACAGCTCAGCACCAATACGTCGTTTCTAGCGCCACTTCCCATGCAACATGTGCGCGTCCTGTTAAATTGCACACACGGGGTGCTACAGCAAACCTGGAGATGAGTCCAGTGATCCAAGGGAGAATGCAAGGATGGCGTTTGGAGAGCTTGCTCACAACACATGTGAGGCTTGAACGCAATGCTGGGTGGGCTGCATCGTCCTGGGAGCGTGGCCACAAATGTGCGGCTTGGTCAGAGGAACTCTGGGACACCAGGGGTCAGTGAGGGAAGAAGGTGAATTTGAAAAGCTTGGAGATGGTTGAGAGGCATGTGAATATGAGGGCAGATGGGTGCAGCGGGGTTAGGATCTGCCCCAGATGCTGTGCTCACAAGCCTGGGCCTTCTCATCTCACCCAGGGTGGGAATGATTTGAACAGTGCCCATTGGGGGTTTACTCTAGGGACTGAATAAGACGGTGTGTAGAAAGCTCTGCTTAAGGCAGAACCGGCACCAGGAACTGCTCAGGAATGAAGCCTCTGTCAGTTCTGATTTCTGTTTGCATCTGACCTGACCAAGAGTACTCCTGAGGTTTCAGTTCTTGAGGCCCAAGTTTTCAGGGATCTCAGACTGACTGATGTGCTTGGTTAAATGCAGATTCTGGGGTCCACCCACTACCCTTGACCAGCTAAACTGGAATCTCTGCGGTAAGACAGGAATCTGCATCCCCAAATAACTTCCTAAGGGAATCTGATGAATATTAACACATGAGAACTATGGGAAGAATGCTGCATTCCTCCTCCATTCAAAGCAAAGATGAAAAAATGAGTAAGGTGTTTTTTTTTTTTTTCACATTTCCCGGACACAAAAATGGTGCAGGCATGCTAGTCCCAGTGTCTCCAGATAGTGTTGTGGCAGCAGAGAAAGGCACCGGTCAGAGAGGGAGGCAGCCAGAGCCCTGGAGTTATCATTCGTCTGGGACACACGTGGTCTGCCCTGTATCAGGGCCCCCTACCTGGACAACAGTTGAGGGTCCTTGACCTTCATCCCTCTCAGGGTTAAAACCAAACATTCTCTGAGCTGTTTTCCTAAGCCCACCTACAGATAACACCAGTCAGAATTAAAGTAATAAACTCAGGTGGTTCAGTGTTTCCTGAGATTCAGGACAAGGATTTTGCCTACTTTATCCACTTGATTCTTCCAGTTTTCTTATTCTAGTCTATAGATAAAGAACCCAAAGTTCTAACCTGCTCCAGGTCACACCAAATAACCATTGAAAACGGCGGTGGGGGAACTAAGTGCCAGTGTTCTTGATAATCAAAGCAGCATTCCTCATAGCTTCCAAAGTGCTTGGCCACTCCTGCCATGGATGGTTTTCTGTTCCCGTGTTAGTTTGCTAGGGACAATGGCCTCCAGCTCCATCTACGTTTCTGTAAAGGGAATGATCTCAATCTTTTTCATGGCTGCATAGTATTCCAGGCTGTATATGTACCACATTTTCTTGATCCGGTCTATCATTTTGGGGTATTTAGATTGATTCCATGGCTATTGTGAATAGTGCTGCAATGAATATACAAATGTGTGTGCACACAAACCCCTGAACTTACCAGGAGGGAGGGAGGGAGAGAGAGAGAGAGAGAGAGAGAGAGAGAGAGAGAGAGAGAGAGAGAGAGAGAGAAAGAGTGAGAAAGAGAGAGAGAGAGAGAGAATGGATGAATCAATGCAGGCCCGTGAGCTATCTCAGGATCTCTCTTGTGAAAAAATAACCTTCTTGTTGGAAAGGAGTCAGGAACACAGAGTAAAATAGGGGATAGGGATCCAGGTTCTGAAGGAGGCGTGGCTGGGTTCAAATCCCAGGTCTTTTGTTGAATGGCTTAATTATTGTGTGGCCTTATCTATAAAATTGAGGAAGGGGGAGTAACAAAAATAAAATTATTTGATTTTGTTAGCTTTCAGGGAGATTATGTCAGTCCAGTGCCTAACGTATGAGAAAACACTCTTACATCTTGCCTTTCTTTCTGGAGTCAGAGTTAAGAGAAACTGGGCAGAAGAAATGTCATGATGTCATTTCGTAGAACAATTCTTAGAATAAGTTCAGAAAAATGGTCTTCTCGATCGATCCAAGATGGCCGACCACTAACAGCTCAGGACTGTAGCTCCCAGTGAAAGCCCAGAGAACGAGATGACGCCACACTTTTAGACGAATTTTCGTCACTCACCGATCAGCCAATTCCCAGTGGAGGAGCCCCACGGGTCGCCAGCGCGACTCTTGTGGCCGCCGCAGCGGTTTTGCCGGCGTCTCGGCGCAGCAGCTCTTCATGCAGAGCCAACGGGACTGCTTCCCCTACTGACCGGAGTTTGGAGCTCCGGGAAGTCAGAGCCGCTTGTTGCGGACTCAAGAAGGAAGCCAGACCAGAGATTCCCGGGCAGAAGAGCACCATCAGTCTTACCGCTGCTATTTAGGCTGCCACAGTGGGTTGCTCGGATCCCAACACTGGGAATCAATAAGTCGGACGTCGACTCAGAAAACTAATTAGAAAGGCGGTTCATCTACAATGAAGGGAAAAAAACAGCCTAAGAAGGCCGAGTATACTCAAAATCAGAACCCATCAGCAACGGAACAAGCCCATATGGAAAAGGACTGTGTTCCATTATCTGAAGTAGGCTTTAAAAGGTGGATGATAAGAAACTTCTGGGAGTTAAAGGAACTTGTTCTAACCCAATGTAAAGAAACTAAGAACTTGGAAAAAAGATTAGATGAAATGTTGAAAAGAATAGACAATATAGAGAGGAATACAAATGAACTTATGGAGTTGAAAAATACAACACGAGAACTTAGTGAAACATGTACAAGCTTAAACAGCCGAATGGATCAAGCAGAAGAAAGGGTATCAGAGGTCGAAGATCAACTTAATGAAACAACACAACAAGACAAGAATAGAGAAAAAAGGATAAAAAGGAATGAGCAAAGTCTCCAAGCAATATGGGACTATGTGAAAAGACCTAATATACGCTTGATTGGTGTACCTGAATGTGACGGAGAGAATGAATTCAAGCTGGAAAATACTCTCCAGGACATTATCCAGGAAAATTTTCCTAATTTAGCAAAGCAGGACACTATTCAACCCCAGGCAATACAGAGAACACCACAAAGATATTCCTCAAGAAGACCAACCCCAAGGCACATAATCGTCAGATTCACCAAGATCGAAACGAAGGAGAAAATATTAAGGGCAGCCAGAGAGAAAGATCAAGTTACCCATAAAGGTAAGCCTATTAGGCTTACAGCAGATCTCTCAACAGAAACCCTACAAGCTAGAAGAGAGTGGGGGCCAATATTCAATATACTTAATCAACAGAACTTTCAGCCCAGAATTTCATATCCTGCCAATTTAAGCTTTACATTTGAAGGAAAAATAAAATTTTTTAGGAACAAGCAAGTACTCAGAGATTTTATTACCACCAGGCCTGCTTTACAAGAACTTCTAAAAGAAGCACTATACACAGAAAGGAACAACCAGTATGACCCTTTCTAAAAATACACCAAAAAGTAAAGAGCATTAACATAAAGAAGAATTTTTATCAATGAAAGGACAAAATAGCCAGTTAATATCAAACGGCAGCAACCTTAAATTTAAATCGACCAAACCTCCCAATCAAAAGATACAGACAAAATCTAATGGTATATCCAAAGATATACATAGACTCAAAATAAAGGGTTGGAAAAAAAAAAAAAAACGTACCAACCAAATGGAGAGCAAAAATAAATAAATAAGCAGGAGTTGCAGTTTTCACATTTGACACAATAGATTTCAAAGCTACAAGGATACAAGGATAAAAGGATTAATGTAATAATAAGAGATCTTAACACCCAGATACATAAGACCCATAATGAGATTTAGATTCAACGAGACAGAAAATTGATAACGATATCCAGGACTGGAACTAAGATCCAGAACAAATAAACTCAATAGGGCTCTCCATTTTAAACACACAAAATATTCATTATCCACAAAATCTAACGATATATCTAAAGATATACAAAGACTCAAAACAAGGGGATGGAAAAAAGCTCACCAACCAAATGGAGAGCAAAAATAAATAAATAAAAAGCAGGAGTTGCAATTCTCACACTTAGTAAAATAGATTTCAAAGCTACAAGGATGCAAGAGTAAAAGGATTAATACAACAATAAGAGATCTTAACACCCAGATACATAAGACACATAATGAGATTTAGATTCAACGAGACAACAAATTGATAAGATATCCAGGACTTGAACTCAGAACCAGAACAAATAAACACAACAGAGGTCTCCATTTTAAACACATAAAATATGCATTAACCACTTTAAACACTCAAAATATTGATCGGCCATTATTGAAACCCATTTTAGGAATGAAGTAATATTCCTTTTTCCCTCTTTTTCTTTTTTTCCCCTTCTTTTTCTCTTTTTCCCTAAAAAAAAAAAAAAGAAAAGAAAAATGGTCTTCTCAATGAAAATTACAAGCATCTAGGCCAGGCGCAGTGGCTCAAGCCTGTAATCCCAGCGCTTTGGGAGGCCGAGGCGGGTGGATCACGAGGTCAACAGATCGAGACCATCCTGGTCAACATGGTGAAACCCCGTCTCTACTAAAAATACAAAAAAAAATTAGCTGGGCATGGTGGTGCGTGCCTGTAATCCCAGCTACTCCGGAGGCTGAGGCAGGAGAATTGCCTGAACCCAGGAGGCGGAGGTTGCGGTGAGCCGAGATCGTGCCATAGCACTCCAGCCTGGGTAACAAGAGCGAAACTCCGTCTCAAAAAAAAAAAAAAAAAAAAAAAATTACAAGCATCTGTAGCATTGTCTGGCCCACATCCTCAGGCCTTCGACATTCTCAGAATTTCAGATCACCGTGAGTAATCTGACTGCTGAGTAGAAAATGCAGGTGTTTCAACATGGTGACAACCGCACACTCTGTGAAGCAAGGCCATCATTAGGGACTGAGCCGTCCCGGGGATTCTGAGGCAGATACTGGAAACTCTCTGGCTTGACATTCCTTCCTTCCTTTATATGTTTGATAAACATCCGTTTGGAACCTACGTTGAGAGGATGGCACATTTTGCATGCGGAACAATTCCAACCCGAAAGCAAACATTTGGGGACCATCTTATCGTTCCAAGAAACACCTCAGTGACTGATTTCACAATGAAGGAACCAAACACTGATAATGTTAAAATGAAAACATGTGAAGACTACAGCCAGAGCAGCCTCCTCTTCCTGCCATAGTTAACTGTTTTCTCATTTTGTAACTGGCATTCATTGTTTTCTTCTCTAATTTGAAATACATAAAGAACTCACAGTTTGGCTTCCAACTGCGGAAACAAAATCCAGTTGAATACACAAGTATTTATTGGGAAACTTTGCTATGAATAGATGTTTTTCCATGTTCCCAATATGGCATGGAGTCAAAGATGCTCTTTTAAAGGAGTGACTATGGAGTAAAAGTAGTGAAACAATCCCAGATTTCCCAAGTGGTCACTGATCAAATTGGCTTTGCTCATAATGAAAGACTCACCCATGGCTGGGTGAAGTGGCTCACATCTGTAGTCCCAGCACTTTGAGAGGCCGAGGTCAGGAGTTTGAGACTAGCTTGGCTTACATGGTGAAACCTCATGTCTACTAAAAATACAAAAAATTAGCCGGCCACGGTGGTGGGCACCTGTAATCCCAGCTACTAGGGAGGCTGAAGCAGGAGAATCACTTGAACCTGGCAGGCGGAGGTTGCAGTGAGCCGAGATTGTACCATTGTACTCCAGCCTGGGCAACAAGAGCAAAACTCCATCTCAGAAAAAAAAAAAGAAAAGAAAAGAAAAGGAAAGAAAGAAAAGACTCACCCGTTTACTTGTTTCTTCCTCCTTGAGCTAAACATCTGGGTGTGATTCGGGCAGGAGTGCCAGGAAGGACAAGGACCAGAGAAACTGCTGGAGGGCTCACCCCAGTCCCTGAGACCTTTATATTTTGCTCAGAGCACAATCCTGTTACTTCCCGGCATCAATCACCTCGTGGCACTCCAGGGCAATGCCCACACCTCTTTCTGTCTGTCTGTCTGTCTCTCTCTCTCTCAGTCTCTTTCTCTGTCTCCCTTTCCATCTCCTTCACTATTCAGTTTTCCCTGGTGTTTCAAATCCCCAAACTCGCAGAGCTCCTTCCGGCTGTGGGGGTCTTTGCATCTCTCTAGAAAAGTCTGTCTTTGCCTTTTCCATCACAGTGGACCTTGGCCAGAGATGTCATCCAAGGTCTTCTTGGCAAGTCCCTAAATGTGCACTCCCATTATGTCCTTCTGCTCGAGCTCCAGAGTGTGAGAGGCCGACTGGAGTCCAGAAAGCCTGAGTTGGCTGGGGGCTGCATTCCTGGAGGTCGACCCCGCTTGCTCACCGCCCAGTGACTGGATCCACGCTGCAGCCTCACATGTGATGCCAGTTAGCACTGGCTGTCCCTGGCCCAGGGCTGCACATGAGTTCCTCCTTTTCATTCTGTCAGGCTGTCTCCCCGGAGCAGCCTTCTTAGCTGGTCTCCCTTCTCCCAGCAGCCATCCCATCACCCTGTCTGCCTGTCTTATAACTTGTCACTGGGTGCCTCACACCATCTTCATGGAGCAGGTGCAGCATAAGGGACAGATGAGCCGGCTGAGTGGGGGGGGAGTCCCATTGAGTGCAAAGGCAGCTTGCCCTGCTTGTTTGAGATGCGTCTTTAGACAAGCAGGTTCACCCTTCCATGCCTCAGTTTCCCCACATGCAACATGGGAGTGACAATAGAGGTACCTCATTTGGGGTTATTGTGGGGATTACATGGAATAATACACAAGAAGCACTGGCCAGAGGATGAACGTCCAAGGAAAGGGATTCAGGAGAATATTCCTCTCTCCCTTCTTTGGGCTAGGACACACACATTTCTCTTTCTTCTCTGTTCAGTTCTTTCTCTTTGTGAAGCAATGTGGGATACTGGAGTGAGCATAGCGTGGGTTTGATCTCTCCAGTTTACTAATGGGTAACTTAATCCTTTTTTGGACTTTAGTTTCCACAACTGTACAATGGAAATAATTGTTCTCTCATAGTTGTTGGGAGGACAGAATGAGGGGACACAGTTTTTGAGTATCTTCCATGGCTTTTACTGATTCTTATGTTAAAACACATGTTCAGTCTGACAAATCTCAGCCCTCACCGTGGTGTTAATCATGGTGCTACCTTACCATGATTAGCACCATTGCACTCCAGCCTGGGCAACAAGATCATACAATCAATGTGCGCTGGGTGGTACAATCGATTCAGTTACTTCAGGAAAAATAAAGCCTCGCTTTTAAAGTGAAGTTAAGTATAATGCTAGGATCCTTTAAAGGTCTTAAAAACTCTAAATTCCATTTAACATCACAAAAGCCTGTTGACTTTTCATTGCATTCTACATCTGAACAGGTTTTATAGTGAATTTCACTGGGGTAGGATTTTAAAATTGCATCATTGCTAGAGACGTCACTGTATTGCTTACTACCTTCTTCATTAAAATCGTCTATTATTTGAGGTTATATTAGACGAGCCTGTGTGGACCTATACTTCTACGGAAAAGGGGCTTTCTGGTTTTCAGATAAATCGATTAACAAATGAACCTTCCAAAAACTTGCCTGTGTAAGGAATTCAAATTAAATTTGTTCTCTGAATACCTGTCAATACTTCTAATCAACTGGCTGGCTTGAGGTGATTTCTCATAAGAAAATAAGAAGGGATCCACTCCATAATCACTGTGGTAGATTGGGATGAGGTCTTTGCTGTGAGCCTGCAGATGTCCTTCAGCAGCACCTGTCCCATAGCAAGACTTCCGTGCGGCTCCAGGGCTCAGCTGCAGGGAGCGGGGGACCCTTCCTCACACTCAGGCTGAACAGCAGCGGAGGCAAAGTAAAATTAAGAGCTTGACTAGAAATAGGGGAATCGCTACACAAAAGAAGGAAGTTTGAACACAATAAAAAATGAAATGAGTTCCACAGAGAGGAAACAGGAGCTCTGCTGTGTTGATATAGAGCCTAGAGAGAAAAAAAACTGCTCTGGATTTTCCCCAACAATAGGAGAAATATGTGCAACCTCCAGCCAGCTGCAGGTGAGGCTGGTGCCTGCCATCAGGCTGGGGAGTGACCTGAACGCATGGTCAGTCCGAGCAGTGTGAAGCTGACATGCAAGAAGATAAGCACCTGGCAGGCCAGATCTAAGAGCTCTAAGGTCCAGCTGCACCGAGGACACCTCCATAAAGGAATGTGTGACTCTCATCACAGCCAAACCGACAGTGCTCAGTCCTGGAGTGACCGGTCCCTATCTCTGTTGCCTGGACAAGGTGCTTTCCTTCAAAGCACTAGTCTCCTCTTTCATAGGTTGGGATACGAGAGGTGCCTGCTTCATACAGAGTGTATGAGGGATGAATCACAAATGAATATAGCACTTAGTGCTGGATAAATGTCAGCGTGGTTATGATGAGGACTCTAATACACCCATTCCATCTGGTAGTCAGCAGAGGGGCTGAGGCAGAAGGAAGAATAAATAAGGCTTAACTCAAGGACGTTACAGTCTGGCCAAAACAACAGTCCCCTCCCTATGATGAGTGATGGAGGTGTGCGCTCCTAGAGAGACACCTAGAAGGGAGAGAGTAACATTTCCATAAGGTGGGGTCATTCAACTTGGCAAATGAATTCAGTTTTCGAGTGGAGACACTAGGGGAAGCAGCATATATGAACACTTAACTTCTGACAAAAATGGTGTCCTAGAGCACTGGGAAAATGGTAAATTATTCCAAAACAATTGGCTATTCATATAAGACAATCTATTAAGCTGGGACATGATTGAAAACATAAACTTGGGCTATTTGGATCAAAGAGAGTGTGTGGTCACTCCACCTGCAACCACCTACCTATTATTTCCCTTTTAGGCATGTACCTTAAAGAAATGCTGGCACAGATGTTAGAGATGGACACAAGCATGTCTGTAGCAGCATTATTCATGACCTCCACCAGCCGGCAACAACACAATCGTCCACCAACCCCTCGAAGGCTGAATAAAACACAGAGTATCCATACAGTGGAAGACAGCATGCACAGTCCTTATTGCCAAAGCGCTATAAGAAGTCTTTCTTTATTTTATTGTTTTTTTTGAGATGAAGTCTCGCTCTGTCACCCAGGCTGGAGTGCAGTGGTATGATCTTGGCTCACTGCAACCTCCAGCTCCCAGGTTCAAGCGATTCTCCTGCCTTAGCCTCCCGAGTAGCTGGGATTACAGGCATATGCCACCACACCCAGCTAATTTTTGTATTTTTAGTAGAGACAGGGTTCCACCATGTTGGTCAGGCTGGTGGTCTTGACCTCCTGACCTCGTGATCCGCCCACCCCAGCCTCCCTAAGTGCTGGGGTTATGGTCGTGAGCCACTGTGCCCGGCCAAAGAAGTCTTTTCATTCGTTAACGTGAAGTCCTCCAATGTTGTTCTTCAAGTTTGTTTGGTTATTCTTGGCACTTCCATTTTCATAAAAACTTTGGAATCATTTTGCGAATTTCCCAAAAAGTTAAGTGAAAGAACATACAAAAAAATCATTGTGTGTGTCTTCATTTATATAAAAGGCCCCTCAGATGGGAGGAACTAAAGTGATAATGTTTAGAGATACAAGTTCAGAGAAACAACCACAAGGAAAGGTGAGGGTGCTGTTGCCTTGAAAGTGGGCGTGAGAAGGGAGGGGAAGGCAGTGACGGATGCAGGCTGCTGCATCAGCCTTTCTCCCGACATGAGCGGAGCTTGCGAGTATTCACTCTGTGAATGGCTTGGTGTTTTTTTTCCCTCTAAAGGTGCTTTATTTGACAATAATGTTTTTAATCTGTGGTTATAAAATTTAAAAGCTTTGTCCCAAAAGAGACCCCATAAAGTGATAAGGTGAAATGCAAGACAGGGAAGATATCTGTAAAACACAACTGATAAATGATTGTGCAGAATAAATGGAATGCCTATGAATCTATTACAATATACAGTCAGTCTCAAGGACGAACCACATGTATGGTGATCACTCCTTAAGACTATGATGAAGCTGAAAAATGCCTGTCACCTAGCAGTGACCCCATAGCCGTCTAACGTAGCACAGCGCATCGTGGTGATCCTGGTGTAAACAACCTACCACACTGCCCGTTGTATAAAAGAGAAGCACGTACAGGCCAGGCACGGTGGCTCGCACCTGTAATCCCCGCACTTTAGGAGACTGAGGTGAGTGGATCATGAGGTCAAGAGATCGAGACCATCCTGGCCAACGTGGTAAAACCCCATTTCTACTAAAAATACAAAAATTAGCTGGGTGTGGTGGTGCGCGCCTGTAGTCCTAGCTACTCAGGAGGCTGAGGCAGGAGAATTGCTGGAACCCAGGAGGCAGAAGTTGTAGTGAGCCAAGACCGCGCCATTGTACTCCAGTCTGGTGACAGAGTGAGACTCCGTCTCAAAAAAAAAAAAAAAAAAAAAAAAGAGTAGCACATACAATTACGTACAGTGCACAGTACTTGGAAGTGGTAGTAAATGACTATGTTACTGCCTTATATATTTACAACACCCTGCTCTTAATTATTATTTCAGAATGTACTTCATCCCGTATATGTCGTTAATCGTAAACAGCCTCAGGCAGGTCCTTCAGGAGGAATTCCAGAAGCAGGCACTGTCATCACAGGAGGTCATGCATGTAACTGCCCCTGAAGACCTTCCAGTGGGACAGGATGTGGAGGTGGAAGACGGTGATATAGGTGATTCCGACCCTGTGTAGGCTGAGGCTAATATGTGTGTTTATGTCTTAGTTTTTTTTTTAAAGAGTTTAAAAAGTAAAAAAAAAAAAAAAAAAAGAAAATTTTAAAGTAGCAAAAAGCATATAGAATAAGGATATAAAGAAAAAATGTTTGGTGTGGCTGTACAAATTATAACTGAAGGGAGATGCCATTTTACTCTTCATCGACTGACAAAATTCAAAGATCCGGTGACAAAGGAAAACAGAGCAGCTTGGAGAAGTGGCTGATCCAGGCAGGTGAATGAGCCTGGTTATCTTGTGCCAAAGGGCAAGGCAGTTATTAAAGACCACAGTACCAGGCGCCGTGGCTCATGCCTGTAATCCCAGCACTTTGGGAAGCCAAGGTGGACAGATCACTTGAGGTCAGGAGTTCGCGACCAGCCTGCCAACATAGTGAAACCCTGTCTCTACTAAAAATCCAAAAATTAGCAGGGCATGGTGGGTACCTGTAATCCCAGCTACTCAGGAGGCTGAGGTGGGAGAATCACTTGAACCCGTAAGGCAGAGGTTGCAGTGAGCTGAGATTTCACCATTACACCCCAGCCTGGGCGACAAAGCAAGACTCCATCTTAAAGTAAAGTAAAATAAAATCCACAGTAGAGCCTTAAGGACTCAGCCATCGACTTGAAGGGGCTCCCACCTGCCTTCCAAACAACTATCTGTGCTTTATTAAAAACAGTACCATAACACATAAAAACTCAGCAAACGTTTCAATCCATGACTTTCTCTTGATGCCCAAAAAAACCTAATTGATCCCCATTAAAAACCTAATTGAGGCTAGGTGAGGTGGCTCCCACCTGTAATCCCAGCACTTTGGGAGGCCGTTGAGGCAGTCGGATCACGAGGTCAAGAGATCAAGACCATCCTGGCCAACATGGTGAAACCCCATCTCTACTAAAAATACAAAAATTAGCTGGGCATGGTGGCAAGTGCCTGTAGTCCCAGCTACTTGGGAGGCTGAGGCAGCAGAATTGCTTGAACCCAGTAGGCGGAGGTTTCAGTGAGCCGAGATGGCGCCACTGCACTCCAGCCTGGCGCCTGGCGACGGAACAAGACTCTGTCTCAAAAAAAAAAAAAAAAGAAAAAGAAAAAGAAAAAAATACCTAAGTGATCCACATTAGAGGGTGATGTAGTGAATATTACATAATCATTTTTAAGTAAATAAATATATGTGAAATTAATTGGATGGATTAACCTTAGGCAGTAGAGAGTAGAATAAGGCAGAAATAACATGGCCAAGGGACCCGAGAGTCACCGGGTCTGCTAAAGGCTTTTGAGCTGGGCGCTAAAGGATGGGGTCAAATTCCTCATGAGGGCCTGGGTGGGTCCATGGGTCCAGGGCAGAGTGTTCAAGTGTCAGAGACAGGAGAACCTGTGTTGGCCTCAGCAGAGCCCGGTTCTCTAGAACGCAGTGGACTTACAGATAATTTTACGGTCACAGCATGAGGAGCCCTGGATAGTGGTGTGAGAGGGTGGGGCTCAGTGCCATCCTCAGAGATCCTTCTGCCCTAGGGCTGGAGAAGTGGCTGGCAGGGCAGCAGCCAGAGCTTCTCCCTGCCTCAGCCTTTGATTTGTTCCCATAGGAAGCTCTCACAATGAACAGATCTTCCAAGATTTCAGTCGCTTTTAGATTTCAATCGCTTTCAGATTTGAATCGCTTTCAGATTTCAAGATGGCAGAGTTCAGACTCCTCTGGCATATTTCATGGTAGAGTAGGAAGTCCGCCCTGCCAGGGCTGGGCTGTTGCTCAGCCACCCAGTCTGCATCTTTGGGCAGGTCCTTCCCTTTCTAAGCATCACTCTTCCCACTGTTGTGAAAATCTGAGCAAGTGAGTGAGAAGCACAGGAAAGATGCTGTGAGTCCCCTCCACCCCACAGAGTCCACAGCCCTGCAGGGCTCTCCAGCTGCTCAGCCTGACGATCCTGGTCTCCTGGAACCCGGCCCTTGCTCTCTTTTGATTTCCCTGATATCCATCATGTTTATCTTCTGCTTTCAAGGCTCCAATTCCAGGGACGTCTTATTCTGACCCATGGGTTGGGGCTAAGAGGTAAACACATTCCTCACCCGCTTCTCATAGCTCACATTCTTTCTCTGAAGTCCCTGTCCTAGAAAGGATATAATCACTATTGTCGGAGCCTTAGCCTGGTGAGCATGCCCAGGAAAACTTGATTTTAAAAACTGACTCTGTATCTCTTTCATCACTCTGGCTGATGGATAAATATCAGGGTTTAACTCACACATTCTCAGATGTGTCTGAGTATTTTTAGCCTTCTACTTCCCAATGAAGACTGATAAGCTTTCTCATAGCTGGCTCAACTCTTATATTTATGTTTTGTGCGCAGCACATGCTGAATCCAAGAAGAATTAAGAATCTAATGTAAGCTGTGTAAGAAATCCACTCATCTGAAATCGTAGTTAAAACTATTATCTCAAAACACTAAAATTCATTTCAAAAAAGATTACACGTTAACTACAATAAACAGGTAGGATTTATATCACGCAGCAGAATAAAAGCAAAGAACAGGTCACTCTTTCCCCTCTTATTTAAATGACTTTCCAGCTGTTCTAAAAGCATGCAAGTGTCTCATGTGAGTAGAAACTCTCCCTAGGATCATTTGTTTAGTAAGTGATTTTTTTCTAAGGCTTCGTGTTGCATTTCAAACAGATCTCACTCCCACTGCCCACCCCCAAGTTAGGCTTCTAAATTGAAGTTCTGGGACCAAAATGCAAATAATTGTGTGGTAATATATTGGGGCAGTAAAGTAACGGATTTAAATGTCCCACCTACTTTTCAGGGAAACCTGGGCTCCTTGGAGTCCCCAAGAAGTCATCATTGGTTGAGCTTCATTTTCATGGTGGAAAAGGGTTTTTCTCCTGGAGCATAGTTATTAGAAAACACCAGCCATGTTGAGGCAAACTTTTATAAGCTGTAACAGAAGCATCCCTTTCTTAAATGAGTGATCGAGACATAATTGAACTACTTTGCATGTGGCTTAGCAAAGCCATTGGCGAGCTGTGTGGTCTCAGCCTTCTGTTTTCCCTCAGAGCCTTAAATGAACTCCTCTCTATGGCCCTTACACATCTCAGATGCAGAGATTCTCTGAGGTTCCTGCAATGGGACTGATGATGGGAAGTTTTCAAATAGGACAGACTTCTGGACCTGACAACAACCTACTGAACTTGTGTCTCTCAGGGAGGGCCCGGGAGCTGTGTCTATAGGAAGTTCCCAGGTGCTTCTATTTGGGAGTCCTGGAGGCAGAGGTGTGGGCCATTAGCCATTCTGCAGTGGACCCCCTGGTTTGATAAATCCTGACCTGATTTTGATTCTAAATGGAGAGAGGGGGCTGGGCACGGCGGCTCAAGCCTGTAATCCCAGCACTTTGGGAGGCCGAGGCAGGTGGATCACAAGGTCAAGAGATCGAGACCCTCCTGGTCAACATGGTGAAACCCCGTCTCTACTAAAAAAAAATACAAAAAATTAGCTGGGCATGGTGGCACGTACCTGTAATTCCAGCTACTCGGGAGGCTGAGGCGGGAGAATTGCCTGAACCCAGGAGGCGGAGGTTGCGGTGAGCAGAGATTGCGCCATTGCACTCCAGCCTGGGTAACAGGAGCGAAACTCCATCTCAAAAAAAAAATAAATAAAAATAAATGGAGAGATGGACACAAATATAGCCAAGAAGAAATCTCTGTTAGCTGAGAAAGTATGCAGTCCTTTCTCAAGACAGAATGGATGGGCTGTGTCAGTAAGAGGTGGAAACTGTAGTCTCCTCAAATTAATTTTCATTTTGATGACCCCTAAACAAATCTAGTGGGAGATTTTCCTGTTGTCATCACATTTTTGGGGGAGTAGGTAGATTCGGTGCCTCATATCTTCACATTAAGAAGGACAGGCAGAGAACGCAGTACCATATAAAAATGATAATAACTCTAAAAGCGTCTGTTCTCTGAGGGGGAGCACATTCCAGGAAATTGTAGGAAGGGAACCAGTTCACGGCCATCTGATGGGAGCGGATCTTGCCCCGGAAGGGAGGCGTACCTCAAACTCCTAGACACTGGCCGGAGCCGTCACTGGGTATGAACTCCATCTAAATTGCTGGCTTCCTGTCGTGTACTTCGATCTAGTGCCAAGTTTGAGGATGACTCCTGCAACTCTCTCTGGCATCATGCACAGCTATGCACAGTGCAGAGAGAGAAACATGCGATGGGGCCACAGTGGGTAACACTGACTCATGGGGGCTACCCCAGCTTATCCTCAGGCTGCCAAAGACACACCCAAATCTGCAGGTCCAAAAGTCCATGTGTCGAAGTAGACAGAGAAGGGTGTAACCTCACCCTTTGGCAGGGTCTTCTGGTTCAGAGAGACAGTGCCAGCAAAGAGGGCAGATGGAAAGTGGTCAGCATCATCTATGGATTAATTAGTGCTGTCCACTGGAGCCCCGTCAAATGGAAGGTTGCCCGAGTCTCCCAATGGTGCTGTGCAGCTAATGTGATAAATGATTTCGACGGCATGCCAAGCATGCTAACATGGACATAAATGCCAGCATGTTTTATCCCTGCCCACTTATCCCAGGAAGGATGTAATTTCACATCAGAATAAAAGAAAAAAGAAACACAAACGAAGAATCACAAAGCTCTAGCTTTAAAAAACGATACATTTGAAGTCAAAATATGATTTAATTTTGCAATGGCTTGAAAAACCGTTTGTGCTACCAAGCTGTCCTTTGTTGTGAAATAGTCTCAGGTGTGCAAGAACTCAAATAATCAACCTACGGATAACTTCCTGAATGAACTATTGAAGATGACACAAAGATAAGAATGAGAGATTGGTGGAAATGTTAAAAGACTGACAGTGCGGGTTGAGATCAAATAAACATGTGTAATCACTGTATTTTTATTACAAAATATACTAAAAAAAGTTTTTGTCATAGATTATCTGTATTATTAAAAAAACAGAACAAAACTTGAAATGAGCAAACAAGACAAATAAAAACAAATTTTAAAAGCAGGCTATAGGCTGGGCATAGCCTGCTTTTTTTTAAAAGCTGCCTCCTTTGGGAGGCCAGGGCAGGCGGATCACCTCAGGTCAGGAGTTTGAGACCAGCCTGGCCAACATGGTAAAACCCTGTCTCTACTAAAAATACAGAAATTGGCTGGGCGTGGCGGCTCGTGCCTCTGGTCCCAACTACTTGGGAGGCTGAGACATGAGAATCACTTCAACCCAGGAGTCAGCGGTTACAGTGAGCCGAGATTGTGCCATCACATTCCAGCCTGGGTGACAGACAGAGTGAGACTCCAACTCCAAAAAAAAAAAAAAAAAAAAAAAAAAGAAGCAGGTTATAATCCCAATCATAATAATAGGATGAAGGTATCCCTTGGTTTCTTATATTCCATAAATAGAAGTTCAATTTACTATCTTGAAGCATAAATAGAAATATATGGGCTTCAGAATGGCTTTGAAAGGTTTTGTTCCCCCGATAGAATTTAACAGAAGGTGTAGATTTTCCATTTTACTATAGAGTGTAATGGCAAAGAATATCCAGCATATGTGGTAACTGCAGAGAAAGGGCTCTTAAAACGTAGAGGAACAGGTCAAATGGTGGCACGTGTGAAACACCCAGTAACACAAGCTCTGACATTATAAATCAGGAGTGCTATGAATGAGATGTTTTCTAAGCCAGCGTAGATTTATGCTTACCCTTCTGGTAAGAGCTCTGCCTGGCATTTGGAGCTGCAGCTAGCATGCCATGCTGAAACTGACCTCACCCTTGCCCATCTTATCTGTGCTAATGCCCACAAGAAGTGAAAGATACCACGCTTCTTCTGTAATCTCACCCTCAAATACATCTTTTGATGAGGAAGAAGGCAAGGGCTAATGCATGCAATACAAGTTCTGAACATTTCTGTAAGCAGCGAAATGGTATTTACAGACACCACATCATTTCTTTATTTCACCATTACTTTTGAGCAATGACACTGGGTTCTTGAGAGAAAGACCCTTGCTCCATTTCAACCAGCATTGTTTGTCATAAGACAGCCAATAAAGAAGCAACCAACCTAACAATAAAAGCATCCCTTGGTGACAGGAGGACAGAAGCCATAAAGAGAACTGCAATGAGGTGATGTAATAGAGTGCTACCCTAGCTGGGTGGTGATGGTGACACTCTAACAGATGGCAACTGGCAGAATTCCAAAGGACAAGTGCCAGCCAGGTAGAAATGCAGGGAAGAGCGTTTCAGGCAGAGCGAAGAGCTGAGGCAAAGGTAACAGGCAGGGAAAGATCCTGCCATCGAAGAACTGTGGGAAGTGTGGAGAGTCAGAGATGACACAGTGCAGGGCTGGAGAGGAGAACAGCATCTGCTCAGAGATGGAAGCTGAAGTCAGGCTTACCTTGGTAAGCCAGGGTGGGACTTCAGATTGTGTCTGAGTTCTGTAGGTCCATCAGTAAGGTTTACGCAGAGGACTGACACGATCTCATTCCAATGTTGTAAAAAAAATCATGAAAATGTGAAGACCACACTGTAGTGGGCTCTGGGAGACAGTAACAGAATCCAGGAGGCTGGGTAGAAAGCCACTTCAGTAGGCAAGGTGTGAGGGGTTGTGCCGTACACCAGGATAGCAGTGGTGGAGATAGAAGTAGATGAGTTTGGGCCATGTTTTGGAGGCAAAGATAAGAAGACTTGTTGAAGAACCAGATACAGGGAGTGAGAAAAGGGAAGCAACAAAACCTGGAGAAGGAGCAGGTATGTGGGGAAGGAATTGTTTTGGCCATGTTGAGCTAGAGAGGGCAGTTGAGCATCCATGGGAGATACCAATTATGCAGTAGATACAGGGTCAGGATGTGGAGATAAATGATCGGGAGGCCAGGCACCATGGCTGACACCTGTAATTCCAGCACTTTGGGAGGCCAAGGCTGGTGGTGGATCACGAGGTCAGGAGTTCAAGACCAGCCTGGCCAAGATGGTGAAATCCCATCTCTACTAAAAATACAAAAATTAGCTGGGCACAGTGGCAGGCACCTGTAATCCAAGCTACTCAGGAGGCCGAGGCAGGAGAATCACTTGAACCTGGGGAGCAGAGGTTGCAGTGAGCTGAGATTGTGCCACTGCACTCCAGCCTGGGCGACAGAGTGAGACTCTGTTTCTTAAACAAACAAACAAAAAACAGCATGGAAGTCATTTGCCAATGGATGCTTTGTATATATATTTTTTATTTATTTTGAGGCAGAGTCTCTCTCTGTTGCCCAGGCTGGAGTGCAATGGCACGATCTCTGCTCACCGCAACCTCTGCCTCCCGGGTTCAAGCAATTCTCCTACCCCAGCCTCCCAAGTAGCTGGAATTATAGGCAGGCACTACTACACCCAGCTAATTTTGTGTGTGTTTTTAGTAGAGACGGGGATTTCACCATATTGGCCAGCTGGTCTCAAACTCCTGACCTTGTGATCCACCTGCCTCGCCCTCCCAAAGTGCTGGGATTACAGGCTTGAACCACTGCACCTGGCTGGATGCTTTTTATAGACAAGGATTAGGGTGTACTCAGAGAAGAGGATGAGTCCATGACGGAGAACCACATCAAGGGAACAGTCAGGGGAGAGCCAGGAGGCGGCACCCACCCAGCACAGAAACCAAGATGGAACAGCAGAGAGAAGAGAGGGAGACCAGGAGAGTGTGATGATGAAGACACCAAGACAGGGTGGCATTTCCAGAAGGGAAGGCATCCGTCTGTGCTGTTCTGAGAAGCTGAAGTGTGATGCCAGCAAAATGGACACTCTCACCATTCACTTGTTTGAGATAAAAATGTGCAAAGTTGACATTGGACTGCGTCATTAGGTTGATATCCACTTAGTCTTTGAAGGAATATGTACTCGGTTCCTTTATGAATGTTAAAAGGGGATTTAGAAACAGGAGCATGCTCCAAGTTGAAAGAAAAATACTTCATTTAAAAGTTCACTTTAAAAAGTTGGAAAAGCCAAATCTCTCCCCCTTATAATTAAAACACACACACACACGTGCACAGAGATTTTTAAACAGGTTTTTAATACTCTCATATTTGTAAGGTACTTCATATGTTGATAATGTCTGCATGGTGTGATTTACCTGCATGCAAATTTGGAAAGGATGTTATAAGAATCTGATCAGATGCACGAGGGCGTGTCCCTGTGTCTCACGTGTGGCTGTCATCCCTCAGTGTACTGTGGCAGCAGAGGTTGAGACAGCTACTCTGGGGTGATGCCCAGGTGTGGCCCCGGAGCCCTTGGCCCCTGGCCAGCCACTCTGTGCTGTGAGCTGGATGTAATGTCAAGTATGAGGCTGGCCTCACCTCTCGAGCTGACAGTTTTACTATGACTTTTCTTTTCTTACCAGTTTGACCTGCTTTTGTTTTTAGTCAACAGATAAGCTCCGTGGGGAATTTCTCTAGTTTCTGCATCAAGCATATCATCATTCACAGTATTAACATCAGATAGAGAGTGATAGCAGTGAGGCTGACGACCCCAGCGGGCTGACAATGGGCTGGCAGCACCATCGCTTCTGCCCCAGCCTGCCCTCCCATCCACTGCCACCCGCCACACAGCATGGGAAGAAAGATGAATCTTGTTGGTAGAACATTTGAGTTCATTTATTTATAGCAGACGTATCAAAATGACAAAATTGTTTCTTTGTAAATGACATAATATCCTGAGAAAGGGAACAAAGGCATTGTTAAGAGCTAGGGAAATAGCAGTGAAGACAATTATAAAGTAAACTTCAGGCATTTCTCTTCTGTGGAAAATGTTAATGTCTTCTGCCAGCGTTAGAAAATATGTTTGGGACGTTTACAGCATCCACAAAGTGATTAAGCTCTTGGCCATATAAAAATTGCCTACATTGACTTTGCTCTGTGCATTTGGCTGCAGGAAATGAGATTTGAGGCCTAAGCGTGAAGCCAGTCGACTTATTAAGGGCTACTTAGTGGCACACCTAATTATGCATAGAAAAATGTGTTTCCAGAATTGCATCAAGCAGAGCTAACAGTGACCATAATGGCATTAATATAGGTAGAAAAGCTTTACATGTAAGAAGGCCCATCATTATGTCATCTGTAATGGCAAAAACAAAAGAAAACAATAAAAACGGGGGAATGGATGAATTACGGCATAGCTGAATATTGGAATATTATGCAGACAGGATTTTTGTGAGCTATTTTAGGTTATGGGAAAATACTGATTATATAATAATACTTTTTTTTTGAGATGGAGTCTCTCTCTTTTGTCTAGGTTGAAGTTCAGTGGCAGAATCTCAGCTCACTGAAACCTCTGCCTCCCGCGTTCAAGCGATTCTCCTGCCTCAGCCTCCTGAGTCACTGGGATTACAGGCACCCACCACCATGCCCACCTAATTTTTGTATTTTTAGTAGAGATGAGGTTTCTCCATGTTGGCAAGGCTGGTCTTGAACTCCTGACCTCAGGTGATCTGCCCGCCTCAGCCTCCCAAAGTGCTGGGATTACAAAGTGTAATCCCAGCACTTTGGGAGGCTGGCCAATAATGCTTTTTAAAAACAGAGCAAGAAACAACGATGGCAGGAAATATACCAGCAGGCTAACAAATATTACTGCAAAATGGAGGGAATGTGGATGGTGGTTGTTTTTCTTTATTATTTTCTGTATTTTCTAAAGTGTCAAGAATGAATCTATGTTTTAGAAATCAGATGATGCCATCTTAGGATGGTGATATGGTTTGGCTAATCTCATCTTGAACTGTAGTTCCCATAATCCCCATGTGAGGTAGGAGCGACCTGGTGGGAGGTAATCGAATCGTGGGCGGCAGGTCTTTCCCATGCTGTTCTCATGGCAGTCAATGAGTCTCATGAGATCTGACGGTTTTATAAATGGGAGTTTCCCTGCACACGCTCTCTTGCCTGCCGCCATGTAAGAGGTGACTTTGCTTCTCCTTTGCCTTCTGCCATGACTGTGAGGCCTCCCCAGCCACGTGGACCTGTGAGTCCATCAAACCTGTTTTCTTTATAAATCACCCACTCTCAGGTATGTCTTTATCAGTAGTGTGAGAGCAGACTAATACAGATGGCTTCCTGTTGCAGGGGAAAAACATCCCAGGCTTGGAAAGGGATCTGCCTGCTTCTTTCCTCATCTCATTCTGCCCTCCCCTTCCCTACCAGCCATGGACCTCCTTTCCATTTCTCCCCATGTGTGAAGTTCTGTACCAAGAAGGCCACACACCTGCTGTTACCTCAGCCTGGACCAGTGTCCCTAAGCTTCTCTGGCACCCTCCTTATCTTTGGCTGGTGGCTCTCTCTCATCTTTAAATTCTTCGGAGGATCTTTTCTGTACCTCCTCATCTGAAAGAAACCCTGTCCTTTGCCCCATGTCTTCCTCTGCAGCAAAACCAGCTTCACCTGTGTGCTCCCTTGGTCCTTGCCTCTTGCTGATTTGTAGGCTCTTTGCTCATTTTTCCCACCACGATGGTAGCAGGCGTCAAACAGCAAGCATTCAATGCACGTTTCTCAAACACATTACATGCGTGGCAAGTAAAGCAATATACTTTAAAATAAACTTTACTTTGGAACAGTTTGAGATTTACAGAGAAATTGCAAAGAAAACAGAGTTCTCAAACACTCACATCTATTTTGTCTCTATCATTAGCATTTTTCATTACTATGATTTATCACAACTAATGAATGAATATTGAAACATTGTTACTCATTAAAGACTACACTGACACTTCCTTAGTTTTCCTTCCATGTAGGATCCCACATGACATTCAATTTCCTAGCTCCACAGGCTCCTCTGTGCTGTGACAGTTGCTCTGACTTTTCTTATTTTGTTGGTTTTTTTTTTTTTTTGTGACATAGTGTCGCTCTGTCACCCAGGCTGGAATGCAGTGGCATGATCTCAGCTCACTGCAAACTCCACCCCCCAGTTTCAAGTAATACTTCTGCCCGAGTACCTGGACCTACAGGCACATGTCACCAGACCTGGCTAATTTTTGTACCTTTAGTAGAGATGGGGTTTCACCATGTTGGCCAGGCTCGTCTCAAACTCCTGACCTCAAATGATCCACTCACCTTGGCCTCCCAAAGTGCTGGGATTATAGGCAGGCATGAGCTGCCGCACCCAGCCTTTTCTTGTTTTTGATGACCTTGACAGTTTTGAGGAGTGTTGGTTACTCCTAACTGAGTAGGACATTTATAGAATGTCCCTCAGTTTTGGTTTGTTTGGGGTTTTTCTCACAGTTAGACTGGGGTTAAATTTAATTTTAATATACCATTCAATGTCCTTGAATGGTGCATTAGAATTCTTCATAAAAATGCACCATTAAAGACTACACTGATACTTCAATGGAGGATCATTGCCTTTACTCAATGTCAGATGAACCAACAGGATCTATGTAGATCTATATCTATATATCTATAGACAGAGGTGGGGAGAGAGAGAAAGAGAGAGCTTTATTTTAAGGGATTGGCTCCCTCAATTGTGGGGGCTGTCAAGTCTGAAATCTACAGGGCAGGCTGGCAGGCTGGGGCCTTGGGGAGTGGATGCTGTAGCTCACGTCCGAAGGCAGGGTCTGGTGGCAGAATGGCCTCTTCAGGTCTTCAGGAGGATCTCAGCCTTTTTCTGTTTTTTTCGTTTGTTTTTTATTTTTTGTTTTGAGACGGAGTTTCATTCTTTCACCCAGACTGGAATGCAATGGCGCGATCTCGGCTCACTGCAACCTCCACCTCCTGGGTTAAAGGGGTCCTCCTGCCTCAGCCTCCCATGTAGCTGGGATTGTAGACACCCGGCATCACACCTGGCTAACTTTTGTATTTTTAGTGGAGGCGAGGGTTTCACCATGTTGGCCAGGCTGGTCTCGAACTTCTAACCTCAAGTGATCCACCTGCCTTGGCCTTCCAAAGTGTTGGAATTACAGGTGTGAGCCACCAAGATGGCCCTCAGTCTTTTTCTCTTAAGACCTTTGTATTGGATGAGGCTCACCCATATTATGGAGGATCATTGCCTTTACTCAATGTCAGATGATTTAAATGTTAATCATACCTCAAAAGTGCCTTCCCAGCAGCATCCAGATTGGTATTTGATCACACATGTGGACACCATAGCCCAGCCAAGTGGACACGTCAATTAACCTCTGTCGAGGGTGGCCCCAGAAGTGTGCTTCCAGACAAGAGACAAGGGAGAGAGGGGGGTGGTGGGTGGGAAGGAAGGTCTGTCAGTAGCAGCACCGTCCAATTCAGGAACAGAAAGCTGCTGCCTGGTTGTTAACCTCTGAACTCCACGGCTGCCGGCCCCAAGTGGAACTGCTCCTTACTAACCGCAAACCAAACGTGACGTCAGCCCATTACAGTGCAGAGGCTGCGGGGAGATAATGTTTGTAGAAATTATTTCATTTCCTGGAGAAAGGTCAGAATCTGAATTGATGGGAATATAACTTCAGAATGTGTAGACTCTTGTTGGGTGTGGTGGCTCATGCCTGTAATCCCAGCATTTTAGGAGGTTGAGGAGGGTGGATCGCTTGACTTCAGGAGTTTGAGACCAGCCTGGGCAACATGGTGAAACCACCTCTTTAAAAAAAAAAAAAAAAAATACAAAATGCAAAATACAAAAAAAAAAAAAAATAGCTGGGGTGGGTGGTGCATACCTGTAGTCCCAGCTACTTAGAGGGCTGAGGCAGGAGGATCACTTGAACCCAGTAGGTTGAGACTGCAATGAGCCAAGATGGTGCCCCTGCAGTCCAACCTGGGTGACAAAGTGTGACCCTGACTCCTGTCTAAAAAGGGGAATATGTGGACTCTTCAGCTGAAGGGGATACACACAAAGGAAGGGTTCAGTGTGAATGATGAGAGCCCTAGGACTCTGCAAGTGTTATGTCTTTGTTTTTGAGACAGAGTCTAACTCTGTCACCTAGGCTAAAGTGGCCCAGTCTCAGCTTACTGCAACCTCTGCCTCCGGGTTCAAGTGATTCTCACTGAGCCTGGCCTGTTACATGGTTTCTTAAGAAGCTACTCCTCCAGTTCCAACATGGTGGCTCACACCTGTAATTCCAGGACTTTGGGAGGCCAAGGTGGGCAGATCACCTGAGATGAGGAGTTCAAGACCAGCCTGGCAAAACGCCATCTCTACTAAAAATACAAAAATTAGCCAGGCGTGGTGACACGCACCTGTAATCACAGTTACTGGGGAGGCTGAAGCAATAGAAAAATTGCTTGAACCTGGGAGGCAGAGGTTGCAGTGAGCCGAGATGACACCATTGCACTCCATCCTGGGCAACAGAGTGAGACTGTATCTTTAAAAAAAAAAAAAAAAAAAAGCTACTCCTCCAGCAATTTTTATTCCCTAGAGGCTCTTTCTCCCACTCTGGGAATGCTCAAGTAGTAATAATTGCCCCATCTTGCATTAATATTGAGCGTTCTCATGGCTTCCATGAGTATGATTCCATTCTCTTTATGTGATCTTCCTAGGACTAGCACATTCAGGTGGTCCTAAATAAGGAAGATTTAACTGCTAAAAAAAAAATAGAAGTATATCAGCAGAATGAGTTTGATTGCAAATAACAGCAAATATCAGCTTGACCTGGCTTGAGCAATAAGGTGTTTGTATTCATTGGGTAGCAACACATGCAGAAGTGCAGATAGGGGAGTGCCGAGTCATCTAAATGGAAGTCTGCTCAGGTAGCAAGCAGGGGACATGGGGACATGGACTTGTGTGGCTTTGCATGATAACTGGGTTATGAGGACCAACTTTAAGCCTATATGTCAATCAGTCTATGTGAGGTTGGACTGATTTCTACTGCTTGCAGCCTCTACAGGAGCATTTATACTGGTTTCCTTTTTTACTTTCTACCTGCAGATATGGGGATCACCCCTGTGAGAGTCTAACAATTTTGCCTTCGCCATTAGGTGAGCTTGATTCCTAACACACTTTCCCTGGCTGGAGGCTGTCGAGCTATGAGAAAGAGGAAATTAAGAAGAGAATGAAAGAGGAAATTGAGAATGATTAAGCAGGACACTATTTTCAGCTTTCTTGGCCGATGAGATAACGGCTAGGTGAATGCTGAGTGGCCTCACAAGGCATCATGTCCCCCTTTCTGGCTCCTGATCTAAACCTGTTTTATGACTTTGTTTACCAGGCATTCTTTCAGCCTGGCGACCTCCCCTGTGGTCCTTGTCTTTTGCAGATGCATGATTTACTGCTGAGCTTGTGTCTTCTAGTTAATTAACGATTGTTATCCAAGTTACTGATTGTTCTGACAATACTGATAATCAGCATCACCTGTTTCCCATTGATCCTTTAACTCAGTATTTGTTCCCTTTGACAGTTCCTCAGAATCATCCCTCAGGAACTTTCTGTTCCTTTTATTGTTTGAGTAATGATCTGCATCGAGGTAATGATGTTAAAGAGAAAAGTATATAATGGAACCTACTGCACAAATAAAGTCGCTGTTTGAGCACTGCTGTTTGGGTGCTGCCTAATCAGTCCTCCAGACCCCGTCTCTCTCTGTCTCCTCTTTTTCTGAGCACGCTCTCTTCCAGGTTTGGGACCCTCTCGCTGGATGAGATTCCCGGGCTCGTGTTCAGTTCACAACATGCAGACATCTTTAAGATGAACAAGGTGAACACCATTAACCATGGTAACTTGCGCCGTGCGGTCTCTGCTCCTGGAGATCAGACAGAGCCCGGAAAACAAAGAAGCACATGGTCCTGATATTAAGATACAAACATGCCAACAGCTTGCATTAGTATTTGTGGAATGGATGAGTGAGTCATGATCTATTTCCCCAAGCTTCAGCTGGGTGTGCTTTTCATGTAACCATTACTCATAAAGTGTAAAGGTCAATTATGTTGGGAAGGAAAGAGTTTTGTTATTCATGCATACAGCACTCAGGTATGCTTCCCTGAGCATCACAGAGCAGGGCTTTCCTGAGCTCACTCCTGCAAAGGCCGCGCCTATTCACAAATGTTGACTTTGACCAGAGGGTAGAGACTGTATATGCGAATTGTTTGTGTTTGAGAGCTTACTAAGCCTCTTAAAATTTGAGCTGAGAAATTCTATAACGTGTGACTTCAAATGTGTCACTGAGTTTGAGTTTACTATAATGCATAAAAATATTTCTAAGACTTGTAATTGTTTCTGTTTACAGAGTTTGATGCACATGTGAGCATTTATTTACTTATTCAAAATTCAGAAGTTCTAAGCAGTATAAAAATGGCTGAACAATTGTAAGAACTTTAGAAACCATAGGAAAAAAAGCTGACATTATTACGGAACAAAACAAGTAGACTAGGAGATAAAAATATAGGTTTGTGTTTCTGAAGCTGGCAGGGTCCCCAGTGAAAGAAAAGAGATGTCAGGATGGGAAGAATGATAACCACAGCCTCATCACACAGGAGTGCGGCTGCTTCCATCAACTAGGGGTGCGTGCTCACAGCTGCAGGCACTAAACCCACAGCGTGACGCTGAGACAGGAGGTCAGCACGTCAAATAATTGCAAGTACGTTATTGTGGAAGGCAGAATAATGGCAGCACTCCTCCCCCACCCTCACAAGATGTCCATGGCCTAATTTCAGGGACCTAAGAATGTGTCATATGACATGGTAAAGAAGAATTAAGTTTGTAGATGGAATTAGAGTTATCAATCAGTTGACATCACAAGGGGTTTTAAAGGTGGAAGAAGGCGGAAGAGACAGGCTGGGCATGGTGGCTCACACCTGTAATCTCAGCATTTTGGGAGGCTGAGGTGGAGGACTATTTGAACCCAGCAGTTCGAGACCAGCCTGGGCAACATAGTGAGACTTGGACTCAACAAAAATAAAAAATTAACCAGGCACGGTGGTGCATGTCTGTGGTCCCAGCTACTCAGAAGGCTGAGGTGGGAGGATCACTTGGGCCCAGGAGGTTGAGGTTGCAGTGAGCTATGCTACAACTGTGCCTTCACCCTGGAGTGCCGAGCAAGACCCTCTCCCGCCCCCCTGCCCCTGCTAAAAATAGAGACAGTAAGAACAATGAGATGTGACAAGATATTGACCCTCTGTTAAGGCCACCAACAAGACAAAATACAAAAAACACATACAGCCCTGCCAACACCTTGATTTTAGCCCATGTCAGACTTCTGAACTTCAGAACTGTAAGATAATAAATTTGGTTTCTTTTTTTTTTTTTTTGAGATGGAGTTTCACTCTTGTTTCCCAGGCTGGAGTGCAATAGCACAATCTCGGCTCACCACAACCTCCACCTCCTGGGTTTAGGCAATTCTCCTGCCTCAGCCTCCCGAGTAGCTGGTATCACAGGCACGCGCCACCACGCCCATCCAATTTTTGTATTTTTAGTAGAGACGGGGTTTCACCATGTTGACCAGAATGGTCTCGATCTCTTGACCTTGTGATCCACCCACCTCAGCCTCCCAAAGTGCTGGGATTACAGGCGTGAGCCACTGCGCCCAGCCAAATTTGGTTTCTTTTAAGCACCGCATTGATGGTAATTTGCTACAATAGCAATAGAAAACAAAAAATTATATTAATAATTTTGAAGATGGCATATTTCCCAGGTCAAACAAATCATCATTTTGAATGAGACTTTGATTCCAGAAGAAAATTTACCTAAGGAAAGGACCTAACTGGAAACTAATACATGAAAGTTCTTGGTGGCTGTGAAGGTTTTTTCCTAGGACTGGAAATACCCAGGGCTCCCCTCACCTTTGAAGCCAACTTAATTGGAGAGCCATGCCGCGATCCTCTGGGGAGACAGGTGTCCCTATTAGAGTCTTCTTCAGGTGTCTGCAGTTACCTTACCCAGGTCTATATGCTCCTTGAGAACAGGGAACATATTTATCTAATTTTCAGGACCAAATGCAACATCTAGTCTCTAACAGTGGCTAAATAGATGTTTTTTGAATAAATATTTCCGGTGTCATTGATGGAATATTCTGACAAGTAGAAAGATCACAGCTGGGAAGAGGGAGGCTGGGTGGAAGCCGGGAAATGATCTTTTGATTTTTTACAGGAACAGAGCTTTAGATAAAGCAAGTTTCAAATCATCTTGGCTTTGTTGTGTTTCTTTTCTTTTTTTTGGATGGAGTCTCACTGCTGCGGTGTGATCTCAGCTCACTGCAACCTCCAGCTCCTGGGTTCAAGCAATTCTCTGCCTCAGCCTCCCAAGTGGCTGGGATTACAGGCGCCTGCCACCGCATCCAGCTAAGTTTTGTATTTTTAGTAGAGACAGGGTTTCACCATCTTGGCCAGGCTGGTCCTGAACTCCTGACCTTGTGATCCACTTGCCTCGGCCTCCCAAAGTGCTGGAATTGCACTCGGCTATTGTGTTTCATCTCTGCAGAATTGGACTTCTGTGCTCAATTCAATGAGAACACTCAGGGGCACATAATGGGATCATGGACTTACTTTCAAAGCATGTCCCCCACATATTAACAATTGCTCAAAATTATAGCATCTGTTTAAAGTTGAATCAACTTGAACTCTCTATTTGTAAAAATGGAGTTTACATAAGAGAATGGAAACCATGTGCAGATATTTAGTATGACACTTCTGTTAACACCATTTTGACAAATAAAAAGAAACGATTGTTCGGGGAGAAATGTTCATTCCAAATCTATTTAATATAAGACCCTCCAAAATTAGGAAATGGAACAACATTTGTTTTTGAGACGGAGTCTCGCTCAGTCATGTTGCTTGGTGCAATGGTGCGATCTCGGGTCACTGCAACCTCTGCCTCCTGGGTTCAAGTGATTCTCCAGTCTCAGCCTTCCAAGTTGCTGGGACTACAGGCACGTACCATCATGCCCGGCTAACTTTTGTATTATTGTAGACATGGGGTTTCACCATGTTGGCCAGGCTGCTCTTGAACTCCTGACCTCAAGTGATCCACCTGCCTTGGCCTTCCAAAGTGCTGGGATTACAGATGTGAACCACCACACCCGGCCAGAAATGGAACAACTCTTAATGAGTGACATGAGCTACCAAACAAAAGAACACTATGTGAATTCCAGGGTCCAGGGTCCTAGAATTGCCTGGAGCTGGACCCCAGCTCTCCAAGTCCGTACACACGTGCCCTGGGTGCTCAGGCCACAGACCCTGTTGCAATGGGAAGAGAGAATTTCCTCTTGCAGGAAAGTGGGCTACAGAGACAAAGGGTGGTGGGTTGTGGGTGGTGGGAGAGGCTTCGACACACCCTGGGCCCAAGCCTCACTAGTGATGGTGGGAGGGTATGGGGAAAAGCCATAGGGGATTCTGGGGGAGGTCACAGGGTTGGGGGTGACAGCAAGCTAAGTGGTAGCCAGTGGCGAGGCCCCTAGTGGTTGAGTTTTATTGGGAATGAGGCTGGACAGGGAGTGACCCTAAGGCCCAGGTGGCGGTGGCAGAGCTGGGAAGGGAATTTAGGGAACTCACTCACTTGGCTCCATGCTTGGGGACACAGCACAGGCGAGGCTGGTGGGCAGGTTGACCTGCTGACGGCCCCTTTAGACCCATGTCCCAGATAGTCCCCGGGACCTGTCTCCTTGGACCTGACTCCTTGGAGTTGAATTTCCCGGGCCCTGCTCTTCCTCTTTCACCGGGCCAGGCTTTAACATCTTTATCCTCGAGGAACGAGGAGGTTTGGGTGACCTGCTTAGTGCCAGGGCAGGACATACACCACCCGAGTCACATTCTGCTGGTGTCTTTTAATCAGGCAGGAAAGCTCACTTCACAAGGAGGTTCTGTGTCACCAGAGGTGACAGAAATGAAGACATCAAAGCAGCCCTCAGGGGCCCTCCCCATCCCCTTCCCAGGTTTTACCCCTGGCCACTCCACCCACTGCCTACCGTTGGAAGGTGGGGGTGGGTGTGCCACCCCTCACACTCCGGGACGTAGAACTCCACCTACCCACAAAACCCACTTCCTCAGAAGCGTTAGGGCTGCCTTGGTACCCTAACTGCAGGTGTAGGGGGTGAGACCGAGGGAGGGGCAGTTAGGGCTGAAACCAGCAGGAGGGAAGCAAGCCCACCCAGCTTCGGGGTTTCTTGTGAACTGTCAGGGCCTGCCTTTGGAAGTGGTCCTGAGACTGCTGGAAGAAATGAAAACGATGAAGTGAGAAAGTATGCATGAATCACAGATCTTCCTTCCCCTATGAGGTCGCCCATCTACTTAACAACAACGTGAAAAAACGGTCACACACACACTGAGGAGGGAAACGCTTTGTTTTTCTGCACTCTCTGAGCCCATCAGACAATGGGACTGCTGAGCAATCTCTTCTACCACTCAGCATTGATGGATTTCAGGGCAGAGTAACATGTTGGAAATGAAAGTTTCTCTTCTACTCCCTAAGAGATGAAGGCACAGAATCCAAGAAAGGATCCTTGGCTCAGAAAATCACCTGCCATCGGTGGCTTGGGGCAGGTGGAGCATCAGCATCTAACCCGTGGGAAGAACTTCCCCAGTCATCAACAGACCCCTTTGCCCAATCCCCAGAAGTCCCCAGAAGTTTCCAGGAGTGTCAACAGATGGGGAAGGGATTGGCCGCTCTCACCCTCCAAACTGTGAGGGTTTCTCTTCCCATTTCTCCAGGAGGCAGTGGCTGTGTGTTTGCCCAAAGCAGATTTCAAAAGACAGGCTTAGAAGACGCTTCTGAGAGTAGCAACCCTCCCACTCAGGGTGGAACCAAGTTCAGTGAGCGCCTCTCCCCAGACAGCTGAAATTGATGCAGAGGTCAACGCCTTCTTCCTCGGAAGCAGAGCGAGAAAGATTCCTGATTACACTGAGCCTGTGAAACAGCTCCCACCGTTGAAGAGCCAAGAGGTGTGTGAAGCACCTCTCAATCATTTAAGACTTGATTGTTTAAAATGAAGCTGGGCGGGTTATTCTCAGGGCAGATGTAAACATCGACCCCATTGTCCACACAGCTCTCTGGCTTGCACCACGAGCCAGCTGCAGCTGCTTCTGGGTTCCAGGTTGTCTGGCAAATCCTCCTACCCCCACCTCTCCCTTCTAGATTTTTCTGAGCTGCCACTTCCTTTCACCCTCCAGGCAAGCAGGACCTGAAAACCCCTCTCAGAAAGGGGTGCATCAAACTCATTTGACGCACACAAATTCTCTGAGGGAGAATCCCTTGACAAGCAGGTTCTGAGGCCCTGGGGCTGGGGCTTGAGAGCCTGGGTCACTAACACACCCAGTGGTTGTGGATGGCTGGGCCACACCTGGAGTGGCCAAGGTTTTAGAGCATTACTTATGGTGGGTCTCTTTCTAGCTGGGCTGTCCCCTCCTCGTTTCTCAAAAGCTGCTGACTGTTTGCTGGAAGGGAAGGCTGGACTCCTCTGCCCCACCTTCCACCCACGCCTCCCCTTCCCCTCCGCCCCACACCCATGTATCTGCTCCCTGGTCTGTTTCCTGTGCATCTCTAGGACATTGCCTTCATTCATGTCACCTTTTTGTTGTTGTTGTTTCATGAACTTTAGTTAAGATAACTAATTGCCACAGAAAAAACCGGCTCAAAATAATTTAATCCACACTTTGAGAGAGGGAGAAAAAAGTACACCGTGCAGGGGAACCTGAGGAACGTAGAGAATCATCCAATCAATGACTATTCCAGGCATTTCCCTGAGAATGCAAACTTCGACGCACCTCCAGCCCTCCAGGAACTTGCCACTTTTACTGTTTTTACCTCCTCGCAGTGCAGAGTCGCACCAGGAAGTACCCAAAGAACTCAGTGTGATCCTCCGGAAGCCTCACCCCTCATCGCCATCACCCTTCTGCTACACCCAGTCTTTTTCTCAGCATAAGTATTTTACATATTTCCGATCAGTGTGTAATTTAAAATCTACTTCTTGACATTTTTACTTAATACGTTTTTAACTGTCACTAAAAATTCCTGAAAAAACGAAAGAGCTGTTTTGATTGTATGCGTGTGTTGTCATTTACCTAATAGTTTCCTGTTGCTGGAGACACAGAATCCAACTGAGGATTTGTTTTGTGGAACATTTTTTCTTTTTCTTTCTTTCTTTTTTTTTTTTTGAAACGGAATCTTGCTCTATCACAGAGACTGGAGTGCAGTGGTGCAATCTTGGCTCACTGCAACCTCAGCCTCCCAGGTTCAAGGATTCTCCTGCCTCAGCCTCCCGAGTAGTTGGGATTACAGGTGCCTACATGGGAGACTGAAGCAGGAGAATCCTTGAAAATTAACCCACTAATTTTTGTATTTTGAGTAGAGATGGGGTTTCACCATGTTGGCCAGGCTGGTCATGAACTCCTAACCTCAGGTGATCTGCCCACCTCCGCCTCCGCCTCCTAAAGTGCTGGGATTACAGGCATGAGCCACCAAGCCTGGCCTGTTTTGTGGAACTTTTGAAACCACAGAGATGCATGCTCACATCTCATGGACACGACCCGAATTGGATGAAGTTACCTTTCACATATGGAAGTAGGGGAGACCAAGTTTTCATTTGTCCACTCACTCACTCAGCAAATTTCATCGCACAGTCCCCATGTGCCAGGTTGGTTCAGGGAAAGCTCTTTGTCCGTCTGAAGACTATTAGGAGGTTACATATTCATCAGTCCACTTCAAGTTGGTCAATCATCTTTGAGCATGAGAGATAAGAGCTAACTTTGCTGTAAACCACTCAACACAGAAACCAGCAAGAACTTCCACATGCAGCCCCGTTCCTGGAGTAACAAACCCAACATCCACCACTGCAGACTCTGGCCCGTCACAGATGGTCCCCACATTCTTAGACGCAAGGACTAAGAAGGAGTGACTCAGGATCTGTTCAGAAATTATTTTCAGGAAGCTGGCCCTCTGAGGCCAAACAGTGGGAGGTGGAGGGGACTGGACTTGAATGGGAAGAAACATCCTCATCCATCCTCATCCATCCTCATCCTTATGGAAACCAGTGTCCCTGCTCCCTGTCTTCATCTTCAGGTGCCTCCGGTACAAGTCCACGTGGATGCCTGCCTCAAGCTCATCTCAAAGAAATGCGACACCCTCCTCCCCTGTACTGTGGCACCTGCCAACTGTAGCCCCCGTGGAGAGACACGTATCTCCCCACTGAGTGTATCCACCACAGCCTCCACTCTATCTGGGTTCCTCTCTCCCTTTCTCCTCTAAGTCAGCAGGTGACAGGCTCACCTTGCTTGTGTCTTCCAAGGAACAGACGCTCTAGCATGTCTGCCCCTCAACAGGCCAGCCTGGCCTGGCTGTCTCCTGCTCCCTCAACGGTTTCCCGGAAATACCTGCTGGTAGGTGGGGGGTGGCCTAATTCTTGCCGGAGACTCCTTGGCCTTTGATTCTGGTGAGCTGTGCTAGTCCCCATGCAAACACAAAGCCTCTATTCCCTTTGGGGGGCCTTTTGCAGAGCCTGACAGCTGGACTGGAGATCCAGGCAGGCCTGCACTTAGCTGTACTCTTGCCTCTAGGGACTGTTCAAATGTGGGGCCATGATTCAGCTTCCTTGAGCCTGAGAGTTTCCTCTGTACCCTAGAGATAAGGATGCCCACCTCCCAGGCTGTTTCAGTGATCGGATCTGTAAAGCCCTTAGCACGATGTGTAGGAAGAACTCAGTAAATAATATTAATGCTGTAATTGCTGTTATTCCTCAACAGGTTTCCAGGCCTGCCTGCCCTGTGTCCCCTTGGTCTTCCTTGTTTTATCTCCCCAGCTACAAGAGAGAAGTGACTTGCTCTCCACCCGTCTATAAAAGGGATAGGCCATGCCCTGCGTTTTGGTACCCAGTGTTCCACTTGGTTTACATCAGAGAAGGAAGGATAATATTAGAAAGTATATATATACGGGCTGGGCACTCCAACCTCCCTAATCCCAGCACTTTGGGAGGTTGAGGCAGGCGAATCACCTAAGGTCGGGAGTTCGAGACCAGACTGACTAACATGGAGAATCCCTGTCTCTACTAAAAATATAAAATTGGCTGGGCATGGTGGCACGTGCCTATAATCCCAGCTACTTGGGAGGCTGAGCCAGGAGAGGCGGAGGTTGAACCCAGGAGGCGGAGGTTGTGGTGAGCTGAGATTGTGCCTTTGCACTCCAGCCTGGGCAACAACAGTGAAACTCTGTCTCAAAAAAAAAAAAAAAAAAAAAAAAGGCAGATTAATAGGAGAAAAGGCATCCAAAGTTATTCAACATGTGTATACACAGGAAACCTCAGAATGAAGACCCTACCCCCAACAAGGTACAGAAGCTTGAATGTACCATCTTGAGGTTACAGAATGCATGGAGGCTCAGAGCGTGGCCAAAAAGCAGTGACTGTAGTTGGTCAGGTTTTAGTGGCAAGACAGGTTATGGGAGGCGGGGAAGAGGCGGCTTGGCTGGCTAGCACAGGTGGTCTTGTTATGTAGATGAAACCTCACAGGTAGCAGCTCTCTGAGAGGATAGATGATCAATGTTTCTTTCAGATCTTTAAAGGTGTCAGAATCTCCTAAATCAATGTTTCCTACATCAGGACTAGGGCAGGACTGGTTGCATTTCTGCAGATTCTCTAAAATCTACAGAAGCAAATTTCCCCACAAAAGACAGCTGTGCTGGGCCACTTCAGTCTGCCACTCTTGTGGCAGCCAGCTCGAAATATGTCAAAAAAGTGTGTTGGGGGTAAAATATTCTGATTTCCTTTAATGTGTAATAGTATATACAGAAAACTCCAGAGAATCAGCTGAGAGTCGTATAGAATTTTTTTTTTTTTTTTTTTTTTTTTTTGAGACAGAGTTTTCGCTTGCTACCCAGGCTGGACTGCAATGGCACGATCTCGGCTCACTGCAACCTCTGCCTCCTGGGTTCAGGCAATTCTCCTGTCTCAGCCTCCTGAGTAGCTGGGATTACAGGCATGCGCCACCATGCCCAGCTAATTTTTTGTATTTTTAGTAGAGACGGGGTTTCACCATATTGACCAGGATGGTCTCGATCTGTTGACCTTGTGATCCACCTGCCTCGGCCTCCCAAAGTGCTGGGATTACAGGCTTGAGCCACCGCGCCTAGCCAGTCGTATAGAATTAATAAGAGTTGACAACTACAATACAAACGTGGGAAAGAGAACAGCTTTGCATCAGATCAGCACAGAATGGATGTGGGAGAAGAATACGGTTCTCAATAGCACCAAGTACAGAAGCTTAGAATAGCATCAGTAAGGCACATTGGAAAAAAGGAAAACTAGAAATTGTAACGAGACACAAAGGATGAAACTTGAATAAGTGGAGTCACATTCCTCATGTTGCAACAAAATATAGTTTTCTCAGGTTACTTTATGGGTAACAAAATCCAAGTAAAATCTCAAACTAACACTTCATCTTGATAAAATCATTCTATAGTTAGCTTGAAAAGATAAATGACTGCTCAAGAGAGATGGGAATGTTTTACACTGTTGGTGAGAATATAAATTAGTTCAACCATGGTGGAAGACAGTGTGGCGATTCCTCAAAGGACTAGAACCGGAAATCCCATTTGACCCGGCAATCCCATTACTGGGTGTATACCCAAAGGATTATAAATCATTCTACTATAAAGACACATGCACATGAATGTGTCTTGCAGTACTGTTCACAATAGCAAGGATGTGGAATCAACCCAGGTGCCCATCAGTGATAGACTGGATAAAGAAAATGTGGAACATATACACCATGGAATACTCTGCAGCCATAAAAAAGTGAGATTATGTGTCTTGCAGGAACATGGATGAAGCTGGAAGCCATCATCTTCAGCAAACTAACACATGAACAGAGAACCAAACACCACATGTTCTTTCTTATCCGTAAGTGGCAGTTGAACAAGGAGAACACATGGACACAGGGAGGAGAACATCACACATTGGGGCCTATCAGAGGGTGAGAGGCGAGGGGAGGGAGAACATTAGGACAAATGCCTAATGTATGTTAAAACCTAGATGCCAGGTTGATAGGTGTAGCAAACCACCATGGCACGTGTATATCTATGTAACAAACCTGCACATTTTGCACATGTATCCTAGGACTTAAAATATGATGGAAAGAAAATAAATGACTGCAAATATATGTGTGTATGTATGCATGTATTTTAGACAGGGTCTTACTCTTACCCAGGCTGGAGTGCAGTGGCTTGAGCATGGCTCACTGCAGCCTCAGCCTCCTGGGCTCAAAAAGTCCTCTCACCTCAGCTTCCCATGCAGCTGGAACCGCAGGTGCACACCTTCATTCCCAGCTAACTTTCTAAAGGGTCTTCCTATGTTGCCCGGGCTGGTCTGGAACTCTTGGACTCAAGTGATCCTCCAACCTCAGCCTCCCAAAGTGCTCAGATTACCAGAATGGGCCACCATGCCTGGTAAATAGGTTTTTTTTTTTTTTTTTAAACAAAGTAAAAAAATGTTACTAAATTCTAAAACTTAATAAAAAGAAAAGAAAGTTTTCATGTTTCTCACATGAACTAAAGACATAAGCCAGAGACAGGCCAACCACATGCAATAACTTACCATTTTTTAAAAGAGTCATCACAAACTAATGAATAAAGATTATTCTATAAATGGGGTATGATAATTGACTGTTTGAGGGATAAAATTAGCTATTCTTTCATGCCATAGGAAAACTAAGTCCCAAATGCATTTTATAACAAGAAAGCCACAAAGAATTAGAAAAAAATACTTCTGGCACATATTTAAAAACAGTATAGTGGATTATATATCCACAGTACATAAAATTCATTAGAAAACAAACATGAGGACACATTGGTAACAAATCTGAAAGACAAAGGGTTACTTTCCCTAATAGAGAACCCATCTAGGCTGGATAAGGAAAGGGCAGTAATATGAACTCAATGGGAAAGGGTGTCCACAGCTATGCTGGGAGGCTTCTGAGGGTCAGAAACCACTGATGTAGATGTGAACCAGCCAACTTTGCTGGAAAGAAATCCAGCAATTGGTATCAAGAGCATCTGACAAGCTCATAGCTTTTTGACTCAGTAATCCTGTTCTGGAAATGTACCCCAAGGAAAGCTGAAATGAGAACGGGGTTATGCCCCCACCCCGTTGATGGCTGTGTTATTTTTATGTAGGACGCATGGCAGCTGCACTAAGTGACCTTCAAGGGAATGTTTAAGTCAAGTATGAGACATCCACTAGAGGGAATCATTTTTTTAAAGCCACTTACATTTTCCTGTAAAACACTTTTGCTAAAATGTGACGATGGGTATGATACAATTTTAAGCAGAACAGAATACAGCACTGTGTAACAATGGGATTTCACATATGAACAAAGGCACAGGAGGAGGTGGAGGTGTGTGATGTAGGTGAATGGCCGGTGCAGGTGTGTGCTGGGCCCGGAGACTATGTTGGAAATGCATGCATCTCCTTCTCCTCCTGGGTATTGCTAATTTCATCCTTTTTCAAAAACAAGTATACACTGCTTTTATCATAATCAGTATAGAATAAAATATAACCAAGTTTGGAAGATGATGGGGACAAGACCTCAAGACAATTGCTTGAGCAAAGAATGGAGTCACAGCTGGAGTCAAGGGTGGGGCACGTGAGTCCACGTGTGTGTGCAGGTGTGTACAGATGCGCCACAGCACTCAAGAGTTTAGGATGATAGAAACCTGAGCACACACACTGGGAATGAGCAAGATTCCATTGGGTCGGGAGAAGCTGAAAAAGAGTGCTAGGCTGGGCACGATGGCTCACACCTGTAATCCCAGCACTCTGGGAGGCCGAGGTGGGAGGATCACCTGAGGTTGAGAATTTGAGACCAGCCTGACCAACATGGAAAAACCCTGTCTCTACTAAAAATACAAAATTAGCTGGGTGTGGTGGCGCATTTCTGTAATCCCAGCTACTCGGGAGGCTGAGGCAGGAGAATCGCTTGAACCCAGGAGACGGAGTTTGCGGTGAGCTGAGATCGGGCCATTGCACTGCAGCCTGGGTAACAAGAGGGAAACCCCATCTCAAAAAAAGGAAAAGAGGGAAAGGAAGAAAGATGATGCTAAAGAGAGAAAGAAGATAAAGGCACACCTTACAGGACATGAGAAATGGAATCAAGGTTTCCTGTGGAGGTATTGCCAGAGGCATTGGGGCCAGAGCACCTCCATCTTGAATAGGGGCTGAGTAAAATGAGGCTGAGACCTACTGGGCTGCATTCCCAGACCGTTACGTTATTCTAAGTCTCAGGACGAGATAAGAGGTCAGCACAAGATACAGTTCATAAATACCTTGCTGCTAAAACAGTTTGCAGTAAAGAAGCCGACTAAAACCCACCAAAACCAAGATGGCGACGAGGGTGATCTCTGGTTGTCATCCACGACGGTTTACGAATGTTATGGAGACGTCAGAAGGTTACCCTACATAGTGTAAAAAGGGGAGATATGAAGGAATGTTCATGTTTAGTGTATAATCAAGAAATAGTCATAACAATGGGCAACCAGCAGCCCTTGGGACTTCTCTTTCTATGGAGTAGCCATTCTTTTATTCCTTTGTCTTCCTAACAAACTTGCTTTCACTTTACTCGATGGACTCCCCTCAATTAGTTCTTTCTCAAGATCCAAGAACATTTTCTTGGGGTATGAATCCAGACCCCTTTCCAGTAAGAGTATCAGCCATGACCCCTGCAGGAGAAAGTGTTTTTTCTCCCAGAGACTAAAAAGAGATACCGATATTCACAGACCTCCCTGTCTGTGATTTCCAAGAGTGCCCTCCGTGAAGGCGCCCCTCTGTCCTATCCTTCACTCTGCCCCATTGACCTTCATAGCATTCAATGCCACCTGACTTTTTAGAGCTGTATTCTCTGTTTCCCTCTGCCCTGGCAGCCCCAGAGTACAGAGTCCAAGAGAAGACAGGGCAGCTTCGTCCATCCATCCCCGGCTGTCATGTCTTCCGCAGCGCTGGGACATAGGAGAACTCAGTAAGTGCTTATTGAATAAAAATGCTTGTGTTTTCTTTCCTTTTCCTTCCCGTGTTGGATTCAAACCAGAGGATTGCTGGCAAAGACTGGGAGAAACTCATGGTGGTAGTGGGGTGACTGGCCACTGCTAACCAGGCAGAAGGCTGAAACCTGCGGATTTCCTAGGTTAATTTTAGGTGGAGTTGGTGTTTTCCTGGAATGGGCTGGGGGAAGCCTGCTATTCTTTGCAGGGTCTCTGCACACCAGTGGCTGGAGCCTTTGGAGGATTCTCTGCCCAGATTTCAGAGTTCTGTTATCTCCAGCCCCAGCAGGGCTGTTTCTACTTCCTGACTCAGTGTCTCCCACCCCTCCCTCTGACACACACCCAGAGTGCAAAAATCCATTTCCCTTGCCCAACTACGGCTTTCCGGATCTCTGCAGGCTTTGCTCCTTAGTCTTAAAATCCTTTTTGATTCCTTATCAATCTGCCTGTCTTCAGTTACATACCACATAGGTGGCTTTAATATGCATTGTGAAAATCCATCTCGAGTGCTTCCAGAATATAAAAATGTGACCAGATCCAATGGAGTCATTTCAGGAGAGCTAGGGCAGTGCCGAGAGGCTATTTTTACACTCTGCATTCTGGTGGTTTGGTGACCTGCCTGTCTCCTGTTTTCCTGCCCAATGCTGATGCTGAAGGACTTGGTTCTCGGGTTTTGGGTCAGTTCATGGTGCCCGGTGGAGCCCAGCATGGCCCCGGTGAGCTTGGTGTGGGGCTTTTTTTTCTACAGAGGAGCAAAGGTGGAGAAGCCTCCAGGAGACTGGTAAGCAGGGATGCTGAGAGGAGGCTCCACTCTTGCAGAGCAGAGACCTGGAAGTTGCTTCGGGCTGCAGGAGGGTGGAGGGGTGATGGGCTGCAGAATCAGGCTCCTCCCAAGCAGGCGGATCTGGGGAGACCACACCAGAATGCCTGTGGCTCTGCTCCCCCTAAGTCTCAGCTCCTTCTCCCTTCCATAACAGAGCCCTGGATGTTGGCCCTGGTTGGTGTCTTAGATATAGTGAACCCCAAGTTTGTCTTCAAATAATCAGTATGTCAGGATGTTCAGCTCTCTTATTCTTTACTTCTCTATTTAAAAGTTTAATTTCCTTGTAGTTCACATCTGTTCCCCCAGCCACTGGCTCCGTCCTGACTCATCCGGGTCACCTGCTTCAGTCAGTCACCTGCTCCAGTCACCTTCTTTGACCTAGGGCACCCCTGGCTGCCTGCTCTGACCTGCTCATAACCATCCTTCCCTCCAAACCACCCACCCTGCCACTCCAGCTCAGACCCCTGCTCTCTTTAAAATAGCCAATCGGGATTAGTCTAACTTGTGCAGTCTCACCATGGCCAGTAGGGGAACAACATAGTAGTAGGGCCGACCCCCGTCAGGCATAAGTACCCCTTCCCCTCCTTGTCCAGGTGTGTGGCCACCATTGCTCCATCTGCGAGCCACACCCTTCTATAGAAGTAAACTGCCTTGCTGAGAGGATTTATCTTCCAGTGGTATTTCTTTTGCAGCATCAAACTTTTATTTTAATAGGTACATGCATTTGGGTTCCCCCACAGGAAGCCTCAGGCACTGCACAGTGTAAGGGGGAGCCCTGGAGTCCCTGTCCTGACTGTCCTGAGCCCAGACCCCACACAGACACCCAGTGGGATGGCCCAGTGGGTCGACATCCCATCACAGAGAGGCCACTCTGTGGCCGGGTCCACCTGCCCTCTCCCTCCTTGACTTGTTCTGTCTTTGTCAAGCACTTCACTATCTGGAACTGTCAAAACGTGTCTTTGATTATGACCTGTCCTCCATCCAAATGTAAGTACCACAAGGACAAGCATTTGTTTTTGCTTACTGCTGTGTCCCCAGCTCCTAGAATCATGCTTGGTATATAGTAGGTGATCACTACAGGTTTGTGGAGGGAAGAAAGGAAAGATAGAGGGAAGTCAAGAGAGAGAGAAGCAGAAAGGGTGGGGTTTGCTGGTTCTTCCTTGAATGATACCATCCACCCTGGGAGAAGCTGAAAGCCCAGCATGCTGTCCCTCCATGGTGACAGGGACCATCCACACTGCGACCTCTGGCTCAGCTGCCTCCTTCCATGGGCATCAGCCTTGGCTCTGAGCCTTTCCCCAGCCTCTGCTCCCTGGGGGCTCCTGCTGACAGTACCCAAGGGAACACCACCAGCAGAGAGTGTAAGAGGCAGACCAAGTGAGGACCTTCTGGTATGAATAACCACAGGCACCATGGCACTGCTTCTCCCAGGGGAGGAGAGAACAGGGAAAATCAGTGACTCTTGTATTTGGCTCCCGTAAATTCTCCTCATCTGTCTGCATTCATGGGCTGAGAAAGACCTCAAAATGGCCTGCAGTGGTCACCCCAAGAAGGGTTCTTCTCCTTCTGTTTCGGACCCATCTCTTTCAGGACTGTAAGCAGCCCTGCTCTTTGTCTCCCACGCCGTGGACAGGGATCCCTTATCTGCACTGTTTTCTCTGTCCCTAGGATGTGCGTGTCCTCTGCCAGCAGGTTCCCATCACCCAGCCCTTGCTCCCTGCACAGGGTGGTACTCAGTGAATGTGTGGTGGCTCTTCAAGGGTTGAAGAAGAGAGGGCAGAAGAAAACCTGTCTCCTCAACTTGCTTTCCTGCCGTGGCTTTTCTCAGCTTGAGTGCTTCCCTTCCCAACTGACCACATATTAGGCCTTGCTTTGTACTACATCCATTCAAAACAAAGCATCCAAATGTTGCTCCCCTTGGGGATTTACTTTAGAACAAAGACAATTTTCATTGGCACTCTTTTCTCCAGCTCCTGGGCTCCTTCCCCCTCTTGTGAACTGGGCCCCCTTCTGAAGTGAGACATGGACACCCTGAATGGAAATGGCTTGATTAATGCGCGTGCATGTCCGCACTGGTGCAGGGCACCTGCTTTTCTGGGACAATTGCCATCTGGAATCAGACGACTTCCTCATTGTGTGCCTATTTCTGGACAAAGAGGAGGAGAATTGGACGAGAAGCAGACCTCCTCTCCCACATCCTCCAGCCGCCTGGCAGGCCTGACTAAGACACTCGCTCCAGCTCAGGTGGTTTGCATGGCTCCAGTGAGTGGGGCAAGCGTGGCGTGTCACCCCAACCTTCTGCGTAACAGCGTTAACAGATCAGACACTCAGGTCTGGCACAACATGTCCTGAAAGGCATCTCTGGGTTCCCCCCAGGGCCTTGGGTGCTGCCTTGCCTCCTCTCTTGATGGCTGCCTCCCCCAACCACCACCCTGCCACCACCGGAGCAGCAGAGTCCCCTTCGGTAGCTTTCAGGTGCTGGAAGGAAAGCGGGACACCTCTCCTGCAAGTAAGGCTACCTTTGGTCTCTTGGCTCTTGGCCAGCTAGAGGCCCGTACGTGGATAGCAGCGGTGGGGAGAGACATGGCTCCGGAGATGGAGGCAGGAGTCAGATGCTGAGACCTCCACCAGCGTCCGCTAGTGAAGCCTTTAATGCTTACAACACTCTCGTTTTCTACAATGAATAGATTATGCTTTTAAAACTTTAAAGTGAAACATAAATCAACTGCACAAGAAATAGGAAGCTCAAAATTTAGATTGGACCAAGTCTTTTCACCCAGGGCTGGTCTAGGGATAGAAGAAAGACTGATGTTTTGGTGGGAGAGGAAAGGAAGGTGACAGAGCTATGCTGGAGAAGTCAGCACCTGCTGGGCTGGGCAGTCAGCATGGAGGAAGCTTGAGGCTGGGGGACAAGCTAGGATAACGCTCTGGGACAGAGCCTGCTTCAAGCACTCAGGTGAGAAAAGGGAGCTTGCTTGTATCACAGACAAAACACTGTATGTACAGAAGCATAACATTTCCAAGAACAAACATCTGGAGCACAGAGAATTTCAATTCTGCTCCCAATCTTGTTTTAGAATGCAATAAAATATTTTCATGTAAGATACTGGTCTGGAGTGGTTTATTTTAGAAATATCAGGTTCTGTTGATTTTTATAAATTGTTTTTAAGAGTGATTGTACAAATGGTACAATGTTTTTGAATAATCCAAGATCTAAATGCAAACACAATTTAATAAAATTAGAGACAAGGAAAAGTATACATGGGGAGACCGTATTACTCTTGACAGGAAACCACTGTGTGGATGCAATTATATTATATGTTTATCATTGTATCTGTCATATAAATGCTTATGTATTTACGATAGATACAAATTTATATATATGATAGATGCAAATTATATATATGATAGATACAAATTTATATATATGATAGATACAAATTTATATATATGATAGATACAAATTTACATTTATGATAGATACAAATTTATATATATGATAGATACAAATTTATACATATGATAGATACAAATTTATATATATGATAGATACAAATTTATATATATGATAGATACAAATTTATATATATGATAGATACAAATTATATATATGATAGATACAAATTTATATATATGATAGATACAAATTTACATTTATGATAGATACAAATTTATATATATGATAGATACAAATTTATATATATGATAGATACAAATTTATATATATGATAGATACAAATTAATATATATAAATTGGGGAAAGATACCATAAACCTAATCAAATGAAAAGTGATAAATTGGAAAAATATTTTCAGCACACATGTCAGACAAAAATATTCATAGGGCTATTGTACAAGATCTCACAAAATGATAAGAAAAACCCAAGGTCAAGGGGAAACAGCTCACGCTTCACTTGACTTGAAGATTGTTCAATACCAAGGATTCTATCCTATCCATATGAAGAGTTGGCTTCACAGGAGCACTTTGAATCCTTGTTGGTAACATGGGGAGAGGCCTGGCCCAGGGCACTGGGGACCCCCAGTGGGATGGAAGGGAAGACTCTTGGGAGCACCCAAACAATGGGCAAAGGGGATCTGAAAGAAAGGTTTTCAGCAATGAAGTCACGTAGGGATCAGGCATCTACCAGGAGAATGTGGCTGAGCAGGAAGCAAGTGTACATTCTGGAATGCAGTTGAGAAAGTCAAAATCAGTGCTCTTGTTCCCTTGCCTGCAAAAATAATTCCCTTTCCCCCGTTCTCCTCATTTTCAGAGCCTTGCCATTGCGCCTCTGTGCCCACCTGGGTTCTCATAGACTCTCGCTGTGGGATTATCCTCATTAGCACCTTCCCACCATCAGCATGGACAGGAGGACGCATGTGCAGGACCGCATGTGCCCAAGAGGAAATGGTGGTTAGGGATGAAATTCCCACAAGACCAACGTGTGTTTCTTACATGAGGAGATGGCCAGGGAACAGTGGCCACAGTCAGCAGGAAGCTTGGGTGACCATGTGGCACAGTAGGGCCGGTAGGACCACCCAAGGCCATAGACGGTGCTTGTCTTTACCGATGTGATGGGTGCCCATTGTTTAGTTGACAGACAAATGACGACACCCTTAAGCCTGCAGCACTGCCTGGCTTGTTTCTCAGTGGAAGTGGTTGTGAGGTGACAACCTGTAGAATCATGGCATTCACCCATGCTCACTATCTCAGCAAGGGCACTGCTGTCTTTCCAGAGTGTAAGTCAGAGGCCCACATTCATCCTCGACATCACCCTCTCCCTATGCCTCAGAGGCAGAGTGACCACAGCATTTATAGTCCCAAATGGACACTTGGGGGTAGAAAAGGAAGATGACTTAGTCCACGGAGGCTACTGTAACAAATGCCACCAACTGGGTGGCTCATGAACCACAGGCCTTCCTTCCTTCCTTCCTTCCTTCCTTCCTTCCTTCCTTCCTTCCTTCCTTCCTTCCTTCCCTCCCTCCCTCCTTCCCTCCTTTGCTCCTTTCTTTCTTTTCTTTTCTTTTTTCTTTCCTTTTTCTCTTTCTTTTCCTTCATTTCCTTCCTTCCTTCCCTCCTTCCTTCCTTCTCTTTTTTCTTTCTTTCTTTCTCTCTTTTTCTTTCCTTTTTCTCTTTCTTTTCCTTCATTTCCTTCCTTCCTTCCCTCCCTCCCTCCTTCCCTCCTTTGCTCCTTTCTTTCTTTTTTCTCTTTCTTTTCCTTCATTTCCTTCCTTCCTTCCCTCCCTCCTTCCCTCCTTCCTTCCTTCTCTTTTTTCTTTCTTTCTCTTTTTCTTTCTTTTCCTTCATTTCCTTCCTTCCTTCCCTCCCCCCTTCCCTCCTTTGCTCCTTTCTTTCTTTTCTTTCTTTTTTCTCTTTCTTTTCCTTTATTTCCTTCCTTCCTTCCTTCCCTCCCTCCTTCCCTCCTTTCTTCCTTCTCTTTTATCTTTCTTTCTTTTTTCTCTTTCTTTTCCTTTATTTCCTTCCTTCCTTCCTTCCCTCCCTCCTTCCCTCCTTTCTTCCTTCTCTTTTATCTTTCTTTCTTTTTCTCTTTCTTTTCCTTCATTTCCTTCCTTCCTTCCCTCCCTCCTTCCCTCCTTCCTTCCTTCTCTTTTTTCTTTCTTTCTTTCTTTCTCTCTTTTTCTTTCCTTTTTCTCTTTCTTTTCCTTCATTCCCTCCCTCCCTCCCTCCCTCCCTCCCTCCCTCCCTCCCTCCCTTCCTTCCTTCTCTTTTTTCTTTCTTTCTCTCTTTTTCTTTCCTTTTTCTCTTTCTTTTCCTTCCCTCCCTCCCTCCCTCCCTCCCTCCCTCCCTCCCTCCCTCCCTCCCTCCCTCCCTCCCTCCCTCCCTCCCTTCCTTCCTTCCTTCCTTCCTTCCTTCCTTCCTTCCTTCCTTCCTTCCTTCCTTCCTTTTCCTTTTGACAGCATCTTGCTCTGTTGCCCAGGCTGGCATACAGTGGCATGATTATGAGTCACTGCAGCCTCGAACTCCCAGAATCAGGTGATCCTTCCACCTCTGCCTCCTGAGTAGCTGGAACTGCAAGTGCATGCCACACATCCAGCAATTTATAAATTTTTGGTAGAGACAGGAATCTCACTATGTTGCCTGGAGGCTGGTCTCAAACTCCTGGTTTCAAGCGATCCTCTCACCTCAGACTCTCACGGTGCTGGGATTACAGGCGTAAGCCACCTTGCCCAGCTGACATTTATTTCTCCCAGTTCTGGAATCTGGGAAGTCCTAGATCAAGGTGCCGACAGACTTTGGGTCTGGTGGGGGCTGCTCTTGGTTCACTGACAATCAGCTTTTCACAGTAACCTTGCATGGCAGAAGGAACAAGAGGTCCATCTCTGGCCTCTTTTCTAAAGACATGGATCCTATTCATGGGGGCTCTGTGCTCATGACTTAATCACCTTCCCAAGGCTCCATCTCCAAACACATCTCCTTGTTGATTAGGTTTCAACATGTAAATTTTGTGGGAACATAAACATCTGGACCCTAGCAGAGTAATAATAAATGGTTACATTGTAGCTACAGGTAACCATAGACTTTGAGCAAATCAAGGTGTAAGTTTGCCCAAATCAGAGCCAAACCATCTCCTGGATCTGTGAACTTTGCCTTAGAAAAATCTCTCAAATCTATCACTTTTTCTCCATTGCCACCATCACCACCACCGCCTCCATCCCAGTAACCATCATTTCTTTCCTGGACTGATGTCCACCCAGGCTTGTACCGGTTTCCAACCAAGTGATTATTTCAGATGCAAATCTGACCATGACCGTCTCTACTTCACCACTTTCAACACCCTCTGAGACTCCTCTTTACTCTTAGGATACAGTTGGAAGAACCTGAAAGGTCTTAGTGTCTGTTTCCTTCACAAGGATGCGTCCCAGTGAAGACAGAGACCCTGACTATTTGCTCACCATATTACCTTTAGCGTCTGCTGTGTACCCGTGCTCATTAAGTATCAACTAAATGATCGAGTGAGTGAACCGATGAATGAAGTCATCAGGTTTCCTGGGCCTGCCGTCTCTGCTATGATGGAGAAGACGGCTTAATGTGCATGATGAACTCATGTGCATTGAGTGTACACGTAATAAAAATACCTCTTATCTGAAGCTACAATTTTGCGTCCACTGATGGCATCCGCTGTCATGTGTCTACACTGTTCCCGTTTCCACTGAACTTTCGGTAAGAATTTGGCTATTTGTACGTTATCTTCCCATCTCCCCCTCCCCTCAAATTGGTTATGTAGTCCCATAGCTTTAAGGGATCATTTGAATTCAAACAAAATGATAAAATCCTTCTTTTGTTTCATTCTTTGAAAAGCAAATTCTAGATTTCACTGGAAAAAAAATGTATTTATGTTCCAGTTAGCTTTCTAAAGGGAGAGCTGGCAGGAAGTACAGGAGGTGAAAATTACCAACATTCCATTTTTATTTAATTCATGTTACACAGATATGGTTATTTCAACAGACAGAAACAAATGCTACTATTATGTACGAAGGTTAACAATACAAGGTGTTATTATCAGAAATCTGCGTAGCATATCTAGAAGAAATAAAAGCTACTTTCTAACTCCGGACCACCAATTTCAATAATAGCAGCATTTGCTGGGGCGGCTTGATCGTGTGCCCATGTGGTTAAGGAGCACGCATGTGTTCTTAAACACCAAATGCTTTCACAGTTTTGCAGGAGAGAGGGAATAGAATGCAGCAGAAATGCGTATCTAACTAATGCATGGTTTTGGCTCCAAGGTAAAATATACTGTCGTCAAAACCATTTAAGAATAATAGCTTAAATGCTTTTGATAGGAAATGCTTTGGGCCATGATTCTTGACATATCATGTTCGAATTAGCTATGGAAATAACTACACATGTGCTGGGGTGTTTTCCCCTGTGAGGGTCAAAACCTTTTCCTGTTGAAAACGTACGAGTTACTCTGTACCTCTAGCCATGGCAACAACCCATTAACACCAAAAGATGAGGCAGAGCCAAGCGGATGCCAATGGGTCGGGGTTCCTGCTAATCTGTTCTAATTGTTTGTCTCCTGTCCAGACGTCACAGCCGTTAGTACCTGCAGGTGCCACCAGATTGAGACAATGAGCCCTGTAAACGTCATCATCAAAAAGCACAGCAAATGTGGGCTGAAAAAGCAAACTCCATAACTGACAACTACAGTAGGCTGAATAACGACCCCCAGAGACACCAGGTACTAACTCTTGTCCCATCAATGTTACCTTATAAGGAAAATAGGGTTTTGCAGGTGTGATTAGGTTAAGCGTTTCGAGATGGGGAGATTATCCCGGATTAGCCTGGTAGTCCCTAAATGTAATCACAAAGGTCCCTTATAAAAGAGACAGAGCCGGGCACCGTGGCTCATGCCTGTAATCCCAGCACTTTGGGAGGCCGAGGTGGGCGGATCACCTGAGGTTGGGAGTTCGAGACCAGCCTGACCAACATGGAGAAACCATGTCTCTACTAAAAATATGAAATTAGGTGGGCTTGGTGGCTCATGCCTGTAATTCCAGCTACTTAGGAGGCTGAGGCAGGAGAATTGCTTGAACCTGGGGGCAGAGGTTGCAGTGAGCTGAGATCAGACCATTGCACTCCAGCCTGGGCAACAGAAGGAAACTTCATCTCAAAATAAATAAATACATAAAATAAAATACAAAATAAAAGAGAGACGGAAGGAGATTCAACACACAAGAGAGGAGAAGGTGAAGTGACCACACAGGGAGAAATCAGAGTGCTGTGATCACAAGCCATGGGATGCAGCACCCCCAGGACCTGAAGGAGGCGAGAGACGGATGATCCCCTAGATCTTCAGGAGGAAGCGCTGCCCAACCCGTGCCTTGATTTGGGCCCAGTGAAACTGATTTTGGATATCTGGCCTCCAAACTGTGAGAGAAGAAATTTCTGTTGCTTTTTAGCCACCCATCGAGTCGATGACGATTTGTTACAGCAGCCACAGGGAACAAATACAGCAACTGACCAAGGCAAGACTCTGAGGTTTGGAGTCTTGGCAAGCGAAGGAAATAGTCTCGGGCTAACTTTAGCAGGAAAGCAACTCACAGGACATTGACTGGAGGACGCAAAGAATCGAGGATGTTCAGAAGGACAGGGCCAGGCATCTGGACAGAAGGTTCCACAGGTGAGGTTGTTAGGGAAGCTGCACTAGAATGGGGCAAGCTCCAGCAATATGTTCCTGCCTAACAGAGACACTTTCTACACAGGCACCCCGCAAAGACCTTTCCATACCTTCTAATCCTCACGAGCTTGTCGTGGCAGTTAGTGGCGGAGAGGATCTTAGGGCTCTGAGCCGTACAGCATCAGATCTTTTCCCAATGCCTCGACGGGACTCCTTCTAGAAGTGCAAATAAGATCTCCTTCACACTGAGCTTCGAGACACAGAAAACAGTGAGCCGAGATTTCACGAAATGGCCTAAAGCCCAGTTCTCTATATGAAGATGACTTAATACTGTGGAAGAGAACCCTGGGCTTCAGGGGCTTTTCGCATTCACGATTCCGTTCTTGCCACGGTCTTACACCTTTTTGCAGGATCAGGGCTCTTGTAGGATCTCAAGCATCCTTGGGCATGTTAGGGTAGTGCCTCCGTAGGTAGAGTTTCACCTATAATTCATTAATTTTGTAAATAATAAATTCGTATATTTTTATATTAAATATATGGTATATATTGTATATAATATATGTTACATTATATATATGGCTTGTCTAGTACTGAGCTCTAAATTCTGTTCTAAAATGCTCCCTAATGGGGGTGAGTACATATAATATATATTATATATGTATATACAATTATATATGATATATATAAATTATATAATATATAAATTATATATAAAATAGATAGTATATAATATATAATCATATCTTATATATGTATATATAATTATATATACATATATTATAAACATATATACTAAATACATAATATATATTATATTAAATATATATTAAAATAAATTTGCAATTTGTATGTGCATTTTGGTTTTTCTCCCTCCTCCTTCTGTTAGCACACACAAATATACTTTATTATAGAAAAAAACTACAGAATTAAAGACTGATCTTGACAGTTTACCTTCTGATATATTGCCTTTGTATTACATATCATTACAATGGAAACACACAAGCAAGCTCCCCCAGCTAACACTCCCTGTGCCTGCCCCGTGCAAGTCAGCGGCCCGGGGCATATGAATCACCCCCACAAGAGGTTCATGCCACAGCACCACTGCAAACTAAACAAATTCTTTCCACATTAGACTTCGGGTTAAAAAAAGAAGTTGGGTTCTAACGGAGAGAGAGATAATTTTGAAAGGAACACTAGAAAGAAAATAAAAAGGAAGTGAGACCTCAGTCAACCACGTGCTGGATGAACCTGCCAGGCTTCCTTCCTCCATCCTTCTGCTGTGGCTGCCTACCAGTGGGAGCTTTCCACAGAAGGCTGCGGGTCCAGGACTGCGGCAGGACTTACAGACCTCACCGGAGTGTGGCCAAGGACAGAGGCTCTCTGTACTAGAGAGAAGCCTTGTCCAGTATCGAGCTCTAAGTCCTGTACTAAAATGCTCCCTGACAGAGGGTAGGGCTGGAGGGGGTGTCAAACAAAACATTGTTCTGACACTTTTAAAAATGGTATGTAAGACTTTATTCAGGACAATTGCAATTGGTGTCCACGCCGTCACAACAGAGGAGAGAGATCAGGCTCAACTCTAGATAAAAGAGCAAGGAGCCAGATGTGGTGACTCAAACCTGTAATCCCAGAACTTTGGGAGGCCGAGGTGGGTGGATCACCTGAGGTCAGGAGTTCAGGACCAGCCTGGCCAACATGGTGAAACCCTATCTACAAAAAATACAAATATTAGCCACGGGTGGCGGCAGGTGCCTGTAATGGACCGAGCTACTAGGGAGGCTGAGGCAGGAGAATCACTTGAACACAAAAGGCTGAGGTTGCAGTGAACAGAGATTGGGCCACTGCACTCCCACTGGGGCGACAGAGTGAGACTCTGTCTCAAAAACTATATATAACAGTAAATTTTTTTAAGAAAAAAGAGGGACTCCATGTTTGGATCCCCTTCCATGAACACTCTTGTGGAAGCTGCTTTTCTCGTTCCTGGATTTTTCCCTCGGGAGTTCCCTTCCACACTCTCTCGTGGAAGCCTGTCTTCCCCTCCCTGTTCCCTTCTACGCAGTGTGGAAGCTGCTTTCCTCTCCTGGATTCCATCTTTCTGGATTCTCTCACTCAGTGTGAGAGTTAGCTGTTTCTCTCTCCTTCTCCTTTTTCTCTAAATAAATCATTTTCCACAAAAAAAAAAAAAAAAAAAAAACCGAGGGGAGATTTACAGCAGGTTGAGGGGTTCAGCAGATGAAGGCGACATCAGGGCAGGGGTTCTTGCTAAACTGACTTGAGGGGATTCTTGTTGAAGGCAGGCCAGGGTGATCTGATATCAGGGGTCAGGGGTTCTCTATAAACTGGCAGCAGAATCCCTGCTGAAACCGAGCTTTGCGGGCCCAGCAAGGACAGGTACAAAGGTTGAGGGCTTGAAGGAGCCTGACTGAAGTTTGGTCAAAAAGGAGAGAATCTTTGTCCTGGGTTATGTGGGTTTTTCCTTCATGCTTCTTTGAAGAGTGTGCCCATCTTCCAGGACTTCCTCTTTCTGTTTAAGTTACCATTTACCGTGGCTTCGAATGCGCTTTACGCAGCCGCAAAGGCAGAGCAAGACACAGTGCTGGCCCAGAATGGCTAATGATCTGGCAGTCTCAGATGACGGGTTGGGGGAGAGGAGGCGACACGGGCCTTGAGGGTGTGGAGCTGCCCTGAAGCTTCCTCCCTCCACCCAGACCGCTGCTCCTGCACTAAACCAAAGCCCCTTCATAGCAGAATCTACACTCGTGGGAAGGTGCGCAGTACCTGGCGGCACATGGCCTTGGGGGGCTTCCATGAGGTTTGCCTTTGGTCCCATCTCTGAGAGGCCTTCTGGTTGCCTTGGTCTCGCACACCCCCAGGATCTGAGTCCAGGCCTACCTGGCTCCCCGGCATGCCCTGCAAGGCTCCCACCTCCTCCTTCCGCAGAAAGCAGGCAAGGTCAACTCCCTCTTCCCTCCTGTCTTGGGAGCCCTTGCTCCATGCCCAGTCCTGTACCACGGACATGTCATACAGCCGTTTGCTTCACGTTCTTTTAGCTTTCTCTCTGAACCACAGGCAATGCTTTTCAAAAGCTGCGAAAAGTTTAGCGGAGTCCTTTTTTTTTTTTCTGATCGAGGTGATAAAATCTCTAGTGATAAAAATAGCTATGAGAAGTTCAGGAAAATTTCCTCTTGGAGTAGAAGAATGAGGATGGACTAGGCTGAATAGTGTCCTGCCAAATACCCGTTCACCCAGAACCTCAGAATGGGATCTTCTTTGGAAACAGGCTCTTTATCATTCTCTCAGATGAAGTCTTCCTGGATTTGGGGGGAGTCCTAAATTCAGTGACTGATGTCATTATAAGAAGGCCACAGGAAGCCACAGGGATGCACTGAGAGTTTACCATGTGACCACGGAGACAGAGCCTGGAGTGAAGCATCTATGAGCCAAAGACAGCCAAGAATCCTGGTACCACCAGAAGCTGGGAGAGAGCCGGAACATTCTCCCGGAGCCTCTGGAAGGGACCTAGCCTGCTCACACCTTGATTTGGGACTTCTGGCCTTCACAACTCTGGGAGAAGAGCTTGTGTTGTTTGAGGACGCCCAGTTTGCGGTCATTTGTGAAAGCAGCCCTAGGACACTAATCCACAGCGTGGGCCACATGCCTAGGCTGGGTCCCAGGGCAGCGCTGACTCCTCACTTTACCTTGTGTCACAGCAAAACCCAAAGCCAGGGAGAGAGGGTCAAACCGCACCGGCTCTCACTTCAGAGCATCATAATCAAAACCTAAGACAGCGCCCTTTACCTAAATCGGACAGCCTACAGGATCCTCCAGTCTGAAACAAGAAACGGCAAGTGTTTTAGCCATGGGAATTATAGGGTAGGGGAGATCCTTCCCCTTAGCTAGTCAGTGGTTGAAATTTCTTTTGCAGTGGAAAATGTAAGTGTTGGGTTGAATGTTTAATGTTTGCAACATTAGGGTGCCCTAGTCTCCACCTACTGATTTAAAAAATAAAAGAGAGGCCTGGTGCAGTGGCTCACACCTGTAACCCTAACACTTTGGGAGGCTGAGGCAGGCAGATCATAAGGTCAGGAGTTCGAGACCAGCCTGGCTAACATAGTGAAACCCTGTCTCTACTAAAAATACAAAAATTAGCCCAGTGTGGTGGCACACACCTGTAATCCCAGCTACTCAGGAGGCTGGGGCGGGGGCATTGCTTGAACCCAGGTGGCAGAGGTTGTACTGAGCTGAGGCCATACCATTGCACTCCAGCCTGGGTGACAGAGTGAGACTCTGTCTCAAAAAAAGAAAAAGAAAAAAACCCAGAAATCCTTAGAGGAACAGCAGCACGATCACTGATTCCTGAGAGCAGCTTCCTGACATCCCCGCCTTAGCATCCCTGGGTTCAGTCATGGTTCAGCTGTGTCTTCTGATGGGTTGCAAGGAAAAGCACAGTGTCAGAGGAAAGGTGGGTTAACCTCCCACCAACCAAAGCCCTTTGACCAGCTCCCCTCCCATCTCCAACCTGCCCCCAACTGCTGGCCGTTTCTAACCCATCTCTTTGCAAATAAAAACTATCACAATCAGATCTGGGCGTGCCATTTTTCTAGTTGTGTATACAAGAGGGTGGGAGTTCAGGGGTTGCAATTCTTTTCAGAAACCTGATAAGCTTTTCTGAAACACCAGCCTTCCAGAAGCGTCTGCTGAGTGCCTGTTAATCCTCTATTGAGAGCTGATAATGAGATGTATTATTTTTCTTTAAATAAATACAAGGATAATTTTTTCTTTCCTTTTTTTTTCTTGGCTTCCAGTGTCTATGCAAGTTATTTTTCGATCCATTAAAATGAATCATTGTTTATCATGTTAGTTTTCACATTTCACAAAATAATGAACCTTTTCTTTGTTAAAGAAGAGGGGCTTCTCTCCTGGGAAATCGTGGTCAGAAGATAAGCCTTTCTCAGAGTTCCACACACTTCTGTCTTTTCACACATGTGTTATGTTTATTTTCTGACTCAAGTCTCCAAAACAGACGCGATGGCTGCCACTGAAATAGATCACATGTTACTCCCGTACAAGCAAACCACAGTGGTGGCTTTCTTTTTTAATTGTGACCACCTCGGATGGGTCCTGAGTGCTGAGTCAAAGCTCTGTTTTCCTTTCCTTCTTCTTTCTTTTTTTTTAATCTTTTCAAAATTCCTTTGAGGCAGGTAAGGGTAAACCCTCAACTCCCTGAGGAAATGCATGTTGATGAAGAGGATTAATAGGGAAGGGGTGGGAAGGGGAAAGTCTCAGGGGTGCTTTTTGTGCTTCATTAAAAGGTCACAAAGCCCTCTGTGTTCTCTCCCTCCAAGGGTCTAAACCTGAATGTCTTTTTATCTGCTTCATCAAGCTCTGCATGTCCAATCGGGCAGTGAGGGAGCTCTGTGTAGCTCCTGAGCACTTGAAATGGGGCTAGTGGGAATTGAGGAGTTCTATAAGTAAAAACAAGTTTAGTACAAATAAACAAATGGATTAAAAATATCATCAATAACATTTAAAAATTGATGATAACTTGACATGCAACGCATTTGTGTATTTGCTTGCTGATTTATTCCCTGACTTGCCCGACTGGGACCCCAGACTGCTAGAAAACATATCTCCCTAAGTACTGCCAGGAATGCTAATCCCATGACATTCCACAGGAAACAAAAGGCGCTGGGGTCAAACCGAGAAAAACTGCAGCAGAGTTCCACTGGGGATTTGAAAAGACCTGAGCCTATAAAAGGCTCCGGAGCCCTGCAATACAGACAGGCATCTAACTTTGTTAATATGTTAATATGGCATTTCAGAAATCCTTGACCACAGGACTCCTGCCCCCTCCAGCTTTTTTAATGCTGGCCTACTACCAATTAACCTCTCAAGAAACTGCCATTCAGGACTTAAATAGCTGCAATGGAAAGGAAAACATGGGGCAAAGCTCTGGACCCGTAGTCCAAAGGGAAGGACTCCTTTTAATCCAATGGGCTATAGCAAGAGCATTTTGGGAACTCTCATCTGGGAACTGCAAAGGTCTTTCTTTCATTTCTTTCTTTCTTTCTTTTTTTTTCTTTTTGAGACAGAGTTTTGCTCTGTGGCCCAGGCTGGAGTACAGTGGCACAATCCTGGCTCACTGCAACCTCCTCCTACTGGGTTCAAGCGATCCTTTTGCCTTAGCCTCCCGAGTAGCGGGATTATGGGTACCCAGCACCACACCCAGATAATTTCTGTGTTTTAGTAGAGACAGGGTTTCACCATGTTGGCCAGGCTGGTCTCAAACTCCTGACCTCAAGTCATCCACTTGCCGCGGCCTCCCAAAGTGCTGGGATTACAGGTGTGAGCCGCCGCATCTGGCCTTGCAATGGCCTTTTTAATCTGACAAACATGTACTCATGCATGGAGGACCCAGCTGCAGGGAGAGACGCTCCAACCAGGTCCAGTCTCCTTACCTGCACATTCCCTCCTTTTCAATAAAGCAGCTTGAATCCAATGAGATAAGGGCTTTGACAATAAAGAGTGAGGAGGAGAATAGAGTTTTGTGTTGAAGATCATTTTGTTGGCTCAACATCTTTTTCAACAAACAATCCGTAGGCTGTGTAAGTGGAGATGAACATCTCATTCGTCTCATAATGAATCTTCAGCCCGAGCCTCTGTGGGCTGGAGTGACAGGGGCTTAAAGGTTGGCTACACTTCCATCTTCAGTGCAGTGGGAGGGAAGCTGACAATGGGGCTGAGGAGGACAGGTTGAATTTGGTGAAGGCACGCAGGTGCAGGGCGCCATGACTGATTTCTGAGCCCAGGATGCTCTGCCAGAGTTTCCCACATCCCCAAAGAAGACCTGAAGGCAGAGTTCTTGCCTTTTCAGTGTCTGGCGAAAAGGGAGGCGAGTCTTGGGGGGAAAGTTGGTGCACTCTTTGAGTGAAGGAATGGAAACTTATTGTTTGAATTCCTTTCTTCCTTTCTCTCTCTCTCTCTCTCTCTCTCTTTCTCTCTCTCTCTCGCTTTCTTTCTCTCTTTCTTCCTTCCCTTCTTTCCTTCTTTCTTTCTCTCTCTCTCTCGCTTTCTTTCTCTCTTTCTTCCTTCCCTTCTTTCCTTCTTTCTTTCTCTCTCTCTCTCGCTTTCTTTCTCTCTTTCTTCCTTCCCTTCCTTCCTTCTTTCTCTCTCTCTCTCTCTCTCTCTCTCTCTCTTCTTTCTTTCTTTCTTTCTTTCTTTCTTTCTTTCTTTCTTTCTTTCTTTCTTTCTTTCTTTCTTTCTTTCTTTCTTTCTTTCTTTCTTTCTCAGACTCTTACTCTGTTGCCCAGCCTGGAGTGCAGTGGCATGATCTTGGCTCACTGCAACTTCTGCCTCCCAGGTTCCAGCAATTCTCCTGTCTCAGCCTCCTGAGTAGCTGGGACTACAGGCATGCACCACTACACCTGGCTAATTTTTGTATTTTTAGTAGAGATGGGGATTCACCATATTGGTCAGGCTGGTCTCGAACTCCTGACCTTAGGTGATCCACCTGCCTCAGCGTCCCAAAGTGCTGGGATTACAGGCGTGAGCCACCATGGCTGGCCTTGAATTCCTTTTTCATAGCCTGATGTTTGCTTGGGTTTTGAGAACAAAAACCAGAAAGACACAACCCACGTCTCCCTGACCAAAACTTGGTTTTATATTTGTTAAGTACAATTCTTGAAAGAGAGAGGATAAAAAGCACATTTTGTAGGATTCATTTTTACCTTTCCAATGCACATGTACATGTATATTTAAGAAAAAAATTCCATTAGTTGACTTTTATTTGCCCCAGATCTGAATAGCATTGAAAGATAAAAGACCACCGTGATTCTCTTTGACCAACATTCACACACGTGAGCTCACTGTTCCTTCACATCTGATTTCTTATGCTAATTGGCTTTGGACAGCCTCTCACAAACATGTCTATAGAAAGTCCATTGTGTGATTCTCAGTCTCTTAATTACATAGACTCGTCTTTGGAGTCCGAATAAAAGAGGTGAATGCATTTTCCTCCCGTAAACGCTGCACTCAGGCTCCTTCTGCTGGCTGCGTGACGTGTGAAAGCTTCGCCACCCCACCCAGGAGGCTGACTAGTTTCCTTTGGTGGCAGTGACATCTCCAACCCCATCTTCATGCCTTCACATTATCTAAGGCTTGGCACCCAGTGGCCTTTGGACTTACAGATTTTCTTTCCTCAGAAAGTGTCTCCACATGGCCATTCTTAGGGGCGATCCAGCAGCACACAGTCTCACAGGGCTGCCTCAGCCTCCTGGTCCTAGCTTTTTGCATCTGCATGCCATTTCAGCCACCCGTGTTCATGGCCAAACCGTGGAACTTGTGATGGATTGAATGGCACTAGCACTGACGTCCCTCTCATTCTCCATAGATGACATCAACCGCAGGGGAAGCAGAATCTAATCAGCTCTTATGAGGTGCAGTCAACAGCAAGAGGGCAGAGCCCTGCTGGTCCCTGTATTGGGTTCCCCTGTTAAGAGCTTGCAGGGAAGGCCAGTTGAAATTCTTGAATCCCTTTGTGTTGTTGTCTTGACATTTGCTGTGACCTGCTAATGGCCTGAAGAGCAGGGTCCCTGCCTTGTTCTGGGTTTGCTCATGGCTAATAGAGTTTCTTGCATGGATTTGGGTGTCCTTGGTATCTAGATCATTGCTGGGACCTGATTCAAAATCCTGGAAGAAAGGTCCTTGGCTGCCGCCTCCTCCTGGGCTCTGTCGTTTTCTAGGTAAACACAGCTGGGAGCAGAGTGAAGGTGGGGATAGAGAAACAAATAGCCTGTTACATGATGTTGACTTTCGTGCTGTGCTTTTCAGCTTCCTGGGGACCCAAGGGTCCATTCCAAAGGGATTGATTAAAAAATTTAATCTCAGAGTTTATGAATCAAACCCAAAATACAAGGTTATGTGGATCCTAAGAAAGCTAGCTCCTCAAATTCTAACTCACAAGAACATTATTTGCACCAGGATGAGGGTGAGTTTGTCCCTTGTGATTCATAGCATTTGCCTGACAACTGCACCCTTCAGCTAGAGCTCACTCAAAGGTCGAACTACAGATAGAAGCTTGGGGGGTGATTATAAAATCACGACGTATAGGGCTTTATGTTCCCAAGAGGGCATTTCATCCCCCATAATGGGTCAATTGCTCTTATCCAGGTCTGATCTAACACCTAGAATCAGAATGTTCTTTATCTTTGGCAAAGCTAGTTGCAAAGTCTTACTGCTACTTTTTTTTTGTCTGTAGACTCAATGTCAACTGCTGCTTATTTCAATTCATGAGTTAGCAAATACCTTTCTGTGTGTGTGTGTGTGTGTGTGTGTGTGTGTGAGAGAGAGAGAGAGAGAGAGAAAGAGAGAGAGAGAGAGAGAGAGAGAGAGTAGGCTTTACTGATGCACCTGTAACTGGAACTCTTTCCTCACCTCTTAGACCTTAGCTCTCTGCAGAGTCACCTTAAGTAACTGACCAAAAATAACCAGCCTTGTTACTCACTACCATGCCTGTGGTTTTTTTTTCTTATCATGAACCATGATGAGCTTGTTTGCCTGCTCCTTTTCTACCTCAACCCTCAACTTTCATGCAGGCAGAGATCTGCTTTCATTCATTTTTTTTCTTTTTGAGGTGCAGTCATGCTCTGTCACCCAGGCTGAAGTGCAGTGGTGTGATCTTGGCACACTGCAACCTCCACATCCTGGGTTTCAAGGAATTCTCCTACCTCAGCCTCCGAGTAGCTGGGACTACAGGCACCTGCCACCATGCCTGGGTAATGTTTTTGTATTTTTAGTAGAGATGGAGCTTTCACCCTGTTGGCCAGGCTGGTCTGGAACTCCTGACCTTAGTTGACCCACCCACCTTGGCCTCTCAAAGTGCTTTACAGGTTGAGCCACTGTGCCTGGCCCAGATCTGCTTTCTTTATTCTGTTTAACCCATGTCAATACAGCGCCTGGCCTAACTCAAAAGCTATTTATCGAATGCACAAAATGTACATATGAGACATTTCACAAGAAAAGTGGCTTGGTAGGATTTGGTAAATGAAGAGGCTGGATCTGTTAAAGTTCTCACCAAACAAGGTGGGATTCTCAGAGACAGGACACTAGGGAAAGGCTGGGAGGGTTTCTTCAGGAATATGAGGAATTTTGTAGACATTTGGCATCTCCACCCTCGTGGTGAGTAGCCAGAAAGAAACAGCGCCACAGGAGACAGAGGACAAGAACACAGAGAAGACAGCCAGAATTGAGAAAGTGGCCAGTGAAGCCACGTGAGCAGGTGCATTTTCACAGGGGCAGAGGGTAAAAAATAACAACCAAGAGCAGGGGTGAACACCAAGACAGCCTCAAGAGAAACAGGCAAGAACCAAGCCCTGGAAAAGTGGCACGTCAGGCCCCATCTTTGGGGGCAGGGGTAAGCCCATCCGAGCGCCTGCATGGCTTTCAGACGACATAGGCTTTTGACTCCCCTAGTTTACCCTCGCCCCAAACCTTTACAAATCACCTAAGAGCTAGAAGGAGCATGTAAGGTGTTTTGTCTAACACTCTTATTTTGCAAATGAAAAACAATGAGTTAGAACTGCGCCTGGTATTTGGCATCTAACTGTGCCTTCTCAGTCCAGCATTTTCTCCACTTCCCAAATGGCTAGAACTTTGAATTAAAACAACCATGTCCTTTTTTTTTTGATGGAGTCTCACTCTGTTGCTAGGCTGGACTACAAGGGCGTGGTCTCATCTCACTGCAACCTCTGCCTCTCAGGTTCACGAGACTCTCTTGCCTCAGCCTCCTGAGTAGCTGGGACTACAGACATGTGCCACCATGTGCAGCTAATTTTTGTAATTTTAGTAGAGACAGGGTTTCACCATGTTGGCTAGGATGGTCTTGATCTCCTGACCTTGTGATGTGCCTGCCTCAGCCTCCCAAAGTGCTGGGATTACAGGCGTGAGCCACCACACCTGGCCAAAACAACCATGTTCTAAGGATGCTGAACATCTGTCTATTGTCTGTAGGATTAGTTACTCTCTGGTTTCCTATCAATCTCTAGGGAGAGAATATAGTAAAATCAGAATGACATGCAATTATTTCAATCATGAAACCACATTTTGAGGAGTTTACTAAACTGAACGAAGACTCTAAGCTGGTCTATTAACTGTAAGCGGACTTCACACATGAAAAACAGGTTGTTTTCTGAATGATTGACACCAAATTCAACTTGGATGGTGAGCTCACATCCAGGAGAGCCAGTTACCTTGGTTTTAATAAACCCCGGAGACTGTACTTCCAGTCCTGTCTACTCAGTAGACTCAACTAAAGTTAATTTTCCCCAGCTACAAATATCTACAAATGTTAGATGAGGCGGATGGATCGTGAGGTCAAGATATCGAGACCATCCTGGTCAACATGGTGAAACCCCGTCTCTACTAAAAAAAAAAAAAAATTAGCTGGGCATGGTGGCATGTGTCTGTAATCCCAGCTACTCAGGAGGCTGAGGCAGGAGAATTGTCTGAACCCAGGAGGCGGAGGTTGCAGTGAGCCGAGATCGCACCATTGCACTCCAGCCTGGGTAACAAGAGCGAAACTCTGTCTCAAAAAAAAAAAAAGACGTTTCTTTAAAATACATAGCTGAATTAACAAAGACAGAGACCCTCAGATGCTAGAAATGAAGAGAAAATTAAAAGCCATACCAATATAGTGTGTGTCAAACATACAGTCATCAGGGTTGGGAGTAGGGAGTTATCTGACCCAGAAACAGAGTTTTAAGTTAGCATCCACATGAAGACAGGAGAAGAGGTTTGGGGTAGAGAGTTGGAACGAAGACCTTTACATAAAGCTGACATCTTTGAAACTTAGCACCTTCAATGAAGAGGAAACAAAACCAACCCATTGATGTGTTGCTACCCAGGGCTCAGAAAATAAAAGAAAGTCTGAATTTAAATTATTGGTGTGGGAAAGGAAACTCTAAGGTAAGCTTGCAACATATAAATTGACCCAGTGTTGATAATGCCCCTGTAGCAAATCAAGATAGTGAGGTAACAAAATTATCTTTTTTTTTTTCCTTTTTTTGAGACTGAGTCTTGCTCTGTCGCCAGATGGAGTCTCACTCTGTTGCCAGGCTGGAGTGTGATGGTGCAATCTTGGCTCACTGCAACCTCCACCTCCCGGGTGCAAGCAGTCCTCCTGCCTCAGCCTCCCAAGTTGCTGGGACCACAGGACTGCACCACCATGCCTGGCTAATTGTTGTATTTTTAGTAGAGATGGATTTTCACCATGTTGGCCAGGATGATCTCAATCTCTTGACCTTGTGATCTGTCCAGCTCAGCCTCCCAAAGTGCTGGGACTGCAGGGGTGAGCCACCACGCCTGGCCAAAATTATCTTAAAAGATTAAAAAATAAGTATGTTTAAAGTTATGAAAGTGATTTCAAAGAAGAAATAGAAAATGTAAGGAAAAACAGCACGTAATGAAAACAGAACAAATTGACAAAAGGAACAGCTAGAAGCATGAGGGATGGTTTGAATTAAGGAGACACTGAATAGATTTAGTTATGCGCTCTATTTTTTGTCATTAGATATCATTAGTTTATTATAAAAGAGATATGCAAGTTATTTATATGATGAAAGATTTCAGAACTTCAGTGGAATGGGGAGCTTCACCTTGATGTCATTTCAATAGCGACTTATTTCAGTTTATATGCTTTCCAAGAATGTCACCATTTCTTTTTTATTTATTTATTTTTTGAGACAGTCTTTCTCTGTTGCTCAGCCTGGAGTACAGTGGTGCAATCTCAGCTCACTGCAACCTCTGCCTCCTGGGTTTCTCAGCCTCCCAGGTAGCTGGGATGATAGGTGCACACTACTACGCTGGGCTAATTTTTGTATATTTAGTAAAGGCAGGGTTTCACCATGTTGGCTAGGCTGGCCTCGAACTCCTGACCTCAGGTGATCTGCTTGCCTCAACCTCGCAAAGTGTTGGGATTACAAGCGTGAGCCACCGTGCCCATCCAGATTGTCACCACCTCTAAATAAGAAATAATCCTTGTCATCTAGAACTACTTTGCTGCCTGCCTATTTTAGAAGAAGAACTTTACCTCCAAGTCTCACGCTAACTTGCTGGTTGAAGCTCTCCACCCTTTCCTTTAGAATCTGATCCAAAAGTCACTACTGTTGCTTGCAATACTTCTCCTTGAGATTTTTCTGGAAACATAACGCCTCCGTTGGTTAGTTATGGCAGCACTCCTTTCAACAATACTCCATCGAAGAGTAGAAGAAACTTTCTAAATGCCTGTCCCGACACCCCCTCCGCTGCAGACTCATGCTCTGCTCTCTTACAGTGCCACAAGGAGAGATCTCTCCATTCTGAATTTATAGTGACATCCTCCTTTGTGTTTTTTTGTTTGTTTGTTTGTTTCATGAAAGGTCTCATTAAAAAACAACAACAACAACAAAAACAGTGAAATGTTGAATTTTTTTTTTAAATTTTGCTTTAAGTTCTGGGATAGACACCTGTGCAGAAAGTGCAGGTTTGTCATAGAGGTATACATGGGCCATTGTGGTTTGCTGCACCCATCAACTCGTCATCTAGGTTTTAAGCCCTACACACGTGCATTAGGTATTTGTCCTCATGCTCTCCCATCCCTTGCCCCCGCTCCTTGACAGGCCCCAGGGTGTGATGTTCCCCTTCCTGTGTTCATGGATTCTCCTTGTTCAGCTCACACTTATGAGAGTGTTGAACATTTTACAAGATTGAATAATGTTCCGTCAAAATTCATGTCTACCTGGGACGCCAGAATATGGTCTTTGCAACACAGGATCTTTGCAGATGTAATTGAGCAAAGATGAGGCTATACTGGATCGGGGTGCGTCCCCATCCAATGACTGGTGTCCTTATAAGGAGGCCATGGGAAGACACAGAACCTAGAAACACAGAAATATGGAACAGGAAGCCATGTGATGACGGGGGCAGAGAGGGGAGCAATGTGGCTGCAAGCCAGGAAACACCAAGGACTGCTGGTATAGGGGTCCAGGGAGCTTTCCTTCCACCCTCCAAAGGTGTGATAATTCGAGTCTCTGAAATAAACGTCACAGTACACAGATAAACAGGAGAAAAGGCACACACGTTTATTACATCCATAATGCAAGGGAGTCCCACAAAATATGACACTCAAAGAAGGGGCAGGTGGTTGAAGCTTAGGTAGCATTTTAAGCTACAGAAAGAAATGGGGCCTTGGGGCTTCTGGTGGGGAGAGTTGGCAACAGGTTATGGAAGGTGGGGAGAAGAAATATTTAGCATATTGTGAATTAAAAGCTATCTTGTTAGGCAAGTTTTCTCTCTGGCGGCAGCCCTGAGGAAACAAGGGAACACTCTGTTGCAATCTCTGGACTCTGTCTGGGGCTGCTAATATGCTGTTTCCCAGATCTGTCTTTAGGCTGATAAGAAGGCCTCAGAGAAAGCTTCTGCTTGCATCTGCTATTTGCTTTACTGATGTAGATAGATGTAAATTTCTTTTACAAAAGGACAGCTTTTTAGAGCTATTTCTGTCTCTGCAGCTTCTCCGAATAGCTATCTCCATATATGCCAAAAAAGTATATTTTGGGGTGGCATATTTTGGTCTCCCACACTGGCAACCACCAAAAGCTCTGATTCTTCCTTAGAGATTCAGAGGCTGTGTGATCCTGCAGACACCTTGATTTCAGACGTTCAGCCTTCAAAACTGAGAGAGGATAATGTTCTGTTGCTTTAATCACTCAGTTTGTGGTGCTCTGCTATAGCAGTTCCAGCGAACTAATACAAACATACATTAAAAAAAAATTTAGAAGGAGGAAACAGAGAGCTTTCAAGCAAGACAATATTTGAAGAACATATAACTGAGAATTTTTCAGGTTAGACAAAAGACAAGAATCAACAAATTTCAAGTTGTCAAATTTGGCAAATGAAAATATAGAAATTCCAGTCAAATTTGAATTTTAGATTAAAAAAATAATTTTTAATACAAGTATGTTCTATGCAATATTTGACTCATACTTACCTAATTCAAATTTAACTGGGCTGTCTGTGATTTGTCTGGCAACCCCACTCAAAGTGGACAATCAGAGAGTCCTGAACAGGACACATGAAAATAAACATACACCTAAACGAATCACCATGAAACTACTGAGCAATAATAACAATAAAAAAAAACCTTTAAAAACTACCAAAGAAGCCGCCAAAACAATGGATGACAGCAGATTTATTTTAATGATAATAGAAACCAAAGAGAAATGGAATCAGAAGCTCAAAGGGCCAGGGAAGAGCTGTCAAATACATTCAGATAAATTATCATTCAAGAGTAAGGACAAACTAAAATGTTTTATTACTAGGCCGGGTGCAGTGGCTCAGGCCTGTAATCCCAGAACTTTGGGAGGCCAAGGCAGGCAGATTGCTTGAGGTCAAGAGTTCAAGACCAGTCTGGCCAACATGGTGGAACCCCATCTCTACTAAAAATACAAAAATGAGCCAGGCATGGTGGTGCACACCAGTGGTCCCAACTACTCAGGAGGCTGAGGCAGGAAATTGCTTGAACCTGGGAAGCAGAGGTTGCAGTGAGCTGAGATCACACCACTGCATTCCAGCCTGGGAGACAGACAGACTCCATCTCAAAAAGAAAAAATTATAACAAAGGCAGAATATTGTCCATTCATAGACCTTGATTTGAAGAATCATTGATTGATATACTAGGGAGTCATGGTAAGGAGAGAAATTGCTGGGCATGTGGTTAAGTTTAAATATGGCTGCAGGTGGTCTTATAGATGGCTCCCCAGTGGCATGAGCTCCTTAACATTCATGCCTGTGAGTGTGGACGTGCTTCTAACATACATAATGCAGCAGAAGTAATGGGAGGTCACTTTTAAGGTTAGATTATAAAAAGGCTTTGGCTTCCATCTTGGCTGCTTGCTCTCTCTTTCCTCTCTTTCTCTCCTTCCCCCCAGTCCCCACACTCAGATCACCCATGCTGGGGAAAGTAAACTGCCCTGTTGAGATCAGCCCTGTGGAGAGGCCCACATGACCTGAGGAGGAGCTGTGCCCTCAGTCCAACTGCTCACGAAGAACTGGATTTTGCCAAACCACACGAACGAGCTTGGAATCAGAAGCTTCAGCTCCACTTGAGCCTTGATGGCAGCAGCCCTGACTGACAGCTTGACCACAGTCTCATGAGAGGCTCTAAGCCAGAATCACCCAGATAAGCAGCTCCCAGGTTTCAGACCCACAGAAACTGAGATCATAAATGTTTGTTGTTTTGAGCTGCTAAGCTTTGGGGTAATTCATTCCGCAGCAATAACTAACTAATACAAATATGATTTGTAACCAGTAACAGTAGCAATGACTAATGCTGGAGAGTGTAATATGAGAGATACAGCAAGTGATTCGAGTCAATGTGTTCCAAATGCCTTGTATTATTGAGGAAGGTAGAAATATCAGTTTATTTTAACAGTTGTTAAGTCAGGAGGTATATATGGAGGTATACATAGGCTTTAAGAATAACCAGTGAAGGAATAAAAATATTACTTCCAAACCAGTGGAGAGGGGGAAGAAAGAGATAAGGAAAATCAGCAATTCAAGATAAGACAAAAAAGGGAGAAAAATGGAAGCACAGGAAAAGCATAGTGAAAAGGGTAAATAAGCTGTTAAAAGTTAAAAGACACATCTCATATTCTATGCATTCTAGAGCATGTCAGTTTCTCCTTTGCACCACTCAGAGGAACTTCTAAAATACAGTCTGCTCGTACATTGTATTCTTTTGAGGAAAGAGCCGGCTGACAGCCGTCAGGACTGACGATGTAATTAAATTTGCTCTGGCTAATTTGAAGCTTGGAGCAGGGGAGAAAGACGTGTGGATAAAAAGTCAAGAATTGGCCGCAATACTCTCTAGCTCTGTGACCTCGGGCAAGCATCTTAGTTTCTCGTTTGTGAAACGGAGGGTAATTCTTGCCTTAACCTCTCTGCTGGATATTTGTGACACTCATAAAAGAACAAATATGGAAAAGGAGACTATAGTTTAGATATAATTTGTTTGGCCCCACCAGGTGTCATGTTGAATCTGTTCCCCAATGACACCTCATGGGCGGAAGATGGGGCCTAATGGGAGGTGCTGGGGTCATGGGGCGGATCCCCCACAAATGGCTTGCTGCCTTCTTCTAGGTAATGAGTGAGGCCCCGCTCTGTCAGTTCCCACAAGAGTTCTCCCAAGAGCTGGTTGTTAGAAACAGCCTGGCATCTTCCTCCACTCTCCCTTGCTTTCTCTGTGCGACCTTAGCACACCAGCTCCCCTTCAGCTTCCACCACGGTAGGAAGCAGCCTGAAGCCCTCACCAGAAGCAGATGCTGGCACGGTGTTGCCCGACAGCCTGCAGAACCGCAAGCCAAATAAACCTACTTTCTTTAAAACTCAGCCTCAGGTATTCCTCTATAGCAATACAAAAGTAGACTGAAACCAGGCCCACGGTGAAGTTCCATACAGGCCAGGCGTGGTGGCTCACTCCTGTGATCCCAGCGATTTGGGAGGTTGAGGCAGGATTGCTTGAGCCCAGGAGTTCAAGATCAGCCTAGGCAATGTAGTAAGACCCCATTTCTACGACACATTTTAAAATTAGCTGGGCATGGCGGTGCACACTCTGGCCCCAGCTACTTGGGAGGCTGTGGTGGGAGGATTGTTTGAGCCAAGGAGTTATGGGCTACCGTGAGTGACGACTGTGCCATGGCATCCACTCAAGCCCGGGAAACAGAGTCAGATCCTGTCTCTAAAAAACACTAAATAAAATAAATAAAAGGATAAGAAAAGTTTCATTAAAAAATCTAAGTTATCTATGATGCAATCAAGTGTTTATTGCTAGGAGCTGAAGCGTAATCTACGACATTTTCCAGTCTCAATTGTACTTGCAGTTAAATAGCACCCTGGCCATATCGGGCCACCTTAGACCCAGTTTTAAATCGAATGCCATTTTCGTCTCTTTGTGTCTCAGATTCCCAGGAATTTGCAGTACAAGACTGCAGTTTACTAATTCTTGTGTCATTCATTCATCGTTTAATAATCTACCTGCGGAGCGTGCTAAATTCATGGGATAGGGATGAGGCGGTAAGTGTGAGAAGGGGCCAGCTCCCTGCACACACACACACACACACACCGCTTCCAGCAGACCCCATCCTGACACTGACGAGGGCCGGGCTGGGGAACCGGGGGGATTTTCTCCCTCACAAATCCTAGCGTTCCTCCTCTCCAGTCTACATGCTCCAGGCTGTTTAAAAGATCATCAAAGACGCTGGAAACCTGATTTGCTTGTTTATCCACAAGTGTGAGCCTCAGTACATCCTAAGTGTTCTTAGACTCTCTTCTTCCCATTAGCTGGCTAAATTCCCCTGAGAATTTATCAAGATGGACTTGTCTGGCAGCTTGTCTCCCCATACAGCCTGAAGTAGCTGGCACCTCGCCTCCACACCCCAGGTCCCGTCATCAATAAATCGAACCTGCCTTCTGGTGAGCACAGTTGGCCAGTGCCTGCCTGTGCGACCGAACCTTCTCTGTGCCTGGATGGGCCTCCTGGAAGGAACTGAAGGGGGTAGGGTCACCTCAAAGAATTCAGACATCCAGTTAGGGTAGATGGTCCCAGACTTCACATCCTGTCACCTTGATTCAAAACTTTTTAATGGGAAAAACTGGCTGCAATACCACCAAAACTCATATATAAAAAACTAATGGTCCAGAAACGCTTTAGTTATAAAATATGAAGAAAAAATAACACTTAGAACTTCAAAAAAGTTCACTCTTATAAGAGGGTTAAGTTCCTCTGAAGATTATAAATGAGGTCATATATGCAAAGTACATCAAACAGTGCCTGGATCGTGGTCAGCACACAAATAAAAGCTTTTGGTATTATCAGCTCGCCACTCGCAAATATTTCCTGTCCTCCGTATGTAACACACACACACGCGCACACACACATGCGCGCGCACACACACACACACACACTGAGTCTTGTTTTTCTTTCTACTCAAATTTGCAACTTGTTTATAAGCACCAAATTCTTATTGGATTTTTAAGGAAATTCTGTATCTTTTAGAGAACATAAGACTTAAGCTTTTTGTTTCTTTAAAATACATAGATTTAAACCAGCTTGTTATGGTGTATAACCTTAGTAGTGATTTTACATTTGTAATAGCAGAGATAGGAGAAATATAGGACCCACCTAGTTCATATATGAGTGTATGTGTAGCAGTTAATAACTGAAGCTTGGGTTTCTTTATAGCAGGATTTCTCTAGAACTTAAAAATCTGATTTCCCTGTTAATACTTAAAATCAGCCCTTAGAGTTAACCCTTAAAATCAACTTGATGCAGAGCAGAAACATAACCACCGCAATGGATGAAGCAGTGAGAAGTCGCTGTACCTTCTTACTGTGCAGGCCAGGACTGCTTCTGGGAGTTGTCACCCACGAAACAACACAGGAAGACACTCAATGGTCAGGATCATACAAGTTTCCAATCCGCTTGACTGGTATGGCTCTTGGTATAAACCAGCCCATAGGCATTATAGTCTTGATCCGTTCTGGGTCCCTAAAAAGATGGCATTCCTGAACCTCCAGGGAAGAGAGTCACATTCTTCACTCCAGTTGTTTCACAATGTGGGGCCCAGCCTGGCTACCAGCCCCCAAACTCAACCACTCATCTTCATGGGTACGCCACTGACTGACACACCCACGTTCCCGCCTCATCTCCAAAGTTCTGATGATGGCAACCACTTTGGACTGGGATCCTCTTAGGGCCACAGCAGGTGCGCATCTTAGCCAGATAGGTGTGGCCTCACAGCAAGACTTGGCCACAGTCCCTTGGCCGCATCTGTCCTTATGACTGAGCTCTTTCCACAGACCACAGGAACATCTTTCTCTTGCTTCGATCAGCAGCTTCCCCCTGGACAACCTCCGAGGCTTCCACTGTGACATGTCCCCTTATCCCCCTGCTCTAGGGTTCATTAGTTGCCATTTCCAACTGGTCCTTCCAGTGTGCCCTAGAGAGCATTCCCTGGGTCTACTCAATCTTCCAGCTTAAGAATGTTGTGCAGACATCACTCCGGTTGCTCAGGGTTGAGCTATAAACTTTTATCAACAGGTCATCTGATAACCCTGAACTCGAGCCCAGTGACCTGGAGAAGATGAAAGCCAGCTGCATTGCCCAAGGTGAAAAAGAGACACAGACTAGCAGAAAGACACACAGTGAATAACACCATTGAAGGAACTGACGCATGGGAGGAAGAGAGATGGGGATGCCAGCCAGATGTGGCCATGGGTTAGTGTTTTCTCTGGTCAGCAGTTCCAATGACACCTCCTCCTGAAGGCTTTCCAACATGCTCAAATCTAACAATGCCATCCTCTGAGCTGGCACCTCTCACACCTCTGTCCATTTTCAGAGGGTGCACACATGATGTGGTTTCAGAATTGACTCGTTTTTCTGCCCGCACCCTCCTCCAGTTCTCAGGCTCAGGGCACTGGGGCCTGTGCCTGGTCCATCCTTCCACTACAGATACCAAGTACAGTGCTTGGAGCATGGTGGCAGATCTCTAAAACTGTATTTCATTGAGCAAAATCTGTTCCTAAGGACTGCTTTCCAGTGAGACCTACCTTCAGACTCTCCCAGACCCTATTTCCCATACGAGGCTTTCCTCGGACCACATCTGACTCCCTCTTGCTCCAGGAAGGAGTGCAGGCGGGGACGTCAATTTGTTATAAGGCTGACTTTTCTCAGCCTCATAAAACCATGGGCTTACAGATGCCACCCTGAGAAGATACTCTTGTGCTCAACCTGTCTGTGCTCATTTCTAACTTCCTTAGGTTTCCTTGTGTTAGAAAAGGCATTCTCTATTTGTGTTGAATTTCTAAAGTTTACTATTCAAAAGTATTACTTTTCAGGTCCCCAAATGGTCTAGGCAAATACATGTTCACATTAGCCACCGTCTTCTAGGAAAAATTCTCCTAAAGGATTATTAAAAATCTGCTCCTCGGTGAGTGATCGCTTGCTTTCGATCTCCCCCTTCTCGTAATTGTTTACTCTGCTCCGAAGTTTGACAACGGCGCAGGTGGGAGCCGTTCTGCAGCACGGGAGGCTTGTTATTCACATGCATTTCCACCTGCAGTTGAGAACTGATGATATCACAGCAGTGACATTTCTGTGGTTTCTATGAGCAGGCACAGAATGGATGGAAGCGATACACCAAGCTCATCAAACCAGACCCAGGCAAATGCAGCCCTCAGGTCAGAATGGGCAGCTCTCTTCTGCTGGTGTCTGCAAAGCATTCTAAGGGCCTGGCTTGAAAATGCTTAAAAGCACAAGGTATAAGTTTTCAGAACAAAATTAATCCACCCAGTCTGCGCAAACATCTCCAAGATCTTCGCGGAATAATTGACATGTAAGTCATGATCATAAAAGTTAATCAGCCGTATCCCTGAAACACAGCCGGAGATGAGGTGCTAACCTCTTGAAGTCGTTGCGTGAGTTTTCTACGGCTGCTCTAACAAATCACCATGTTACTGGCTTAAGCAACCTGAATCTATTAAAAGTCCAACACAGGTCTCACTGAGCTAGAATTGAGGTGCCAGAGGCCTGTGTTCCTTCTGAAGAATGCACAGGAGAAGCTGTTTCCTTATCTTTTCCAGATTCTAGGAGGCACCCACATTCTTTGGCTTGGAGTCCCTCCTCCACTTTCAAAGCCAGTGATGGTGCCTTCCCCTGCCTTCCTTCAAGAGTCCCCTCTTCCTCTCCAGCTCTCCTGCCCTCTTCTCCTTGTAGGATTCTTAAACATGGGGCCCATTTGGACAACTCAGGATAATCTCTCCATTTTAAAGTCAATTAGTAACTTTATTTTTATCCACAATATTAATTCCCCTTTCCGTGTAATGGAACACACTCACAGGTTTTAAGGTCTGTGACAGGGACCCCTTTGTGCGGGCTATTCTTCTGTGGACTGGTGGTGTCCTACTTCTATCTCAACCACTGCCCAGCAGTGCTGGAGCCAGGTGGCAGGTGCCAGTTAGCCTGGAAGGCGGAGAAGGTGTTTGCATCTGAATCTGGCCTCAGCCCTTGCCAGTCTGTGCCCTTGGGCAAGTGACTGTTCTTCCCCATGTGTTAGTTTGGATTCCCAGGGTTTGGGGTACAAGGCATTTATTTTGGAAGTGATTCCAGGAAGCATTGTGAGGGTGTGGAGACATTCGTTAAGGCAGAAAGCTAAAGAAGAATAACCTATGAGTAGACAGCCACTGTGGGCAGTGGGGCTCAGGCCTGCTAGGAACCCTCAGAATTGTCCTGCTGCAGAGCACAGATGCCCTGGATTCCTCAACTCCTCCCCATCAATGACTGTGGGCTGCTCCCCAAACCCTTGTCCTGCCCTGCTGTGGGCTAAGCCAGCTCCCAGGGCCAGAGGACATCCTGAGGCAAAAAGTGACACAGAAAACTGTCCCCAATTGGCAGCTGGCTCTGGGCAAGCTGAGTAGACGGGGGGGGGGGGGGGGGGGCACTGCTAGCAACCGTCACGTTCTCTGAGCCTCAGTTTCCTCAGCTGTAACCAAAGGAGGATAATAATACTATGTACCTGCACTGGCGTCATTATGAGTGTTAACTGGGACAATATGAGCTCATTAATTGGCACAGTACCTGGTACACACTAGGCACTCAAGAAGGCGTGCCACGGTTAGGTTATTATTCTACCAACTTCCTTGCTTTGCAGCCTCCTGCTCTGTTTTTTCACCTGTGACCTGTCAGAATTCATTCATTCATGCCTCCTACCCCAGGGGAGTCAGGGGAGAAACTAGGGCACAGAGTGACACAGCAGACACCATCCCCGCTCATGGCCCTTCCAAGCTTGCTCTGAGAGACAGATGGCAGCCAAACAATTCTACAAGTGACAAGAAGACGCATCTGGGAAGGGGCTGAGAGGGGGGGTACACGATGTTGGAGGGCATGCCAGGGCAGGAATGGAGGGGAGGGTTGGAGGGCTTCTGTTAGCAAGTTGAGAGAGGGATCCCTGAAGACGAAAGGAGAGCACTTTGGGCAGCAGCAGCATGTGCGGAGGACCTGGGGCAGGAAGGAGCCAGGTGAAATCAAGGAACCACACCAAGGAAGGGGGGGTGTGGCTTGAGCAAGAAGGGCAAGGAGGGACAGGCACAGGATGGCCCAAGGAGTGGTCAAGGTCCTGGCATCTCAGGTCAAGTTCAGTCTTATCCAAGGAACCAGGAGAAGTACTGACATTGGACTCATGCTCTGGAAGGTTCCTTCCAGCCTGCTCCAAATTGTAGTGGGTAACCCAACATCTAAATATCTGCCTATCATGCAAGATGGAAGGAAGGGATGCTTTGTTTCATTTTGTGATTAATCTTAGATTATTTTGCCAACTATTCTAATGATTTTCTTACCTAACTCAGCCCTGGAACGATCTGAAATCAATCAGCCAATCAATCATTGTTGTAAAAGAATACAAGAAAGCAGACAGCAGAGTTCCCTATTCAACGTTTAGCTCAGCATCTGGTGGGTGGACATTCACAGCTTCACCATGGGGTGAAGGGGAGGCTCTGCTGATGGGGGAGGGCAGCCTCATGGACACAGACTGTCTTCATGCTGTCTTATTTCTGACCCTGTGCCACAACCAGGGTACCTGTGTGTTGTGTTTGGTCAGCTGGGTCCATTAATATATTATCTTTGTCGCAGTTCAATTCAACTCCAATCAAGTCTGTAACCTTTAGCTCAGCAGCCTACTATTGTAGGGTCACAGTGCCTTTCCACAGGGCCTGGGAAGTCAGAACAAACCACAGCTTTCCCTTACATCCTGGTGGATTCTCAAGAATGTTCTGGCCAGATAGTAAGGAGAGCTGTTTACTAATTATAACGCCACATGACCATCAGGTGAACAATCTGGGAAGAGCCCTGCAGGCCAGAAGGAAGGGGAGCTCCTCAGGGGCAAATGTGTGCAGCCAGCATTGCAGTCTGCAGCTCTAAGCTGGACCTCTGAATCCTCTGGTATGCTTTGTGGACGTACCAAGAATGTACTGGTACTACAGATGAAATGGACCTGACAGAGTTCATTCATTCATGCCTCCCACCCCTGGGGAGTCAGGCACAGTGTGAGAAGCTAGGGCACCGAGTGACACGGCAGATACCATCCCCACTTGCGTGGCCCTTCCGAGCCTGCTCTGAGAGACAGACGGCAGCCAAACGATTCTACAGGTGACAAGAAGATGCAGCTGGGAAGGCTCTGAGAGACAGTGGTACACGATGTATACATGCCATGTTAGGAGCTGCCTGTTTGTGCTCCAACACCACATTCATACATTAAAGCTCTCATGAATTTCCAACGTCTTGCTAGATAGAGATGGGGATTTTAGGAGGTAATTGGGTTTAGATGAGGTCATGAGAGTGGGGCCCCTATGATGAAATTAGTATCCTTATAAGAAGAGGAAGAGGGACCAGAGCTGTCCTGCCCTCTCCTCCGTGTGAGGACACAGCCAGAAGCCAGAAGAGAGCCCTCGCCAGGAACCCGATCGGCTGGTGCCTTGATCCTGCACTTCCAGCCTCCAGGACTGTAAGGAAAAACTATCTGCAGTTAAGCCGCCCAGTCAATGGCGTTTTGTTATCGCAGTCTGAGCTGACTCATACGTATGGATACATAAAACTGCCGGGATTCTCCTGATAGATGGGATTATGTTTTACTAGAGAGGCTCATTCTGCTGTGGCTCAACTTCGTAATCTCTCTTCTGTGGCTGCCTGTTATCTCTGTGATGCGGGAGGTAACAGGATCTGCGAGACAAATGCAGAATCAGGCTTGTTAGGGCAGTCAGTGATCCCAGTTCCCCGACACCAGGGCTGCCTCTCCATCAATGCCTTTAAGGGAATACGGTTTGGGATACAACCAGGACCAGGCTGCCATGCCATGCCTATGGATGCTGACCTTGACCTTCCACAACTGTCTCCCAGGATGCCTCTCTGAAAAGGAGCAAGGGCTGAGGTTGCCAGTGATGACATGTGCCGTGCAGGGGATGGTGGGGCTCCCTGGGCCTTGCGGGAGTTTCTCAGGATGCCCTTTCCATTCTACACTATCGCTGGTGAACTTCTGTGGTCCTGAGGTGTCCACACGTGGAGCGTCAGACACCGCAGCCCTGAAGGGGACCGAGCATGACAGGGCCATCACTTTCTGAACCAGAGCGGCATCATCCAGAGATTCTAGAGGATGAAGCTCACTGGGAAATCTCTCTAAGTCCGAATGTTTCCTGTCCCCAGGCCCCAATCCAGACCAATTGTAAAAGCCTGATAATGTACATGCTTAGCAAGCATCCAGGAGACACGTAGAAGCAGGCGCGCTTTGGAAACTGACCGGGCATCCCTCCACACCAACTTTTCCACGTTTGCAGCTACACATATTTTATAAAAATCCTTTGTTTCCATCCAAAGCGGCCCAGAGGCCACAGGCCTGATTTTCCAGCTGTCACCCACATAAGCCTCTCTAGGCCTTTCTGGAGAAGATACTGGTATGTTCGCCTGGAGTAACTCATTCTCTGATGTCTGAGCTCCCAGGAGCTTAGGGGACCCCGACTCTGTCCGCAGCCCCTCAGGTCCCCATCCTGCCCTATGACAGAAGGTTCTGCTTCTCACCACCGCCCTTCCCCACTCCCCCGCACCCCACCCACCACTCACTCTCTGCCTGTAGCTTTGCTCCACCACCAACACAGCTATTTGGTGACCTACATTGAAAATAGTGCATGTTCTGGGCACTGGTTATACCAAGAGGATACATGCCAACTGCGGAACTCCTGCTGCTCCAGGGAAGACAGGCACATAGCAACAGGCCAGGACTCTGCAGGATGAGCAGGCAGGTCCAGGGGCACATGGGAACTATCCATCCTATTTGGGAAGGAAAGGGATGGGGACGATCCAGAGGCCTGACACAGAATTTGTTTGGGGAACATAGTTACTAGTCATGTTCAGTGATTCTAAACTTTATTTGATTGCAACCAAATGCATTAAGTGCCTATGCTTTGCCCAGTCATGAGATAAGGAGGCAGAGACAAATGAGATACTATCCTTGAGGGACTTACAGGCTAGAGAGGGAGTGAGACTCAGACAGAGAACACCTCTGTGAGACATGGTCAGGACCCTGATGGGCCTGTGAGCCTGCCCCTGGACACCCGAGGAGCCGTGCTGACGTCTGCCTTGACTCTTTCCCTGAGAGGGCATTCAGAATCCACCGCCCAAAGGAGAGGTGGAAGAAACTCATATTAAATACGGCGCTCACCTGAAAGAGTTAGCAATGAACATTTGGGAAGGAATGGGTATCTTTTGATGTAAATTTTTTATTCCTGGCTTCTAAGTATCCTCGGCATTATTAAAACACAGATTCTACAAGTTTTACCCAAAATGAATTGGCTTTAAATTTGAGCTGCTGACAGAGTAATGACAGAGAATAGTTAAAACAGGTTTGTCTGGTCATAAATATTTTACCTGCTAGACTCAGCAAGCTGCGGGTAGACACTTGCCCTCATAAGTAAGTATCGATTAAATTCTAGCCTGGAATCAGGACGCATAATTGATGGTTTGAAGATTTGGGAAATCACACTCTGCGAATGAAAACAAGTTACTTGAGTAACATTGAAGGATGTATTTATTTTATACCAAAACTCATGGGGAAGCAGGGTTGGCATACGAGTCAGCTAGACGCAAAGGTCACATTGGAGAATCTGGCAGAAGGGGTCTTCACAACTGCATAGAAACACAGAATTCTTCCCAAGAAACACAGAATTTTAGAGCTGGACGTTTCCTTGGGCTCATGTAGTCTAGCTTCATGCTGAGACATGTATCATTCTCTAATACCAAACTGATGATCATCCATTCGTGACCACTTCTATTTTTCAGACTTTTATTTCTGAATGGGATAGGAGAAGGCAAACCCTGAGCACGCACATCTCAAACTTAGATTTTTTTATTTTTATTTTCTATTTTTACTTTTTTTTTTTTTTTGAGACGGACTTTCGCTCTTGTTACCCAGCCTGGGGTGCAATGGCGCGATCTCGGCTCACCGCAACCTCCGCCTCGTGGGTTCAAGCAATTCTCCTGCCTCAGCCTCCTGAATAACTGGGACTACAGGCACGCGCCACCATGCCCAGCTAATTTTTGTATTTTTAGTAGAGACGGGGTTTCACCATGTTGACCAGGATGGTCTCGATCTCTTGACCTCGTGATCTACCCGCCTCGGCCTCCCAAAGTGCTGGGATTACAGGCGTGAGCCACCGCGCCGGGCCCTATTTTTACTTTTGAGGTGGAGTCTCCCTCTTGTTGCACAGGATGGAGTATAATAGCATGATCTCAGCTCACTACAACTTCCACCTCCCAGGTTCAAGCTGTTCTCCTGCCTCAACCTCCTGAGTAGCTGGGATTACAGGCATGTGCCACCAGGCTCAGCTAATTTTGTATTTTTATTAGAGATGAGGTTTCTCTATGTTGGTCAGGCTGGTCTCAAGCTCCCGACCTCAGGTGATCCGCCTGCCTTGGTCTCCCAAAGTGCTGGGATTACAGGTGTGAGCCACGGCACCCGGCCCAAACTTAGACTTTTTGGTCTAGATCTTACACATCCCCTTATTCATCAAATAACCCTGAGGTCTACTGCCGGCACTCCACAGCGACCTAGCTGCCAGAAGTTTTCTGTTGGAGCTCAATAGGATACAAATTCAGGACATTTCGAGACTAATAACGAAGTTGCAGATCCGGTGAAACATGTTCTGTCTTTCAGCTCTCCTTTCTGGGTTTCACAAGAATCTAGTTTTGAGGAGGAAACCTGGTAGCCCCAGGTTTCCAGCCCCAGCCGTTGGTGTCCACACAGACTCGGAAGCCAGGTACAAGACACTGTGATGGTCTGAACTTGAGCAAGACTTGTGGGTTGGGAGGAAACTAGCCTGGCCTGGGTGCATTGACACCCACAGGGAATTAATTAGATGACCAAACAAGGTCCTCTGAGTCTGACCAGGTGCTGCCTGCCTGTGGCCTCCTAGGTAATCTGGGGCCTGTGTCTCAGCCACACCCTAATAATATTTTATAATAATAATAATGTCAGCAGCATCAGGAGTGCTGAGGGACATTTCTCTTCAGGCTGCATTAAACTTGACAGTGCAACTCTACTTTAGCAAACCTATGTAGCTGAGCTGTGAAAAGATAGAGACGCTGACTGTGTAGTAACAGAGGCCACTGGTCATGGTGCTTTCAAGGACAGAACTCTGAAGAAGCCACCCTGCTCAGGCATCAAGTTCAAGCTCCCATGGAAGCATCCAGCTCTGGAATTCCACGCTTCTGTGCACTTGCAGAGACCCATTCTGCCCGATTCTCCAGCATGACGTTTGCATCTGACTTATACGCAACCATGCTTCCCCTAGTTCTGGTACAAAATAAATGCACCCTTCTGCGTTACTCAAGTGATTCTGTTTTCATTTGCAGAGTTTGATTTCTCAAATCGTCAATCCATCCACTGTGTGTCCTGGTTCCAGACTAGTGGTCTCACAGAACAGACAGGGATAATTTGCACCTTTTATTTAAAAAATAACAATAAACACCGTAAGAAAGTGCTCCTTGGACTTAGAACACCACGTGCCTGTGAAAGCCCCGGTAACTCAGGACACAGGAATGGGTAGGGGAGGCTCCTGTTCCTCTGCCAGCCTGGGCACAGAGCCTTGAGTGTAGGGAAGAAAGGAGGCTCCGTCTCCCAGGGTGGTCTGAGCCTGTATTCAAGGTTGTAGAATCATCAGAAGCCAGGAGGGCCTTGGTCACCTCCAGGCAATCACTGAGCAGATGCTCAGCCTGCTATGAGGGATTGAAAAACAAATTCTCCTGTAGATGGGCCTTCAAGCCACTTGGAAGAATGCAAATAAGTCATTCCACGGAGAACATCGTGGCACCTGCGCTGTTGTTTAGAGGCCGTCTCACTGCTTTTGAGAGATACTGAGGGGCAGATCTAGGGGCAAAGGCAGTGTCATTACCTCCTGGGGAAACCTAAGCACAGGGCCAGCTATGTAATTTGTGTGGCCAGGGGCAAAGTAAAAAACATGAGGCCCTTGTTTGAAAGTTATTGAGAATGTCTAGAGAGCAACAGAGTGAAGCACTCGACTCAGCATTTAGGCCTGCATTTGTTTCCTGGAGCTGCTGTAACCAATTACCACAAAAGGCCACTTCACACAACAGAAACATGTAGTCTCATGGCTCCGGATCCCAGGGATTCAAAATTAAGGGGATGGCAGTTTTGGCTTCTTCTGCAGGCTCTGCAGGAGAAACTGTTGCATACTCTCTCCTAGTGTCTGGTGGCTGCTGGCAGCCTTGGCTCCCTTGGCTGGTGGCTGCATCACTCTGATATCTACCTCCTTTTTATTTTTTCTCCTGTTGTCCAGGCTGGAGTGCAGTGGCTCGATCTTGGTTCACTGCAACTTCTGCCTCCTGGGTTCAAGCAATTCTCCTGCCTCAGCCACCCAAGTAGCTGAGATTACAGGTGTCCACCACCACGCCCAGCTAATTCTTGTATTTTTAGTAGAGATGGGGGTTTCACCAAGTTGGTCAGATGGTCTCAAACTCCCGACCTCAGGTGATTTGTCCACCTTGGCCTCCAGAAGGGCTGGGGTTACGGGTGTGAGCTACTGTGACCAGCCTCTACTTCCATTTTTATATTGCTTTTCTCTGCATGTGGTTTTGTGTCTCCGATCTCCCTTCCCTGGGTTTTATGAGATCCCAGTCACTGACTTGAGAGCCCATTCTAACTCCAGGATGATCTCACCTCAAGATCCTTAACTTAAGTATGTCTGCAAAGATCCTATTTCTAAATGAGATCACATCCAAAGGTACTGGGAATCAGGACAGAGACATATCTTTTGAGGGGCCACCATTCAATCCACTACATGGCCCTTCTGGGCACAATGATCTGGGCACCTGCACAGGTGGCATGCCCATGAAGTGGGCACTGCCTAAGTCCCTGGAAACCTCAGCCCTACAGGGGACTAGATCAGAGGCCATGCCATGAGTCCCTTATTTCCAGCTTATGACCTCTTGTAGAATCAAGTTCTTCTCTCCAGCCCCAGCCCTTGGCCTTTCTAGGCAGCACAAGTCTAGTAGCTGTCAGGGAAGGTCCATGGTTACCTGGATCCCAGTGGGTCTGACAAGCCAGGATGACATAGACTCACATCCCACCAAAGGGAGGACCCCATCTCTCTCTGGAGGTTGCTCTTCTTGTAGGACAGAGGGTGCATTGCTGATTCTTCATTTATGACATGTGGGCTCCTTTTGTCCATTATGTTACTAAGCCACCCTGGCCTAGGAAACCCCAGGCTTGAAATTACCCCCAGAATCTGAAACATGATCTTTCTAAGGAAGTGCTGCTCCCATCCAGAGCCTCTTTGCTCTGGGCTTTCTCTGCTTTCATATCTGGTAATGTGGACCTAACCTGAAGCCATAATTGACCTTCACCCCCGAGCTCTGGGCATCCCTGCCTGATACACCCATGCCAGGAGAAGCAGCATGAAGCTTGCTCCACTTTTAGTGCACTGCCCTCCTTCCCTCCACCACCCTCCTTCCTTCCAAACTCTGCCTGTCTGCCAGCCTCCATGCATGGCTGCACTCCACAGATACCCTGGCCACTGGCCGTCATCCAGAGGATCCCCAGCTGGGACTCACCAGTACCACCACGCTGCTTGTTACTATTGAAGTCCATCCATGTCAAGTTGGCCAATAGCCCCTTCCTGATGTCCCTACTTCCTACTCGGGGACCTTGGTAGGACCTAGCAACCGCAGAGGTAACACTTGGCCATGTGGAGGCCTCCAGGACCCTGCCCCAGTGGCACTGGTGACCTCTGCTTAGATTGGCAGTGGGCAGAGTAATGGTCCTGAGGATGTCTACATGTGTATTAGGCCATTCTTGCGCTGTGGTAAAGAAATTCTTGAGGTTGGGTAATTTATAAAGAAAAGAGGTTTAATTGGCTCATTGTTCTGCAGACCATACAGAAACATAGTGCCAGCATCTGCTTGGCTTCTTGGGAGGCCCAGGAAGCTTCCAATCATGGTAAAAGGTGAAGGGGGAACAGGTGTCCAACATGGCAGGAATGGGAGCAAGAGAGAGAGAGTGGCAGAGGCGCCACATGCCTTGAACAACCAGATGTCCTATGAACTCACTCATGACCAAGGAGATGGCCCAGGCCACTCATGAGGGACTCTCCCCCATGACCCAAACACCTCCGGCCAGGCTCCACCTCCAACACTGGGGATCACATTTCAACATGAGTTTTCGGTGGAGGCAAACATCCAAACTGTATCAATATCTCAATCCCCAGAACTTGTGACTATGTGGGCTTACATGGCGGTGTCTTACCCTGGAGGTGATCCTGGACTATCTGGGGGTAGGGAGCAATGTAGTCACCAAGAGTTGACTCCAACCCTCCTGACTCTCTCTTATGAAGATCCAGCTGGGCATCAGCTGGATCCACTTCTCCGACTCTCATGAGAGAGTCAAGAAGTTTGGAGTCGGAGAAGCGGATGTGACTATGGAAGCAGAAGTTGGATCCGAGGAAGGAGCCAGGAGTCAAGCATGCAGGTGACCCCTCGAGCTGGAAAGGGTATAGGACCAAAGCTCCCCTGGGGGCTCCAGAAGGAACCAGCCCTGCTGCCACCTTGCACTTAGCCCAGTGAGACTGATTTGGGGACATCTGACCTTCAGCATCGTGAGATAATGTTTGTGCTGGCTCAAGCCAATCAGCCTGTGGCAGCTTGTCACAGCAGCAACAGGGAATGGATACAATGCCCACGCCATTCGCATTGTTAAATGTTTTGAATGTTCTCATCCATTCATTCCCATCCTTGTTCTCATCCATTCATTCCCAGCAGGCCCTCCCATGGGCACCCTGAGCCTGTGGCTGAAGAATATAGCTGGCATTGGCCAAAGCAGCACAAGGGCAAGTTAAGAGCCGAGATGCAGTGTCAAATGAACCAGGATTCAAATCCCAGGGAAAGCCACAGACCCTCTCCAAGCCTCAGCGCGTCATCTGCCAAAGCAGATAACAATTCCTGCCTGCACTATGGATTTTCGAGTATCCTCCCCTCTTCTTGTTCTAAGAGGTCCAACTTTCACAGGGTGGACACATGCCCTAGACGGACCACCCTCTGGCCAGAGGGATCAGCCCAGAACTGGCCCCTGTAAACAAGCAGGACATATGAGTCTTTCTCTAGAATTTTTCGAAGTGGGCAATTGAAGTACTCTTGTGATAGGAGGGGAAGCTGTGGGCTTTCTTGCTATATGTAGACCTTTCCACTGCAAATGAGTAAAAAGCCAACATCTAGAAGGAAGCTGAGATGGGGTGTGTGACGACGGTGACCTGCTTCTGTTTTCTAGTCCCTGGGCCCCTCGGGATGCCTCGGTTTCTGTCATTCTCCTCCAATTATCTGAGCAACCCCACCGTACTTCCAATCATTCCGTATTTTGAATTTGACCTAGTTTGGTTTTTGTGACTGAGAGACCTGACTCATCTACTGTCTCCCGGGGCTGCTGCGAAAATGAAATGAAATAAAAATACAAAGTGTTCAGCACGTTCTTGAACATAATATGGCCTCAATAAATGGTGGCTCTTACTATTATTACGTTAACTTCCTGGGGATTCCCTGACACCCTGTGCCTCAGGGAGGTCTGACGTCAGCAGCTTTCAAAGTCTCCTTAGCATCTCCTCCTCTCCTCTTTGCCTCCATAAGGCTGGGCCTCCAAGCCTGCTGGCCTCACTGCTACCCCGTGGCCCAGTCCTACTGCCAACCCCAACCATTCCCAGAACCTTCCTGCCCATACCATTATTCTCTCCTGCTCCTGCCAGCCTCTACCTTCATGCTAGTGACCTTGATCATGGACACGTGGCCTGCCGGGATGACTTCAGGCCAGATGCTGAGTTAGCAGCAGGTGCTCCCATGGCCCACAGAGAAGATGCAAGTAACCTCCCGTGGCTTATCCTCTGGGGAATACCCACTATCTCTAGGACTGGATAAGAGAAACCATTGCTAGCATCCTGCTAGAACAGAGGTGTCCAGGTTTCTAGGAGGCTCATATGATCAGAAATCCACAGCAGCACAGGAAGGACACAGAGATATTTATTGATTAGGAAGGGGAACGGAGGGGGTCCGTGCTCAATGTTCAACTATTGGGGGAGAATCAAATTGGGTCAAGTGCATACGGCACCCTTCTTCACACACATTTTCCTTTCGTCAATAATCTTTCACAATCGTGTTATAACAAGTGAAATTAAATTAGAAAAACTTGCAACGACATAATGAGATCCATTCCATTCCAATTTCAATGAGTAACTGTGAGATGGCTGTAACCAGCACTGCCAGGAATATCAAGTGTGGGCTCCACACACCTTCCATTCCTGGCAGTTCAGTTACTTTGAGCAAAATTATTCTTGACAAGGGTATCAGGTGGGCCACCCATTTAACACCCCCAGAGGGTCAGGGCAGCTTGCCTGTGTCCCCCTGCTTGGGGAATAAGTTCTCTGCCTTTCCATTAGTTGTTGGTGCTTCAAATTGAATTCCCAAAAACACAAACTAACAGGAACAAAACGAGGCCAGTGCGGTGGTTCACAGCTGTAATTCCAGCACTTTGGAAGGCCAAGGTCAGTGGATCACTTGAGGTCAGGAGTTCATAATCAGCCAGGCCAACATGGTGAAACCCCATCTCTACTAAAAACACACACACACACACACACACACACACACACACACACAAATAGCTGGGTATGGTGGTGCACACCTGTAATCCCAGCTACTTGGGAGATTGAGGCAGGAGAATCCTTGAACCTGAGAGGCGGAGGTTGCAGTGAGCCGAGATTGTGCCATTGCACTCTAGCCTGGGTGACACGGCCAGATTCTGTCTGAGAGAGAGAGAGAGAGAGAGAGAGAGAGAGAGAGAAAGAGAGAGAGAGAGAGAGAGAGAGAGTGTGCCACCATAGCAGCGTGCTGTTCCTCAGGCAAAGTGCATGTCAAGACAGGGTTCTCTGCCAAACGCTCACAGGATGACATCTTGTCCATACTCCATCCAGATACAGTGGGCCCTCTGTATCCTCCTGCTTCACACTGAGGATTCAACCAACTGCATATCAAAAATATCTGGGAAAAAGAAACAATGAAAACTAGCAATATAATAATAAAAGTAATGCAAATAAAAAATACAGTATAACAACGACTTATATAGCATTTACATTGTACCAAGCATTATAAGGCGTCTAGAGACAATTCCTTATAATGTGGGAGGATGTGTATAGGTTATTTGCAAATACTACAACATTTTATGTAATGGATGAGCCTCTGCAGATTTTGGTATCTAAGGGGGTGTCCTGAGGCCAGCTCTCTGCAGACATTGAGGGATGACTGTAATTTACAATGAGAAATACATAGAATGGACTTGGGCCAGATAGAGCCTCCCAGCTTACAGAGCTCTGTCAATATTTCAGTAATTTGTTTGGGGGTATGCTTCTTCTCACTGGTTTCTGTAGTGGGTGGAGTGGTGGCCTCCTAAAAAGTATACCCACCCAAAATGAGTGGATGAGATCTTCTTTGAAAAAAATGTATCTGAAGTTGTAATGAAGTTAAGGATCTTGACACGAGGTCATCTTGGATTTCGAACAGGCCCTGAATGCATTGACCAGTGTCCTAGTGAGAGGAGAAAAGGGGAGAGAAACAGACAGGGAGAAAGTCAGAGACTGGGGTGATGCTTCTTTAAGCTGAGGAGCGCCAAGGGCTGCCGGAAGCCCCCAGGAGCTGAAGAGAGCCTGGAACAGCGTCTCCCTCAGAGCCTCGAAGCAACCAGCCCTGACCACACCTTGATTTCAGACTTCTAGCCTCAAGAACTGTGAGAGGGTACATCTCTGCTGTACCCAATGTGTGGTCATTGCTATGGCAGCCACAGGTAGTGAAGGCACCTCCCAAGGCAAGCTCTCAATGCCCCCGACCCCCAGCACCTGCTTTGATCTTAGTCTCATTTGTGCTGCGTATTAGTCATACATGCCCGCCAGCAAAATTTAAGTTTGAAATAAACTCAATGCTTGCCTGATGCTGACCTTTGAGAGGCATTGCCCTCAATGCCAAAAGATTAAGAGGACCAGGAAGGACCTAGAAGTGCCAGTGGGCAGTGCACTGTCACAAAAAGTAAGAAATAGGCCAGACGTGGGGACTTAGGCCTATAATCCCAGCACTTTGGGAGGCCCAAGGAGTTCAAGACTGGCCTGGGAAAGATGACAAGACCCTGTCTCTGCAAAAAATTAAAAAATTAGCTGGGTGTGGTGGCACATGCTTCTAGTCCCGGCTACTCAGGAGGTGAGGTAGGAGGATGGCTTGAGCCCAGGAAGTCGAGGTGGATGTCAGCTATGATCACGCCACTTCAGTCCTGTCTGGGCCACAAAGAACATCCCCGCCTTTAAAGAAGAAAAAAAAAATGTTTTTAAAGTAAGAAGTAGAAGGTGGTTGAACAAGACCCCTGAAAACATAGGCCCAGAAGTTGGAGAAAATTTTGCATGCATAGGCTCATTCGTTGTCACCAACTGTGTATTAACCAGAAGCTTTTCTGGCGTGGTGGGTTCTTGTAGTGTTGGGCAGGGTGGGTAGGTGTTCAACGCTAATCATGCTAAGCTTTGCTCTGTCAACAGATAAACTCTGAAGTCTCAGTGGCGCAACACAAGGTTTTTATCTAGCTCTCATCACAGTTGGCTCAGGACTGAGCAGAGTGACTCTAGGAAGAAATGACTCAGACTTCCAGGCAGTTCCCATCTTGCCCCTCAGTTATCTTTTATTTATTTATTTAGAGACAGAGTCTGTCTTTGTCGCCCAGGCTGGAGTGCAGTGGCAGTATCTCATCTCACGGCAACCTCTGTCTCCTGGGTTCAAGTGATTCTCAACCCGCCACGTAGTTGGGACTGCAGGTGCACCCCACCATGCCCTGCTAAGTTTTGTATTTTTATTAGAGATGGGATTTCACCATGTTGGCCAGGCCGGTCTCAAACTCTTGACCTCAAGTGATCCATTTGCCTCAACCTCCCAAAGTGCCAGAATTACAAGTGTGAGCCACTGCGCCTGGCCTCCCTCAGTTATCTTAGAATTCATTGCTCTCCACTCGGGCAGAGGGGAATGGAAGTATGAAGAACTGCCATTCTCTTGGAAGTGCCCTTTTTCCCTACATTGGTAAGAGTCAGTGGCATGATCCCTCAATCCATGAGGCTGAGAAAGGGGAGACGTGTGAGTGTGCAGGAGGGCAGGGAGAATCTGCCTCAGTGAGTGTGGAAGGGACCAGGAGGGGCTGTGCCATCGGATGTAGGTACTGACTGCCAGCTTCTTTTGAGACTGGACATTGTCTTGGGTCCATGCATGCAGCTATTCTGAGGTCCAAGCATCTTAAGATTCTGGAAAAAAAAAGGAAAGTCATGGCTACTGAGAGATGTCCTTGACATCTGACAAAACGAGTCTCATGAACAGGTGAGGCCACGCTAGCAACCAACTGGTATTGCTGTTTCCCTTCCAACCCCATGTGCTGGCAGAGGTCATTGCAATATCCACTTGATGGAGGCAGAGATGCTCATTTTCCAGGTGCTCTCCTGATGAGGGCATGCGTCTCCCTTCTGTAGCGTTCACTCTCTACCCTGGGCTCAGCAAGGGTAAGTGCAAGGGCAGCCCGTGACGCAGTGCCTCTGTCTTCTACGATGCGGAAACCATGGCTTCGTTCCTTGCTACTCCAGCTGTGGTCCTCAGACCAGCAGCATCACCATCACCAGACAGCTTGTTAATAGTACAGAAATTTGGGCCCCACCTGAGCCTAATAAACAAGACTTGGTGTTTTTCTATGCGTATTACAGTTTGAGAAGCAGAGATCTATAGAATGTGTTAATTCCAGAACGGTAGATTAATGTCTAACTTGAATGGTGTTGAGCATAATTCCAAAGGGGAACCAGACAGACAAGAGTTAATCTGAATTTAAGAAGAACCAGACACAAAGATGGACATGCACAGCAGGGAAGAACGACTTGGAAACTCAAGAACCCTTTTCACAGTCTATTGAGTCCTTGGCTGAATTATAATGATGAACGAGTTCCTCACAGGAGTCTGAGAGTGCAAATGTGCACACAGGTAGACATTCACATGCTTTCATTTGGCAAAGCACCTGAAATCGGGATCAGCCTTCTGACTTTACCGTAAGACAAACTGCAAAGTCACAGCCTGCAACATGGAGTGCTGTCTGGAATCAGCGCATATTTCTGGGAATGTGAAAACCTAAGATCTGAAAGATGAAAGAAGAAATGTTAGAGATCATTGGTCAATGGCACCAGGCTGTGGTTTTTTTGTTTTTTTGTTTTTTTTTTCCTCCCAGGTCTGTTCAACCCTTCAGTCTCACCAGAGGAACCGTCTAATGTGATTTAGTACTCAAGAGCCCAACTGTAGCAATTAAAGTGGATAACAGAAACTCAAACAAGCTCTCATTAATAACTTAATTAAGTCTGCCTGGGATGTCATTTTCCTTGGCTGTTCAAATTTAGTCGTATAAGAATGGCACTCTCTGCTGGGTACAAAAAAGTAAACACTGATATCACTTATCATTCTCATCAGGTTGACTAGAAAGGAATCCGTTCCTAAGGATGTTTCAAGATGGCAAGTAAGATACTATGTTTGGGTGGGTTTTTTCTTTTCCTATTTATTTAGTTATTGAGTCTCACCCTGTTGCCCAGACTGGAGTGCAGTGGCACGATCTTGGCTCACTGCAACCTCCACCTCCTGGGTTCAAGTGATTCTCCTGCCTCAGCCTCTTGAGTAGCTGGGATTACAGACATGCGCCACCATGCCCAGCTAATTTTTGTATTTTTAGTAGAGACAGAGTTTTGCCATGTTTGCCAGGCTGGTCTCGAACTCCTGACCTCAGGTGATCCACCTGCCTTGGCCTCCCAAAGTTCTGGGATTACAGGCGTGAGCCAACATACCCGGCCTCTTTTTCAATTTTCAAACTTGAGATATAATACACATAATGGGAGATTCATGTTTTTACAAGTCAGTGTTGTGATTTTGAGTGCATTCACAATGTTGGCAGTCATCATCACTGTCTAGTTCTAGAAAGTTTTCATCACCCAAAAAAGAAACCCTGTAGCCACTGCCATCAATCTCTCCCATCCACAACCCCTCCAAGCCCCTGCCCTCCACTCCTCTACTTTCTGTCTCTCTGATTTGCCAATTGCAGACATTTCCTATAAATAGCATCATACAATATATGTTCTTTCGTGTCTGGCTTTTTTCATTTAGCATAATCTTTGCCAGGTTGATCTGTGCTGCGGTGTGAGTACTTCGTTCCTTTTTATGGCTGAATAATATTCTGCTCTACCGATATACTGCATTTTGTGTATCCCCTCATTAGTTGATGGACATTTGTGTGTTTCCACGTTGGGGCTATTATGAATAATGTTCCATGGACATGCGTGTATGAGTTTTTCTGTAAACACATACTTTCAACTCTTCTGTGTGGAGACCTAGTTGAGGAGTTGATGGGTCTGTTGGGAATTCTGTCTAAGTTTTTGAGGAATAGCCAGATTGTTTCCACAGATGCTGCCCTATTTAACATCTCAACAGTAATGTATGGGGGTTACCAATGGCTGTTTTCCTGGTTTTTGTTTTTCTATTTTAAAATTGTGGCCATGCCCAGGGGTGTAAAATGGTGTCTCATTGTGCTTCTATTTATAATCCAGAAATGACTAATGATGTTGAGCATTTTCTCGCGTGTTTATTGGCTATTTGTATATCTTCTCTGGAGAATCTAGTCTATTCAAATCTTTGCCCATTTTAAATTAAGTTGTCTTTGTTGCTGACGGTAGTATTTTTTGTGTCATAATTAGTTAAATTAGCCAAAAATAAATGATTTTTACTCGTATCACTATGTTTAGCAAAGACATTTTCACCTGGCAAAATATATAAGAGACAACCTAATGGCTGTCTTATATGCTGGGTTTCTATTGCCACATCTATAAACGTTCTTTTTTTTTCTTTTTTTGAGACGGAGTTTCGCTCTTGTTACCCAGGCTGGAGTGCAATGGCGCGATCTCAGCTCACCGCAACCTCCGCCTCCTGGGTTCAGGCAATTCTCCTGTGTCAGCCTCCTGAGTAGCTGGGATTACAGGCACGCACCACCGTGCCCAGCTAATTTTTTTGTATTTTTAATAAATGTTCTCTTGAGATGAACAGTAATCTTACTGAGTTGAACAGGGAGAAATTCACGATGAGAATTAACTTGACCTGCTCACAAAATGATGTTATAGGCCAGGTGCAGTGGCTCATGCCTGTAATCTCAACACGTTGGGAGGCTGAGGCAGGCAGATCACCTGAGGTCAGGAGTTGGAGACCAGCCTGACCAACATAAAGAAACCCCATCTCTACTAAAAAATACAAAAGTAGCTGGGTATGGTGGCGCATACCTGTAATCCCAGCTACTCAGGAGGCTGAGGCAGGCGAATTGCTTGAACCTGAGAGGCAGATGTTGCAGTGAGCAGAGATTGCACCATCATACTCCAGCCTGGGCAAAAAGAGTGAAACTTTGTCCAATCCCCCCCCAAGAAAGATGTTATATTCACTAACATTACTAACAAAAGAAGTGATCTCCATGTCTTAGTTTTAGCATTTCCATATAAAATAGTAGAATCTTATTTGCACTTATCTTTTGGGCAAATTTTCCTATCTTGTTTCCAATCTTGTTGAAGAATTATCATCCCACCAAGGTTTAGGGGGCTGTCACAAATGTCACATACACAGTTCCTTCAGGAGCATCTGTGTCTCGTGATAGGTTATTCTTAGTACTTGCAGCTCTGTGAGGCAGATCCTATGCACCGTTTAAATACAGGGAAACAGGCGGAGAGACTGTGTGATGATTTGCTCAAGGTCACACAGCCAATAAGTGACAGGAATGGAATGAAAATATTGTCGGTTTACTTGGCATCTTCTACAGAGGTGGACTCAGAAGGTAGGAAAATGACCCTGGGTCACACAAAAGTTATCAACTTGAGCTACAGTTTGAATGTACACAGGCCTGATTCCAAAGCTGCCACCTGCTCTGAGGTTACACCGTCTCTCCTGGCATTTTTGTTCATTCATACCAGATTTCTCGTTTGAAGTAAAAATCCATCTGAGCATGGTGACATGCATATCTCTGAGTTGTCTCCTTGCTGTGGGATTTGACTTACCTCACTCCTGGGATAGCAGGCTTATTTTTCTGCATTCAAATATTTATGCCAATATGTTATGTGTCAAGATAGCTTTTTTTCCTTCTTTCTTTCTTTTTTTTTTTTTTCCAGATGGAGTCTCGTTCTGTCGCCCAGGCTGGAGTGCAATGCGTGATCTCAGCTCACTGCAACCCCTGCCTCCCAGGTTCAAGTGATTCTCCTGCCTTAGCCTCCAGGAGAGCTGGGAATATGGGCATGCACCACCATGCCTAGCTAATTTTTGTATTTTTATTAGAGACAGGATTTTGCCATGTTGGCCAGGCTGGTCTCAAACTCTTGACCTCAGGTGATCCACCCGCCTCGGCCTCCCAAAGTGCTGGGATTATAGTCGTAAGCCACCACACCCGGCCAATATAGCATTTTAGCATGGATTTTTTACTCTGAAACTATAAAACATTATGTAATATCAACAAGATGAAAGCTCCCTGTGAACGTAGGAGGCTGAAGGGAAAGCCGGTGCAGGACCAGGCATAACAAGTGAACAGGCAGATGTCCCCAGTGCATTCTGTGACGACTTCCCCATAGTTTGTGGTTTCCCGGTGTCTCAAAACTAATTAATCTTTGAGATTCAGATTCATGAGGTCTCGATTCACAGAAACTGTGAGTTATGTTTGAATGACATCCCCTGCAAAAGATTGAAGTCTTAACCCCTCGTACAGTGAATGAGAACTTATTTGGAAATAGGGTCTTTGGGGATGATCAGATTTTGATGGGGTCACTAGGTGAGCCCTGTTCCAACATGATCATGTCCTCACAAAAAGGTGAAATTTGGACACTGAGACATGCACACAGGGAGAATGTCACATGGGGGTTTGGGTGATGCTTCCACAAACAGGAAAACCAAATATTGCCAGCAAACCAGCAGAGCCTGGGGGAGAGGCCTGGAACACACTCCAGTGGCCTCAGAAGGAACCGACCTTGCCGACACCTCTGTCTCAGACTTTCAGCCTTCACAACCAGAAGACAACACAGTTCTGTTGCCAAAGCCCCTTTGTGGCACGTTGCTATGGCAACCCTGGGAAACGAACACACAAACTCACAAACCAAAACGTCAGCGGGGTTAATTTGCAGTTAGAGTTGTACCTGCCAAGGGGGCTTTTATTTGTGTCTGCTATCTAGGTCTTCCACCCCGTGTAGGAAAACCATGGCTGTTCAAAGAGTGAGGTCCCTGCCACCCGCGTCTCTTGGGGTCTCCTATTTTCCATGCTTTCTTGGCTGGCCTGGACCCTGTGGGTGGACACCATCCTTACGTGAAGCCATTGGCTGCTTTGTCCAGATCTAACTCTGGCCAGGACAGTAGTCTGTCCTTTAAGTTTCGTTTTTATATACTGATATTCATCCACAACAAATCGACATTACAGTTTCACTCTTACAGGTGAGCCATATTTTCACTGGGGACAGTGTCTTCTGTTGCTTCCAGTTTTCTGATTATTTCTTCTGAAAACCAAGGATTTTTCATTATCCAATAAATTAGTATCCCTAACTATAGGCCCTGTGCTAGGCTCTGGGGATTCAGAAATCACGCGTTGGATAAAACTCTCTGCCTCCATGGTGTTTCATTCTAGTAGGGTGTGGTCAGCAGAATAATGCTCCCCCAAATGCTCACGTCTTCATTGCTGAAACCTGTAAATATGTTACCCTACATGGCAAAAAGAACACCGTGGATGTGAGTAAGCTGAGGACCTTGAGGTGGGGAGTTTGTCCTGGATTATTTGGGTGGGCCCAATGTCTTCGTAAGGGTTCTTATAAGAGAAAGGCCAGAGTCACAGAGAGGTTTGAAGGTGCTATGCGGCTGGCTTTGAAGATATTAGGTTGGTGCAAAACTAACTGTGTTTGTTACCAGTAGTAACTGCAATTACTTTTGCACCAACCTAATAAAAGGGGAGCCGTGAGTCGAGGAATGTGGGCAGCCTCTAGAAGCCGGAGAAGGTGAGGAACAGGCTCTCCCCTGGAGCTGCAGAAGATCAACCCCTGCTGACACCTGGATTTGAGGCCTTCGGATCCCTAGAACTGTAAGAGAATACATTTGTGTTATTTGGGGCCATTTTTTACAGTAGCAATGGGAAGTGAACACATAGGAGAGGGAGACAATGTACAAATAATTGAGGAAAGTGCATATTACGCCACTGGAATTATGTTCCATAGAGAACAATGATGCAAAGAAGGGCGGAAGAGTGAGGCATGGGAATTACAATTTAAAATGAGGCTGGGAAGGCCTGGCCCAGAGGGGATGCTGGAGCAAAGACACGTAGGAAAGGAAGCTTGGAGCCAGGCAGTCCCCTGGGGGACAAGTGTCCTAGGAAGAGGGGCTGCCAGTGCAAAGACCTCCTGAATGGTTCCTCGACCTCCCTGCTATTGACATTCTGGGCCAGATCATTATCTGGGGGGGCTGTCCTGGTTGTTGTAGGATGTCGAGGTGGCTTCTACCCACCTGATGCCTGTAGGCCCCTCCATTAGTTGTGACACCCCATCACATCTCAGGACATTGCCGTTGCACCTGGACGACAAAATCACCCATGATTGACAGCGGCTGCCTTAAAGGGACCAGAGAAACATGGCTTAGGCACAACATCTTCTGGGGTTCTGGCACGATACAAAGCCAAGCTCTGGCAAGTCCCGAGGAACGAATGAATGCTCTGATGCTTGCACTCAGGGGATAGAAGCATCAGCCTCACTGGGAACTTACAGAAAAGCAGAATCCCATGACATACCCCAGCCCCACGACATACCCCAGCCCCACCAAACCAGGATGTATGCTGCAGTAGAATCCCCAGGTAGGCAGATTTCAAAGGCGCTGGTCAGAGATCTCCATGCCGTCCTTCTCAGCTGCAGTGGTGGTGGATGCTCCACCAAGTAGGAGTCAGGTATCCTGGGGTACCCACCTGAGTTTCCAGCTCAGGGCTGTGCAGAGCTGCCTCAGGGCAGGTGCACACGCTTTGAGGTCAGACTGTCTGGGTTCAAATCTTCACTCTTTGTAGTAGCTCCGAGACCATGTCAAGGCACCCAGCACCTCTCAGCCTGTTTCTGTATCTCTGTAATGAGGCTAACGATAAAACGAGTCTCTACTCCATGATGTTTATTGTCGGGGGTAAGCAGGACAGCCCATCTAACGTGTCTGGCTCACTGCTTGGCACTCCAAAGGTGCCAACCTTTGTTTTTAAGATTTTCTATCTGTCTGTCTATCCAAAGGAGGCAACTGGTACAGGCAGGAAGTACATGCCTACCTCGTAGTGCTTCAGAGAGGATTAAATGAGATGACTGTGAAGTGTCCAACTCAGCGTCTAGTATAAAACAAACACTGCATGAATGGCAGTAATTAATATTATCAGAATATTTCTTCTGAGAAAATGAGCGGTGGTAAAGGGCTTAACAATGGACGATGTTCTCAACTGCTTACTCTGAATTACACTTTTATGGCCAGAACGTCCTTGGCTCCTTGGCAGTAATTGGCAAACCAGGATGGGAGCAGTCAGTCCTTCCACTCCGTGAGCTTGGCCCAAGCAAGGCAGGTTTCCATCGGCTTGTGACCTGTTAGCACACACAGAGCTGGTGGAGAGGTTTGTCTCACACGGCAGCTCTTGTGGGAGCTCTTACTCGTTTTGCAACAGCAGAGTCGGTGACGGTGTCTGAAGGACGGCTAAAATCCCAAGCCCTGAGTTCAGGTTGTCCTGGGGCTGGTTATTTCAGCAGTTCAGTGATATTTTCTAACACCCAGGTTTCTTCCGTATTTCCTTTCTGCCATCCTTAGTGTGTGGGTTGGCTCTCCTCATGGTATCAGGATGGCTGCAGTCACTCCAGGTATCACATCTTCATTGAAATTCAGAGGTAGCAAAGGAGAGCCATGTGGTCTCTGTGTCTCATTTTACAACGTACTTTTTTCCCCCTAAAGCCCATCCACTCTCTCCTCTACAAAAAGCCTTTCCCTACATCCTCACTGGTTTCAATTGTGACATGGCCAATCCTAAGCAAATTGCAGACAACAGGAATGGTTGATTTTATGGTTGACACTCATTTCTCTTAAAGCTGGGGATAGGGTGGTCTTTTCTGAGTACATAACCATGAGATAGAAGGTGCCATCCAAGCAAAACCAGGGTTCTGCCAGCAAGATGCTAAGATGTTGATCTGTAGAGGTTACCTGCAGCATCTAAGATGTTGATCTGTAGAGGTTACCTGCAGGCGGCATCTAAGATGTTGATCTGTAGAGGTTACCTGCAGGCGGCATCTAAGATGTTGATCTGTAGAGGTTACCTGCAGCATCTAAGATGTTGATCTGTAGAGGTTACCTGCAGGCAGCATCTAAGATGTTGATCTGTAGAGGTTACCTGCAGGCAGCATCTAAGATGTTGATCTGTAGAGGTTACCTGCAGCATCTAAGATGTTGATCTGTAGAGGTTACCTGCAGCATCTAAGATGTTGATCTGTAGAGGTTACCTGCAGCATCTAAGATGTTGATCTGTAGAGGTTACCTGCAGGCAGCATCTAAGATGTTGATCTGTAGAGGTTACCTGCAGCATCTAAGATGTTGATCTGTAGAGGTTACCTGCAGCATCTAAGATGTTGATCTGTAGAGGTTACCTGCAGGCAGCATCTAAGATGTTGATCTGTAGAGGTTACCTGCAGCATCTAAGATGTTGATCTGTAGAGGTTACCTGCAGCATCTAAGATGTTGATCTGTAGAGGTTACCTGCAGCATCTAAGATGTTGATCTGTAGAGGTTACCTGCAGCATCTAAGATGTTGATCTGTAGAGGTTACCTGCAGCATCTAAGATGTTGATCTGTAGAGGTTACCTGCAGCATCTAAGGTGTTGATCTGTAGAGGTTACCTGCAGGTGGCATCTAAGATGTTGATCTGTAGAGGTTACCTGCAGGCAGCATCTAAGATGTTGATCTGTAGAGGTTACCTGCAGCATCTAAGATGTTGATCTGTAGAGGTTACCTGCAGGCAGCATCTAAGATGTTGATCTGTAGAGGTTACCTGCAGCATCTAAGATGTTGATCTGTAGAGGTTACCTGCAGCATCTCCTTCTGAGGCCTTCAGCCCAAATCACACCTTTCAATCTCTGATTCCAGCATCCAATTATCCATACAACCAGACTCAGGAAGAACAGAATTAAGACACGGCCTGGATTTTAGGCGGAAGTGGTCATTCTCAATACTTCTGCAGGAAATTCTTCACTTTATGACAGCAACCAGATTGCGGGCAGACCACACATCTCCGCTTAGGTTGATGGGGCCCTGGTTTAGAACCCTGAGCTGGGCCCACACCAAGATTCCCATCCATCCCAGGATTTCCTTTTTTTTTTTTTTTTTTTAACATTGAATGACCTCTGAACTTTTTATCGGTCTCCTGCTCCCCCAAGGGTCCCCTGCTTCTGCTGGCCTAATGTCTTAGAACTTTGGTGTCGTTGGTGTCAGACACCACTTTGCCATCCACTATCCGGCGGGTGGTCGTCTTTTGGATGGTTTGCATGGATTTGCTGCTGTCCAGGCATCACTAAGACCGAAGTCCTCGCCATCTTCCAGCAGGCGGCGGTAGGTGGCGATCTCAGCCTCCAGCTTGACCTTGATGTTCAGCAGAGCCTCGTACTCCTGGGCCTGGCGCTGCCCCTCTGCCTGGGTCTGTGCCAGCTCTGACTCCAGGTGCAGCAGGATCCCGTTGAGCTGCTCCATCTGCAGGGCGTAGCGGGCCGCCACCTCCCTCAGGCTGTTCTCCAAGCTGATCTTCGTGTTTCTCGTGGAGTCCAGGTCAATCTCCAAGGACTGGACCGTACGTCTCAGCTCTGTGAGCATCATCTCAGCAGCTTCAACCTCAGTGGACTATGTGGTGACTATTGTGGTACTCTCCTCAATCAGCTGAGTCCAGTACTTGTCCAGCTCCTCTCGGTTCTTCCGAGCCAGCTCGTCATATTGAGGCCGGATTTCCGCCATGATCTTAGCAAGGTCCTGAGATTTGGGGGCATCTACCTCCACGGTCAACCCAGAGCTGGCAATCTGGGCTTGCAGGCCATTTACTTCCTCTTCATGGATCTTCATGAAGAGCAGCTCCTCCTTGAGAGCCTCGATCTCTGTCTCCAGCTGCAGCCGAGTGACATTGGTGTCATCGATGACCTTGCGGAGACCATGGATGTCGCTCTCCACAGACTGGCGCATGGCCAGCTCTGTCTGATACTTGACTCTAAAGTCATCAGCAGCAAGACGAGCACTGTCAGTCCGCAGAACGAGGTGGGCATTGTCCATAGTATGTGCGAAGATCTGAGCCCTCAGGTCCTCGATGGTCTTGAAGTAACGGCCCCAGTCTCTGACCTGGTGCTCCTGGATTTTGCTCTCCAGCTTCCGGTTCTCGGTCTCCAGGCTCCTGACTCTGTACAGGTAGGAGGCCAGGTGGTCGTTCAGGCTTTGCATGGTCTCCTTCTCGTTCTGGATGACTCCCATTCCTGCCAAACCCCTGGCCATCCCCACGGCTAGGCCCATGACCCCCATGCCATTTGGAAGCTGGCGGAGCGCATCACAGAGATGTGGGCACCAGAGCTCCCAGTGCCTGCATAGACGCTGGCAGTGCTGCTGACCAGCCAGACGTCGTAGCTGGGCACCCGGATGGAGCCCACAGACTGGTAGTTGGTGGAGAAGGTGGAGCGAGTGGTGACGCTCATGCTTCCCCGGGGCGGAGAGCTAGAGGACAGGACTCAGGCTTTGCCCACGACCCATCCCAGGATTTCTAATCAGTTAAGGCATCTCTTGGGAAGAACTTCATGGGGGGACTACTGGGCTGAGACACCCAAGAAAGGCTCCAGGAGAGAGAGCCAGTTCAGATAAAAAGGGGGATTCTGGGACGGCATGACATCAGACACTCAGATAATCCCGGGGCTCTTTGAAACCTGTGTTCCTTAGGTACAAGAGCAGACACAGAGGAGTCAGACTCCCGAAGTATCTGCTGAACACTGAGAAGGGGGTGGAGCCAGGTGGGGTCACCAATGTTTGGGGTCAGCAGTTTGGGCCATCATGCTGATCATGATGATCAGCCTCTCAAAAACCTGCAACACTGGCATTGCCTCCAAGAGTCAGGGCAGGACAGGAAGTGGAGGCTGAGGACATGTAGATAATGAACCTCCCTCCCTGCCCCAGGAAATCTCAGAAAGAGCTGGAGGAGGATTTTGAGGGAGGCAGAAGTATTCACATTGCAGGTATCAGGATGACAGAGTAATATGCTTTGGGAACACACCTTGCTTCCAGTTCTACTCCAAGGATGGTGTAACTTGCAATGGTGGATTTGGTTACATCTGTGACTCTCTCTTTGGTAAAGTGGTGGATGCTTTGCCCTGGAGTCCAGCACCTCACTTGATCATGTAAACCTCACTCACCTGCTAGAATATCAGCCCTCTGAGGACAAGCACACTTTGCCTATATTACAGTCTCCCCAATATTGTGGGTGTCACAACTGGTTGTGCATATTGTTTTTGGAAGTTCATTGTGTTTTTTACACAATGAACACAGCATCCCAGCACACTTCAAATTACATAGCAATGCGGTTTCAATCATGTAATAATGGATTCAAACACATATTTATGAAATAAATTGTTGCGATTATCATCACTTACCATGATCCTTTTAAACGTTCCCATTGTAGTTTTTTTAGTTGTTCCGAGGCATAGGCAGTTGAAATGAACCGCACAGTGAGTTAGCATTTAAGGAAATGGATCCAGGAGTAGCCATGAGAAGAATGAGAATTCTGCAAACCACAGATAGAGGAGGGTGTTCTCCCCCACAGTCACTTACCGGACACTTCCACTAAAGGTTCTATGACCAGAATCTCAAGGAGAGATGTTTTCCCTCAGGAAGTCTCCTTTGGTTTACTCTCCATGAGTTGGAAGTCTGCTTATCAGTGAAAATGAAGAGGGAGCACCAGGGCTGTTTGGCCTGTCTGTGAAAAACAGACCAGCAGAATTCCCCTACAGGTGGGAGTGGGCATCCTGCCATCAGTGGGGAGAAGGGGTCGCCGCCGAAGCATCACATGTATCCCTGCTGTGTGTGTCTTGCTTTGCAGCTTGCACAGGGCTTTTCCATCTAGTGTTTCATTTTCCGTTTCAAGCAATCCTGAGAAGTAGGCAGGACAGGGATTCTCAGCCTCAGCCTGTGCTTGAGGGGTCTGCAGTTGAGAGGGGTTAGCTAGATGGCTCATTCAAGATCACATCCCCAAATGCAGACCCAGTGACACCTGACACTCCTCCCTGTCCAACCTGTGTGGGGTAGGCATTGTTCCCGACACAAACACTCCTGAAAGGAAAACTGAAAACAAAATTATTCAGGCACAGAATCTGAAAGAAGAGGGATTGTCTTCTAGACACTGAGATGTGCTCGCTAAGGAGAGAAGGCAAGGTGCTATGCAGGGACGCTGGCACAGCCCTGGAGGTGGGGGAGTGGAGGTAAAGGAAGTCACCCTTTCTGTCATCAGCATGAGGGTGGTGAAAACTGGCACCACAAACCCTCCATCCTTGTCTTCCTAGATACAGAGACCCAGTTTTTTTTTTGTTTTTGTTTGTTTGTTTTATTTGTTTTTTGAGACAGAGTCTTGCTCTGTCGCCCAGGCTGGAGTACAATGGCACGACCTCAGCTCACTGCAACCTCTGTCTCCAGGGTTCAAGCGATTCTCCTGCCTCAGCCTCCTGAGTAGCTGGGATTACAGGCGTGAGCCAGCACATCTTGCTAATTTTTGTATTTTTAGTAGAGAAGGGGTTTCACCATGTTGGCCAGGCTGGTCTCGAACTCCTGACCTACGGTGATTCACCTGCCTCGGCCTCCCAAAGTGCTGGGATTACAGGCGTGAACCACCACATCTTGCTAATTTATTTTTAGTAGAGAAGGGGTTTCACCATGTTGGCCAGGCTGGTCTCGAACTCCTGACCTACGGTGATTCACCTAAGTGCTGGGATTACAGGCGTGAGCCGCCGCTGCTGGCCCAAAACCCCAGAGCTTTTAAACTGCAGAACATTCCCGATCCAAGAGCAGCGGATTAGTGGAGCCTCCAGGAGCCCAGCCCTTGGGTTGGAGGGATCTGGGGCTTAAAATAGTTCCACCCTTGCAGAATATTAGCTCATCAATCTCCTCTTAACCTTGGTTTCCTCATCTGTAAGTGCAAATAAAATTAGTTGATTTCTTGGGACTTTGGGAGGAAAAATTATCAAGCATGTGAAGCACTTCGCATGGCGCCTAGCCTATACTAAGCGCTCCAGAAAGGCTGCGATGTCTATTACCATAATCATCCAGGACTAACAAGGACTATAAACCAGGCTGTGCTTAATGTTACTAGCTAGAGTAGTTTTAATTAACAAATGCAAATGAGATGCTTGTCCTCTAAAAGGCATGCTATAAAAACAACTTGAAAACTCGCTTGTTTAGGTTACTTCTTTCATGCCATGCTGCCATGCTCCATGTAGAATGCAGTCACAGTTAAATTCCTCATCAGGAGCAGCTCATGCCCAGATTTGCATGTAAGGTGGTACCATTCAAAGAAAGCCACTGCATATTCTGAAAACTTCGGTGGAGTAAGTGACACAGACCTTTCATTCTCGCTTCTAATCTTGGGGAAGAAACAGCAGGCTACTTTCTCAGAAACGCTCACATTGCAAGTTCCTCTCTGAAACTGACGCAGCCCCACGCTTAAGTTCAGAACTGGTGCAAAACAAGTGTCTAAAATGCTCCAATGTCTTGTGCAAGTTCTATTTTAAACGAGTTTCAGCTGAGCCAGGGAGAGCCAGAAGGAGAGGGCTGTTTTAAGGATAAGTGAACATGTACGAGACAGCCGAATGAGGAGAGAAGAGAAATGTCTGCGTATCAACTGAGATGGCGGATTCCTTCCTGGCAGGCAAATGCCAGGCCGTGGGCATCAGACCTACGTCAGGACGCAAAGCAGAGGAGAGGTTATTCATCTGGGCAGCCAGAGGGCTGCTAAATCAAGGACTAGCAAGTTCTGCATTTGTTCTCTTCTTGCTTTTTTTCAAGTCAAAGCTTTTATCTTCACGTCAGCTGTGTGCACATGGTTGTGTCCCCCCCCCCTTCCCATGAGTGTGACATTAAAACAGTCTGTAACGCTGGTCACAGGATTGTTCCAAGAACCCAATCTCTGGAGACAAGCATAAGGGCACAACATGGTAGGGCCAGGCATCCCTGTTCTACCAAAAACACTTAGAAATGAAGAATCAAACCCGTGAAGAAAAGTTCAGATTAGGAGAAATAGGATTAACGTCGAACTCCTCGCTTACTAGTGGTCAGAGTGATGGGGCCGTTTGGAGTCTGTTTTCTAGAAAACATAAAACGATTGATGTTGTCGAAGTATCATGCGTCACTTGGCTCCCCAAGAATGTATGTGTTGAATCAAGGTTAAATTAAGGCTGTCCCATAAATCAAGGGTTTTGGTCTTTGGTTTCTTTTGATTCTCAGTATTTTCACTCCTTTGGAGCCACAGTAGTTCCTACGTGGTTTTTCAGCCGTTTTCTTAGGTTTCAGAAACAGCATCCACACCCTTTTGACGTAATCTAGGTCCCAATAATTAGTTCCTTCAGCAATTGAATGATTAAAGTCAAGCCATGCTCAATTTTAAAGAAAAGCCTCTAAACCCACAAATGTGTTCACCAATGTCTAAGTTTCAACATGCTTGTTGGAGCAATGATTCAGCTCACAATACTGATCTGGAAGAAGAAGAATATTTTGTCTATTTTCATTTAAATATTTAATAGGAGATAGTAATTTTATTTAATGCCTGTGTTAACATTTATGACTAAAACTAATTGAAAGGAAATAAGTCATTCAGCCAATGTTTACTGAGCAGTTACTGTATGCTCAGTACTAGGCTAGACACCAGCAATCCAAGAAGACCTACTCGGCCGGGCGCGGTGGCTCAAGCCTGTAATCCCGGCACTTTGGGAGGCCAAGGCGGGTGGATCATGAGGTCAAGAGATCGAGACCATCCCGGTCAACATGGTGAAACCCCATCTCTACTAAAAATACAAAAAATTAGCTGGGCATGGTGGCACGTGCCTGTAATCCCGGTTACTCGGGAGGCTGAGGCAGGAGAATTGCCTGAACCCAGGAGGCGGAGGTTGCGGTGAGCCGAGATCGCGCCATTGCACTCCAGCCTGGGTAACAAGAGCGAAACTCCGTCTCAAAAATAAAATAAATAAATAGTAAATAAATAAAATAAGATCGACTCCCTGCTTTGAGGGGATCACAGCCTAGTGATATGGGATGTGTGAAAGTAATGGCTTCGGGAATCTGGCAGCCTACGTTTGACACCTAATTCAGCTTGTCATACCTTTGGAGGAGAAGACCACCTGGGTTGATCAGAGAGTCTCCAGCTGCTTGTTTTCACTCTGCTCTGGCTCCAGCCCAGAGTCAGCAGCCTAGGTTTTAGCGGGATGAGGATACCAAGAAGTGTGGCTAAAAGAGAGACTGCAAGGACCTGATTTAAAGGCCTGCAGGAGGGTTAGGTTATCTTACGTTCCACATCTCGTTGCCAGCCCATGACAACAGGTTGAAAGCGATTGAGCGCTTGCTGTGTGCCAAGCATGGGCCTGAGCGCCTCACCTGCATTACCCTGCTTCATCCTCCCAACAGCGCTTTGAGGTACCATCATGATACCATTTTACATATGAGGAAACTGGGGCTCAGAGGGAAAGGACTTGAGCAAAATCACAGGGCCCTAAGCACTTGAGTCAGAATTTGGAACTGGCTCTTTTGGGCTCCGTGCGTAAGAGACCCCACACCCCCCTCGGGTCTTAACCATCACTTAGTCACGATTAAGCCTGTCGCTTCACAGCTGTCACGTGCCTCCAAGCACTACCCATTTCACCCATTCAAGGTTCTATTGGTTCTGGCCCAATCACTTTTTTCTCTAGAAAGTGGACATTTTCCCTGCAGAATCTACAGAGTGTGAGGGTCTTACCACACTTGCTATTTAAGAGAACTCAAGCCTTGGACTCAAAAATCATAGACTCAGCCCAGGCACTGAGCAGAGAGACACAGCCGAGATACTCAGTAGCTTCCTAGCATTCTTATATTAGTACATAGCTATTTCCAATGTTATATAATTACATTTTTGAAGTAATGATCAATTCATGACCTTTTTAGTAAATGAGAGTGCTGAGGAAGGACTGGACACTGAGCCATTTTCCTAAAGGATTTGGGATGACTGAGTACAGGGCACCCAGCTGAAGGATAGGCACAAGTGAATGAGTCTCAAATGCATACAGACTCCTGCATGTTATCGTTCAGATTCACCATTCGTGGTAGAGCTAGGCCCTGGCACCATAAAAGCAGACATGATTGATATAGGCCTAGAACCGATTAGAACTCAGACACCATCTTGTGATCCATCCCCCAACTCAGCAGAGGCCTAGAGAACGAATAACAACAATGTGAAAAAAAACCCACAGAAAATCTCCCTGGTCATTTGATTGTATAAATAATTTATTTCTGTTCACAGCATCATATATGCATTATAAAAGGCTATGGAAACAAAAGAGGAGGATGATCGAGACAGAATTACAGCAGTAGAAAGGAAAACAGAAACCAGGGCACACAGTCCCGACACCAGAACAGAGAATGTGGGAAGAAAATTGTTCTGAAACAAAACTGGCCTCCCTGTGTCTATTAGAAAACATTTCCAAAGCTCACATAGGGAGGTCAGCTTCCTCTATGGGAAAACCATTCACTCGCCAAAGGGAAGAAAGCATAAGTCACCCATTGATATACTGGGGGGGGGGGGCCTTCCCATCCCCTCCAGTGACCACCACTCCAAGGTGATTTGATCTGTGCTTCCTCTGTTGGGTCAGAGATGAAATGGGCTATTATTAGGTCAAACAGTACAGAAATCAACTGAGACTCTAGTAGTTGATACACCACAGGGCTTTACTTTACTGCACAATGACTAACAGTTGATTGCACCCTTAAGTATTGATTATGCAAAAAACAAAATCATCTCGCATCAGTTTAAAGCATGACAGGATTTGAACAGTGATCTTAAACCTAATATTGTTAGCACGAGAAGGTTACAGTATTTGGCATCTGCAATGTCACAAAATAAATATATTATTCTCTCAATAGTGTGGAACTACCAAAATGTCAAAGTGCTTAAGAAATTGTCGCATGTGAAGAAAATAAAGAAAGATGGATTTTTTTTTTAATAATTCTATACAGAATCTTCAGATGATGGGACCAGCCCATTTAGAAATCAGTGAATATGCTGTCGATATGTAAACTGAAATCTTGCAGGCTTTTCAACACTGCTTAGCTAGACTTTCTCTACTGAGTTTCTACAAAAAGACCAGCATTGGAGGGGTACCAAATACACCGACAAAAGAGAAAAAGCAGATGGGCTGCTAGGTTTCTGCTTTAAAAAATTTCATATAAGAATTGGGTTTCAAGCAGGAAGCCAGAACTTCTGCCCCTGGTTCTTAAATGAACATTCGGTGTGTTATGAACAATAGGTATGGATTCATGATTTGACTAACTCACATGCTCCATCAGGCATGATCATATCCAAGTTCTACAGGCCTCCTTCACAAAGAAATGTGTGACAATGCGGGGAAGTCATAATTTTACCTGAAAACATGGATTCTAAGAGGAAATAAAACATCACAGTATGTTTTAAGTTTCCCTTTTGATACTGTGTTTCAGGGTAAATGACAGCTTCTGCAAACCAAGACACAGTCCTGATTATAAAGGATTTTTAAAATTACATTATTAAAAATATGTATTTATTCTTCTTTCACTTTATCTATTTTTCCAAAGCCTCTTTCAAGTAAACTGTGAAGCGCCTGAGTACCAGTGACCATGACGTCACGCTTTCTTTTATCTCAAGCACTCATTGTTGTTTGCATTTGTCCAAAGTGCTGGCTGGCTCCGAAGGCCAGTTCCCACAAGAATGAATTCGGAAAGACTTCATCCTCGTGTTTTTCCTTCTCTTTTAATTCCATGCAACGAGGTCAGCTTTTGCAACAAGGTGGGGTTTTATTTTTTTGGTGCATGACATCAAATACTCTAACGAGACATTTTTAATGAAATACTTAAACCAGATAGGCCACAATGAACCAAATCAGAAATCTGAACATGTCGCCACTTGCAGCGTAAAGGAATATAAAAGGGCAGAGCAAAGTCTTTTTTCCTAAGGTGAATATTTCTAAGGTAAGTATTCATTTGTAAAAGTTTTTTTTTTTTTTTAAGCATGTCTGAAAACCCATCATCACGCGGTTAGTAATACAAGACACATCCCTTGTTTAAAAAAAAATACCATCTTGCAATTCAGCACACATCTGCAGCTGGTGTGCTCATCCAAACCAATCAGTAGGCTAAGAGAATTTAAAATTCCAAGCATATGGTTCTAGATATTAATGCCGATTACACAGTACAGAGGGAGGTCCCTATATTCACACACACACACACACACACACCATCCAGCATTTACACCGAAAGCCTTACCCTTTAAACACCTTTAACTATCCTGCAAACAGTAAATGCATCATTGGCCACCACCTCCAATAGTTTGTCTTTTTTTCTTCTTCTTCTTATTTTTTATTGGTCTCTTTGTGTGATAATGACCTACACATGGACAGGGTCCAAACCATCTGGAAGATGTCTGATTCCAGGCTGAAAATCAGTTCTCAACAAAACTGGTCTTCTGTAGCCACCACAAAGCACCAGGAAAAGGGCATCTCCGCTGCCATCCCCAGCCAAGCCAGCACAGCACTCCGTGCCCGCTGCACGGTCCCAGGCAGTCCTCCGATGACCCAAACCACCCCTTCCTTTGGGCCCAGAGAGCAGGACAAATGAAATTTCAACAGGGGCCTGCCCTGTGACCGAAAATTACCCAGCTTCACAGCCCCCGAATGCAAGGAGAGGTGGTACCCCCAGAGCCAACATGCCCCCTGTAGGTGGGTACGCCCAGGGTTCTGGGAAATGCATACCTCAGGTAACTCAGGTGCGATCCCCCCAGTGGGGGCGGGGAAGCCTGAACTTCTGGCCCTTCAGGAGTAGGAAGAAATCGCTTTTGTCTCTCCGACTACAGAGCCTTCCACCTGGGGCCGGGAGGGTGGACAGCAGGACCGGCACTTCCACACCCCACCGCGGCCCCCCGACCCCGTCAGTAGCTCTGGCGTTCAGACAAAAGGTCCCCTGAGCTGGGGGTGGGGTGGGGTGGGGGGAGCAGGTCCAGAGCAGACCGGTAATCAGCCTTCGCAGCTCCTTAAGTCACCAGTCCTGCATTTGGGTGCAGAGATTCCGTTTGAAAAATTCGAAGCATCGCTTTGGTTCGCTGTCTTTGTTCGCGGGCGCGGGTTCTCGCTCATCCATCCATCCATCCATCCATTCATTCTTGACGCACTCGCTCCCTCCCTGGTCACTCCGGGCGCATTACCGCTTCTTCTTCTGCTTGAGGGACTTCCTGCGTTTCAGGATCATCTCATAGAGCTTGTCCATGCCCTCGGTGAGGCCCTCGCCGATGATGGCGCACGCCGGCTGGACGTGGTAGGTGGTGGCCGGGATGAGCTCGTGCAGCGCCAGCTGCTTCTCGATCTCGGCCACTGGCAGCGACTTGGGCAGGTCCTGCTTGTTGGCGATGACCAGCAGCGGCGTGCCCTGGTTCTCGGCGAACTTGGTCACCTTGTGCAGCTCCGTCTTGGCCTCCTCCAGCCGGTCCACGTCCACCGAGTCCACCACGTAGATGATGCCGTCCGTGCAGCGGCTGTAGGACTTCCACAGCGGCCGCAGCTTCTCCTGGCCGCCCACGTCCCAGAAGTGGCAGCTGATGCCCTTGGCCGTGCCGTTGCTTAGTTTGATCTTCTCGGTGTTGAAGCCGATGGTGGGCACCGTGTTCACGAACTCGTTGAACTTGAGCCGGTAGAGCACCGTGGTCTTGCCGGCCGAGTCCAAGCCCAACATGACGATGTGCAGGGACTGGAAGGCCGAGATGTTGGAGGAGATGTTGCCCATGGCTCCTGGCTGCGGCGCCGGCCACTGCGGCTGCGGCGGGAGGGCGCCGCCCCCCGAGCAGTCACGGACCCGACGCGGCCGAGCGCACCTGGGCCCCGCCTGCTGCCGCCACCCGCACCGGCCTGGGGCTCTGCGTCCCCCGGGCGCACCGCTCGGCGCGCTCAGACGCCGCGGTCCCCGCGCCCTCGCCGGCCGGGCTCGCGATCGGCGGGCATGGCGTCTCTGCGCGCGGCTTTGTCTCCCGCGAAGCCGCCTCGGATGCTCGGCGCAGGAGGCTCGCGCCCCGCGCCCTCCCCAGGCCGGGGCTCGCTCTGTGGCTTCCTCCGGCCGCGCCCCCGCGCTCCCGCCGCTGCCCCGGCTCTCCGCGCTCCCGGCTCCCGGCGCTCGCCTCTAGCCTGGGAGGCGCCGCCTCTGCTCCCGCTCCCGGGGCGCGGGCTTCCCCGGGAGTCGCTGCCGGCGCGGCCGCCTCACAGTCCCCGCAGTCCCCGCGCTGCTACCGCCGCCTCCGCCGCCGCCGCCGCCGCCGCCGCCGCCAGCCTGCAGCGGCCGAAGGGCGCCCGGACCCGCCCCCTCGTGCCCCGCCCCGCCCCTCGCGCCCCGCCCCGGGCCCCGCCCCTCCCGCCGCCGGGGGTCAGGCGCGGTCCTCCTCGCCCCGCCGGCCGTTTTCGCGCGCTTCGCTGCGTCCCCGCCGCCTCCGCGGCCCCTCCCGCGTCGCGCCGCGCAGACACAATGGGCCCGGAGCCGGCTCTTCCTCCCCAGCGGCTGACGAGTTTGCAAAAATAGCTTGTGGCTCCCGGAACCCCCGCCCGGGCGGAGCCCGCGCCCTGCCCTGGGCTGCAGCTGTGGGCGGCGCAGCCTGCCCGGGAGAGTGGGTCCCGGGGTCCCAGTTCTGTGGGCGCGTGGCGGGGCAGGGCGGCGCCCAGGGTGACTGGGAGAGCGCGGCGCTGGGGAGTGAGGGCGGCAGGGTCCGGGCCTCCAACCCCCAGGACAAGGGACTGGACGAGGCCGGCCTCGGTGAGCCGCCAGCCTGCGCTCTGGACCCAGCGGGTCCCGTCCCACCTACCCACTCAGGCTCGCGCCGCGGCTGGCCCTGGCTCTGGCCCCCTTGACGCCCAGGCTCGCCTCCTGACTGGCTCCAGGGGGCTGCACCTGGCCAGCGCCGCCCTCCGGAGCCCAGGCCTGTGCCCAGGGCACCTTGGCGGCTCAGCCTTTCTTGCCCGGTGGGGGCTGTTGGGGCAGAGGTCCGGCATGGGTATCCTAGGCCGCGATGGGGGTTAGAAAACCTGCCTGCCCTAAGTAACTCGGACAGCTCACCGTCCCAGACACTCCCCTGGGCTGCCTCATTTCGTCCGTCCGCATAAACTCTGCTGACATCCCAGGGGAAGCGTTAGCATCTCTGGAGAGCACCCCTTGCCACCCGACTTTGGGAACTGAGAACCACCTGCCCGCAGGTGAACTACTCCGCAGAAATGGCAGCACCAGCCCCGGGGTGCTGAAAAAATGTGTCTACAGCTTGGAGCTGGTGGCACTGTGGGTTACAAACGCTGATATCCCACGGGTTCCACCTCCTGTCATCCCAATTCAGTCAGTAGTTTTCTTCTGGTTTGTAAACACGTAACAAATGCATATCTTCTCTGGGTGCGGAGAAAACAGTATATTACGGCAAACACGGATTGGGGAGAGATGCTCCGCAGGAGACTGTCGGCCGCAGTATGGGCGGACAGCCGGCCACAGCATGGCAGCCACATCTTCCCAGATCTAGCTTATGAGACAGAAACGCTGGAAACGGGGTCAAGGGGGAAGAAAATGAAAATGTTCAACATTTATGAGTAAAAACTAGAATTTTAGAAAAATACTTTATCCTCTTCAGTTCACAAGCCACACACACACACACACAAACACAAAAACATAGGATATCATCGGTGCCAAAGGACAAGCCCGCCCCCCAACCCTTGGAATTCCCAAGACGGCAGCTGGGGCAATCATCCACTCTCCTGAGTGGGTCCGGAGATGGAAACGGAGTGTCAGCCTGGAAAGGACCCCGCCTATCATTCCACCCAGCGCTGTCTGATGAGGTAACAAGGCCTAAGCACCGTGACAGCTAAGGTGGAACCTAGAGGCCCACTGCCTGCTCCACTACCTACAAAACTGGGCACCCAGCTGCCCTCTTCCTCACACCCCACTCTACCCACATGCTGTTTCCTTCAATGAGGAATAAAGTGAGCCACCCAAAGGACAGAAATTCAACACAAAATATTGGTTGCACGGTGTCATTTTTTAAATAAAAATTAAAATGTATTCACTGACATCGCTGAAAAATCCAGGGTAAACATCTTCAGGCATAGCTAGATCCACGAGCTCAAAAGGAGTCTTTAGAGCAGGTGTCTCTCTAGCCTCCACCGTGTTCCTCTGTGTTGCTTCTTTTTCCTTCTGGTAGCCTTGCTCTCACATCCTTTGTTTAGATTCTGGAAAGGAAAAGGTACATCTCTTTCCAAATAACTCCAACCGAAGCCTGGAGCATTCATCCCTTTGGCCTGCCTGGATCAAGGGCTGCAGTCCAGGAGGAGGGAACATACTGATAGATGTGGCCCAGGGGCTGACATCAGGAAGTGTGGTTCTCCAAGAATCCAGGATGTGTCACCAAAAGAGCAACTCTAGTGAGGCAACAAAAACAATAGATGTTGGCATAATTCATAATGATGCATTTCAGTTATTGAGAACCCTGGAGAGAGAGGATTTTGTGTTTTTGGAGTGATTTTCTTGGCTCTCTTTAATGCCTGCCCCATAGACAGCCATCTTCTCGTAAGACTGTTTCTTCTTTCTCTTTCTTTGCCACAGACAGGGCTGAGACGGAGCACCAGCCCAAGGTGAGCCTATGGTTTACTAGCCTGGGACCTGGACATTTGGAAAGAGACAGATCAGACTGGAAGCTTCTCCATCTGGCTTCCACAAATTATCTTCGTGTTACTTCCTTTTCCCCTAGTCAAGACTTGCTGTGATTTTAAGGTGGTAGTAGGGAGATGTTTTAGTAAGCCGTGAATTTTTTTGGTGCTGTGCTAATTATGACCAAGAGCCTCAGTGGTTTTGACTGCAGTCTCCACATTTTGCACGGCCATGATAAAGAGCTGTCTGCTGTCCAGTAGAAAAAGCAGATTAATAGACATTAATAGAGCCTTCCAGAACAGAGCCATTAAACAGCAACTCACCATAATTAAATAGCAACCGCTCTACCTGCTAATTTCGCTCGCCAGGTGATAAGTTCATTTTACAGTTGATAATTTAACTTCTAACACATAAAAATGTCATTTGGTGGAGTCAGCTGGTAACTTTCCTTCAAACGTGGATTTCTATTGAAAAACACCTGGGATTATGAAAAGGAAGGTAACGTTTACCACTCGCATCAGACGTGCAAGGCCAACTCTGAGCCTATTTCTTCATGGACATACATCATGGCTAAATTCCACTGAGTGGAAAGTATTGGCTGCACTGTGCCACTTACTTTGTTTTAATTAATCAGAAGGAGACATTTATTAAAGAAGAGCATGGGCCGGGCGCGGTGGCTCAAGCCTGTAACCCCAGCACTTTGGGAGGCCGAGGCGGGTGGATCACGAGGTCGAGAGATCGAGACCAATCTGGTCAACATGGTGAAACCCCGTCTCTACTAAAAATACAAAAAATTAGCTGGGCATGGTGATGCATGCCTGTAATCCCAGCTACTCAGGAGGCTGAGGCAGGAGAATTGCCTGAACCCAGGAGGCGGAGGTTGCGGTGAGCCGAGATCGCACCATTGCATTCCAGCCTGGGTAACAAGAGCGAAACTCCATCTCAAAAAAAAAAAAAAAAAAAAAAAAAGAAGAGCATGCACTCATGTTCTGTCTGAGATGAGTTCCTCTTCCAGTGACAGTGACATTTCAGGTCCTCTTCCTTCTACTCTTCATCAAGATGACTGCATCCAGAGAACTCAATTATTTCAAGCAAACAGAATGCAGTAACTTAGCAGTAATTTTGAAATTGCATCCTAAAATATTCTCTCCCCCTCTGCCTTTAAGGGCTTGGAAATAAAATGTGCCACTAATTAAAATGATATTTTTGAGTGAATCTAGTGGCTAGAGCCATACATCATGGCATTACTATCTTTGCTTGAGTAAGGCTAATAACATACAGTGCAAAAGGGAGGATCCCATTCATTCTTGAACACAATGAGTAAATAAAGACCAGAACGTGGGCACGTGTGTTTGCACATACACATGTAAGTGTGGGATTATTTGCATGTTCTCATTGCAGATCTGCTGTGGAACTCTGGGTTCAGGTTCACTGCCCTGGCGCTTAACTGTAGTAATACAGGAGTGCCCTCTGCTGAGCTTCTCGTATAATAGATGAAGAGGCTTCTACAGAGGCACACTGGCCTAGCGCTTAGCAAATGTTTAGTCCCTAGTTACCGAATGAGTGATGGATAAGTGACCCCTAACTTTGTTCTCTTTATGGAGATGCAGGAATAGGACCCTAACGGTTAAACCGAGAAAGTACCAGGGGCCCATGGGTGCTTTACTTAGGGCTCAGAGCTCAGACCCGTTGATGCCAGCATGGGTCTTGTCTGTGAGACCTGTGGGTTATCTGCCAGGAGAGGGGAGCCAAGAGCCCGGCAGAGCAGCAAGTTGCTTTACCAGGGGAGTTGTTCAAAGAGTCATAATTGATGGAAGAGATCAGAAAACAGCATCCATGGAACCCAGCTGAGACTAGAGAAGGGAAGAAAACCGATTTTTGCATCGAGTTCGCAGGCAGGCATGGGCAGCTGTACGTGGAGAATGGGCTGGGAGTCAAGAATGAAGGAGGCCAGTTGGCAGACAAGGTGACAAGCCCCGAAGCTCCTGAAGCCAGGTGGTCCAGGATTGAAGACTTTTGTCTGTCAGGAGAGGTTCCTTAAGGAAGAACCAAACCAACCTTGCAGAAGGCCCAGGGCTTGCTGGACCACCCAGTCACCATCACTACACAGTCTCTCCTCAACTCTAGGAGAAATGCCGATTCAGGGTACTTAACAGTGGAAGCCACTAAGACACTGGTGCCAAGGGAGGCTTCGTGGATGGAACTGTAGATCTGGGGGGAGATAAATGAGAATCTGTGATGCGTGCAAGCTCTTGATTCATTCAAGTGGTCCAAAGCCTGGAAATAAAAAAGATCCATTACTCTACTGGCCATTCAAGTTTATAACTCTAAGGAGAAAAAATCAGGGGGCCTTATTTTAAATCTTGCTAAGCAACACGGCCGAAACATTCCAGTTTTTATTTTCCCAACAATCGCCACTGCTAGTGTTTTGTATGATTGTAGTTATTGCTGCTATTTTTTCCAAGAAAAAAAAATTAAAAATCTAAAAGGCTTCCCCGCTTCAGGTCTTCCTTAATAACTGTCAATCTCTATTATATGCCTGAAATAGATATGAAACATTAGAAGCCATTATCTGGGTGGGGTGCCATGGCTCTCACCTTTAATCCTAGCACTTTGGGAGGCAGAGGTGAGAGGGTCACCTGAGGTCAGAAGTTTGATGCCAGCATGACCAACATGGTGAAACCCCATCTCTACTAAAAATACAAAAATTAGCTGAGCCTGGTGGTGGGCGCCTGTAATTATAGTTATTCAGGAGGCTGAGGCAGGAGAATTGCTTGAACCCGTGAGGCGGAGGTTGCAGTGAGCTGAGATCATGCCACTGAACTCCAACCTGGGTGATAGAGCGAGACTTCGCCTCAAAAAACAACAATAAATAGAAGCCATTATCTTTCCTATCAGTAATATTTTAAAATATAGTTCTTATATAACACTATTTTACATCTGTCCCTAATGTTTACATGGCATATTTTAAATGAACCTTTGTCAAGGACATTAAGACTCAAAGCTTTGGAAGTCAGCACTCAGGCATAGCAAGGTGACAGAAAAGTTCTTAGATCAGGGCCAGCATCCTTTGTGTTCAGGGGGAAGAAAAGGCTGAGTATGCAAAAGGTATTTCTGATTCCTTTAATAATTCAATCACAGTAATTAAATTTCTACTCTAATAGCCATGGTGAAGGAAAAAAACAAGTAACAATAAATATCAGGTGATTAGAGAGCTGCACCAGGAACCAAAAATATTTGATGCAAACTTGGATTACTTTCATTCCTCTTCTCCCGCCTCTGCAGGTGAACCGAGATCCTATTATTTTCATTTAATTAAGCTTACTTGGCTGGACCCCAGAGAGGCGGAAACAATCATGCTTTTGTGCCCCTATCAAGCCCTGTTGGCTTTCTTTAGGGCAGCAGGGAGGATGGGGTGTGCTGTCCGTCCCCCACTCTCTAACGTGCAGTCACTCAGGATGACTCTTCCCTTTGATACAACGGTGGCTTTTGTAGAACCACCCTCTATGTGGATACAGCTCAGCATCTGAGCAGAGCTCTTTGGCCAATTGCTGCTTTTGTTGGAGTAATAACCACTTGAGATGATCATTTCTTCCTTATGAGTCACCCAGTGCTTATGTAACCTGATGCTTTGCTCCATCAATCACAGAAAATCCCTTTTACCTTCTTGCTCCTGCCTCTCTCAGTCTCCTGCAGCTGCTCTCCTAAGGTCATTGGTGATCAGTGGAAAAATCCAAAGAGCTGATCTGTGTGGATGGCTGTCTGGGACAGAGATGTTCCTCAGTTAGAGTCACGCCACCCACCAGGACCCCCAAACATGCGTCTTACAAAACTGCTCTCTCTGTCTCCCTGATCACTAATACTACTTTATGTGAGTCTACCCAATAGTCGTCAGCCACAGGCTGTGGTGGTCCTCTGTGCTGGGTCTGTGATGTTTTCTTTCTTCTCTCAGTATCTAATTCAATCTAGCTTCTCAATCTCTGCCACTGTCAAAAGCCAGAAGAGATCCACATGGACTATTGGACTCAGAGCATGCTCTCTTTCTCTCTCACTCTGTAGATAGGTAGATAATAGACAGATGATAAATACATAGATAACAGATAGATAGATGATTGATAGATTGATAAATGATAGATGATAGATCAATAAAGAGAAAGAGATTAGATTGTCCAGCAAACACAGCAAGCAGCACTAGACAACTGACAAACTCGTTGTCTTTCCCTTCTCTCTGCTCATTCTCTACATCCAGTCAACCAATGTCCATTCTACTTTGGAAATGGCTCTTGGAATTAAAGCTGGGAGCACTTTCAAACCACATTTATTGTTTTTTTTCTTCATGACAGTTGCCTTTATGTCCTTAATCAATGCAGTATTTACTTCCATTTTTTGCATGTGGAAGGGAGCAAACTTCACCAAGTTCACCAGCAAAGGCCTCTATCCACTCTGCTTGGGCACCAGGGAGGAGGGTGGCTAATCTGACTGGCCCAAGCTTAATACTTCTTTCGTACCCATTTGATGAGAGCTCAGTAAAGGGGCATGCTTCAAAGGGCAGGCTCAGTGTCCCCTTCTCCACTGTCAGGGGCGGGTAAGCTCCGTGGAACTGGCCTTCTTATGCTCAGGAGTAGAGAAGGCCCAGCTGGCTTAGATCCTCAGCCTAAGCTGCTTGCTTCAATCTAGCGTTTACTGCAGAGTTCTAGAAACAGATGGGGGAGGGTGGCCATCAGCGTTTGCCCAGCTCGATAATTACGGTCCATCTGGTCAGTATAGGGAAGTGATAAACCTCTCACATAACCCAGAAGGAAATTCCACTAAACACTTTGGCATCCAATATGGAACATGAAGAGACATGACCTCTGGGCAACAACAGAGAAAACACTAAGGAGAGAAGAGACCCACATAAAAGGTGCCACGATAGGATGGAAGGATACCTCAGACAACAACAAAAAAGAGAAATTATTTCCTCCTCCTTCCCCTCGTCCTACTTTTATTTATTTCTGATATTTTTTTCTGGTCAAAGGTATCACAATTTTTGTGGAATATCTAGCCTTTTATTTGCTTACTTCAGAGCAAATTTTTTTCTCCATAGAAACTGACATTTAAGAGAACTAAGAAACGACTGAGTTGATAATTTTTTAGCATTTTTTTTTTTTTGAGGTGGAGTTTGGCTCTTATTTTCCAGGCTGGAGTGCAATGGTGCAAGCTAGGCCCACTGCAACCTCCGCTTCCCGGTTTCAAGTGATTCTTCTGCCTCAGTCTCCTGAGTAGCTGGGATTACAGGCATGCGCCACCACGCCCAGCCAATTTTGTATTTTTAGTAGAGGTGGGCTTTCTCCATGTTGGTCAGGCTAGTCTTGAACTCCTGACCTCAGGTAACCTGCCTGCCTCAGCCTCCCAAAGAGCTGGGATTACAGGCGTGAGCCACAGCACCTGGCTGATAATGTTTTAGTATTTTTAAATTAGGTAAAACATACACACGGTATAACATTCATAAGGAACAGCACCCTCCCTCACTCCCACCCCTGCCCCCACCATAACTCCTCTCCTTAAACGTGACTGCATTCATCAGTGGTTTGTGTCTCCTCCAGTATTTAAGTATTCTTTTTCAGAGAGCCATACATTAGAATGTACTTATGCATCTCCAGAATCCTAAGCAGGGGAGGCAAAGGGATGGCCATATCACAATTTAATGTGGTCATGGGGAGTCTGGCAGAGCTTAATTATGGCAGTGTCCCACCAAGGTGAAGGACTCCAGAGAGAAACTACAGGCCTTACTGAGAAAGGAAGGAGGTACTGGACCTTTCCTGCTGTAGTTATGAATATCTTCATCTTGCAGCCCACCCTTGCCCAGACCCTGAGCCCAGGCAAACCTGCTCCCAATAGCAGCTGGGCTCAGCAATTACTCTGCAGACAGAAGCTCCAGGTACATTCCTAGGGAGCCTGCCCCTGGGAACTTCAGCCTTACCCTGTGCACTGAGCACTCATCATCCAGAAGATAGGGCTTCTGCTCCATCCTAGGCATGTGTCCTGACATCTGGCTGGCCATTTGGAACCAACCTTCCCATTGCCTGTAACTGTAGCTATAGCTGCTGGCCATGCAGCCCTGGCTCGTCCCATCTGATGAACTGGCTTAGGTAACTTAGATGGGAGAGATAAGGCAAACAGAAAGCAGTGCCAGCAGTTTTCCAGCCTGTAATGGCTTAGAACAAAAAGATAAAATAAAGAACAAAAGCAAAGAAATGAGAATGAATTTGATTTTTGTCATAGAAGAATTTTACCTGTCTTGAATTCTGGCTTATTGATCTAGTATTTCCTAATTTCCATCCTGCTGCTCGTGGACCATGACTTTGTTATGATTTTATCTAGTGCTAAGTGGGCAAAAGAGCTAAAATAAAAACCATCCAAAGGGGTTTCCTTGCCAAAAAAAAAAAAAAAGGTCAAATATAAAAATTGGGTCTAGATTCTGGGCAGAGTGCTGTATAATCAGGATTCTCTAGAGAACATAACTAATGGGATGTATAAATTTATATATATATATATATATATATAATATATATATATATATATATAATATATATATATAAAGGGAGCTTACTAAGTATTAGGTCACATGATCACAAGATTCTGCAAAAGGCCGTCTGCAAGCAGGGGAGCAAGAAGAGCAAGTCTGAGTCCCAAAACTGAAGACCCTGGAGTCTGATGTTCAAGGGCAGGAAGTGTCAAGCGCGAGAGAAAGATGTAGGCTGGGAGGCTGGCCCAGTCTAGTCTTGCCACGTTTGTTCTGCCTGCTTCATATTCTAGCGTCGCTGGCAGCTGATTAGATGGTGCCTACCTGGATTAAGGGTGGGTCTGCCTTTCCCAGCCCACCAACTCCAGTGTTAATCTCCTTTGGCAACACCTTCAGAAAACACCCAGGATTAATACTTTGCAATCTTCAATCCAATCGAGTATTAACCATCACATTACAAAAACCAGGCTTAAAATCACACGTCGCTGTAGGGACACAGTGTTGGTGCCAGCAGGAGGCTTCCTTAAAAAGTTGTTCACACAAGCCAGGAACTGGCTTGCCCATCCCTAGCTATATTATGAAGTAATCTAAGATACTTTTATGCAAACAAAAGCTTCAGAACTATTAAAAAGAGTGAGAAAAATCTTGTGTGTTGATATGGTTAAGATGACCCAGATATTTTTAGGTAAAAAAAGCATGGTACACAAGTGTTTCCATCTCTATGAGAAAAAGTGTGTGTGTTAGATAGATATAGGACATCCATGATAATTTCCCAAAAAGATACACAAATAACTATTGGTATTGATTATTTGGACAGTGGAACTGAGGGGGAGTAGAAAGCAGCCTCATGTTTTATTATAAATCTTTTTGTACTGTTTGCATTTGTGTTGTATATGCATGAAAGTATTTTCATAACAAAAAAGTAAAAAAAAAAAAAAGGTAGTTAATGAATGCATGCACAAGAAGAAAAAATTCCTGCAACCATATGCAGATTTTAGAAGCTCTAAACTTGGTACTGCATTCTAGAAGGGATTAAAATAAGTGTAACAAGTGTCCAGCGGGCAAATTAACACACCAGCGAATGTCAAATATCCATAAATAAGTGATTTCATGCTCAGAAGCATGAGATCCATAAAGGTAGCCTTCAAGCATGACTGAGATGTAGGACCGAGCTTCCAGGGACAAATTGATGGAGATCATTGTTTTTCTCTAGAGCTGCTAGCCTCCTTCCTCAAGGTCAGGCTGACAAGGTGAAATGAAGCATTAACATTTAGAAGTGCTTTCCTGTGGAGGTGGAAGTGCAGAAGTTGAGCTCTTTTGAAACCTTTAACCTTTCCAGAAGGTGTAATACTGCCGGCATCCCAAGTTCTCGCCAGGTTTTCGAATGATTTTTTCCAGGGCAGAGCTTGACTTACAAAACAATGGACTGCAACGGGCCCAGGACACTGCAGATATTTTATGCTGTTACTTAAGAATCAAAATTCCTCCTTTCTGCTGTTTGGGCATGCAAATTATCTTTCATAATGACATTTAATCTACATCTCATTAACACCTTATCACATGAAAGGATTGGAAAACTAGTTTCCCAGCAGAGTTTCTGTAGGTAGTGGATAACTGACTGCATCAGGGCTTTCCATGCATTCTGTATTCGTCTGAGTAGAACTAAGTGCAATGATGTTGCAATAGGAGCAAGCAATGAGGAAGAGTTGGGTCTTTTACGTTTGGCGAGTGGCTCATGGCTATCTAGGCCTGTGTACAAAAGGATACCTTCCATTTCAAAAGGATGTGGTTATTTATGTATCAGTCCTTATCAGCCCAAAATAGATCTGCCTTCTATTTTACTAAATGTGTACAATAGCAACAGACACTGCTCTTCATTCAAGCCTTAGTACCTCTTATTGAAGTAACATTTTTCTGAAGAAATCATTCTTCCAGACCATTTTTAGTTTTTAATCAAATTCCTAATGAAATTGTATGAGGGACCCTGAAGGTGTAGAATACCACATTGTAATTTGGAAAACAATTGAGTATGCAGGGGGAGTCAAACATGTCTGCATGACTGGTATTGATCTTGTCTGCACATATCAAATTGATCTTTGAGCTCTCCACATCCATTTCAGTAAATTCGTTCTCTTTCTTCAGGGCATTGTAAAGACCCAAGCCAAAGAACTTAATCATCATGTTTGATTTAATCAGGTCTCAAATATAAAGTTATTTGTCTACTTTTTCCTTTCTAGAAACTTCTGTTACAAAAACCAATACATAGAATTGAACATTTTTAAATGTTGCAAAAATGTCAGAGGATTCTCCAAGGCATCTATGCCTCATGCGATCTTATAATCAAGTAGATGATGTCACCATTTTTTCTGATTTTTAAGGTATTTTTCCTCTTCTTCATTTTTGTTGAAGTAATTTTCCTGGTAAACACCTTCTGTAATAAATTTTTTTTTAAAAATCCTGTGTTTAGAGTGCTTGAAATGGACCTAGGGTGTTTACATATAATCTCTGAGAAGTCAACATTGAAGGAAGGAGAACAGAAGTGTCAATATAGGTTGCCAAAGACGATTATTTCCATAGTTAATCCTGCTGCTTTAAACGCACTGGGTCTTCATTTTCTACTCCTTCATTTTCTACTTGAAGTGAGGAAGCTCCCTTACTGGTTGCATGAATTACTGAGCATAAAATATTCATGCAGGGATTATGGCTAAACTGTCATCCCACCCCCAGATCCAGTGAAACAAAAAGCCCAAGACTATCAGATAGGTAAATAATAGACATCCCAATGTCATATGCCATAACACATCCTTCTGCTGTGTGAGTCTGTCAAATCATGGCTGTTCATGTGATAGACACATGGGCTCTGAAGCCACAATGTAATAGTCCATGTATGTAACATAGGAAAGAGTTCAAGTGTAATAAGGAAATGAATCAATCATCATTTCAATGAGAAATACATTCTCTGGGTAAATGATTCCACATTCATTCATTTAAGACAGTTTGTGAGCATACCTGTTGTGTCAGGTGATGAAATCATAAAACATAGTCCTAATGCTCAATGTTTACAGACAACTGACAGATGCAGCCACATCACAGGCAGGAGCAACAGAGTAGGGTAAGCTCCAAGGGAGGGATGATCCCTCAGCATGGATGGGGTGGGGTGGGGCTTGGAGCATAGAAGGTAAGAGGGATGCTGAGGCAAATATTACCCAGGAAAACTTCCATTAAGTTGACTTCTAAGCAAGAAATATAATTAGCAGATATTTGGGTAAGCAAAATACATTGCCAGCTCATTGATGTCTGTGATTCTGTCTCCATATCCACCCTAATGCACCCTGATGGTGATGGGGAGAAGTGTCATAAACTCACAAAAGAAAACAAAGCAGTTTTACTTATTCAGAAGGGCTCTGGACAGTAGCTCTGGGTAGAGACAGACCACAGGACAACAGCACAGATGTGATCCACAAGTGTGATTGAGGACAAGAGCCCAGACAAGTCCAGGTGGCAAACAAATCAGAAGCTTTTTCTTGGACTCCCAAGGGTCTCTGTGTACCAACTTCCAGTGGGGGATTTTAAAAGGATACTTATAATCACAAAACCATGTTACCGAAAAGGCCATCCATGAGTATTTACTGCATCAGAGGATAATAGTGACAATGAAACAAGAAGCTCCCATTAATACATTGTGTGTTACATTAGTTAATTGATAACACCTCACAGTTATAGTGTGTTATAAACTCAAGAATTTAGTGCTTTATATCTCAAAGAGTTATTCTGATAATACAACTGTAATGTTAAGTAGATGTATATCAAAAAACAAGCCAGGAGAATTATGAGGCAAGGAAAATTTGCTGTAGTCTAGGTTCTCAAGACATTTGCATATGATAATAGAGAAGGCCATGAAGGTGCCTTCAAGTGTACTGCAGACCCTTCCGGGTAGATGTATGTGGAAAACATTCCATCTTCATTCCCTCAGCTTTGTAATAATAAATAAACATTTTATTTGTTGTCTAGTCTTAAGATATTGATTGACTTTCCACTGTGTGTAGGGGACACTCTGGGCCACAAAAGCACAAATATTTATAAATCCTCTTAAAATACAACCCCTATTCAAGTCGTAGCTGTCTCAACTCTCTCTCTCCTCATCTCTCTTTTCCCCTCCATTTCTCTCTGTCTCTGTCTTTTAGATTTGTACAGCCCTCTAGCTATTGTCCTACAGTTTTACTCCTTCTCTTCTTAGAGGGTCTCTGCTTCTCTCACAATGCAACCCCCAGACTGCTTACATCTGTCATGCCCTTGCCCACTCTCTGAACCTGTGCTACAAAGGTCACCTCCTAATTGCTGCACAAAATGGATCTATTTCAGTCCTCATGTTACTTCTTGTCCCAGTTGCATCTGGTGCTGTTAACCACACTCTTTTTTCACAAAACTTTCTCTGACTTGGCTTTCTTTGGCTTTCACTGTAGTCCTTGCTCCTAGTTCTCTTGTACCTTTTAAGGCTCTCTCACGAACTACTTTTCTTCCATCTGCCCCTGAACTGTATTTTCTGAGCCCTCTGCTTGGCTCTTGTTCCACACCACACCTGTCTTCAAGGGACAGTTTTGTTGCTCCAGTGAATTCTTCTCTCTCCTCTGCAATTTTTTTTTGTTGTGAGAAAATACACATAACATAAAATTTACCATCTTAACCATTTTTAAATGTTCAGTTCAGTGATATTAAATACATTCAGAATATTGAGCAAACAGCATCATTATTCACCCTCATTACTCTTTTCATTGTGAAACTGAAGCTCTAACCATTAATAATAATGTTTCATTACTTCCCCCTCCTCTCAACCCCTGGAAATCCCCATTCTACTTTCTGTCTTTATGAGTTTTGACTACACTAAGTACCTCATATAAATGGAATCATACAGTGTTTGTCTTTTTTTTGACTGGCTTATTCCACTTAGCATAATGTCCTCAAATTGCATCCAGGTTGTAGCATGTGTCAGAAATTTCTTCCCTTTTGAAAGCTAAGTAATTTTCTATTTCATATATGTGCCACATTTTGTTTACTCATTTATCGGTCAACAGACACTTGAGTTGTTTCCACCTCTTGGCGATTGTGAAGAAAGCTGCTATGAATATGGGTGTACATGTATCTCTTCAAAACCCTGGTTTCAATTCTTTTGGGCATATATCTGGAAGTGGGATTGCTGGTCCATGTTGTATTTTTATGTTCAAGTTTTGTGGGAACTGGCATACTGTTTTCCATACCAGCTGCACCATTAGAATCCCACCAGAAGTGTACAGGTTTCCTGTTTCTCTGCATGATCACCAGTAATTGTTTTGTTCTTTTTTTTTTTAATTTAGCCACCCTAGTAGGTGTAAGATGGTATCTCATTGTGGTTTTGATTTGCATTTAACTAGTGATTAGTGATGCTGAACATCTCTTCATGCACTCATTGACCATCTGGATGTTTTCTTTGGAGAAATCTCTATTCAAGTTCCTTGTCCCTTTTAAAATCCGGTTGTTTGGTTTTGTTATTTGTTGAGTTTCCAGTGGATCTTTCTTCCCAGATATTTGCCTCTACTATGCCCTGAACTTTATCCAAATCCATGTTCCTGTTTCCATTGGGTTGTCTCATGGACACCCCTAGACCATTCCAACTGATCTCACCACTGCCCCTACTGAGTCGCTCTTCCTCCCCCATTCATCTTCTTACCTCCTTCACTACCATTGACTCATCCTCACAGACAGAAGCCAGCAGAGAAGTGGGAGGCTGGTGAAGCCTCCTTTTGATAGAATATCTGAGGATAAGGCCTCCAGCTTTAGCAAAGAATAAGCCCATTTATCTGCATTTTGCTGGGAATGAGCTTGATAGTGTCATCTGGGCCCACAGATGGTGGGAGGCCTGCTGCCTCTTCGGCCACAGAGACCACTCAGTAACTGTCCATGTCCTCTCCCCACAGGGAACATCGAGGGTGACTGGCTGAGGTGAAGGATTCAGCCAGGTATGGCTGGACACTATGGAACCTTGGCCTTTAAGCTGGGTATGGTAAGTGGGGGTTTGGAAAAATCCTGGCCCATTGGAGCCCCCCACTTTTAACCTACTTTACCCATAATACCTTTAATAATAACTTCAATTTAAGAGTGCTATAGGGGCCGGGCGCGGTGGCTCAAGCCTATAATCCCAGCACTTTGAGAGGCTGAGGCGGGTGGATCACAAGGTTAAGAGATCGAGACCATCCTGGTCAACATGGTGAAACCCCGTCTCTACTAAAAATACAAAAAATTAGCTGGGCATGGTGGTGCATGCCTGTAATCCCAGCTACTCAGGAGGCTGAGGCAGGAGAATTGCTTGAACCCAGGAGGCGGAGGTTGTGGTGAGCCGAGATCTCACTATTGCACTCCAGCCTGGGTAACAAAAGCGAAACTCCGTCTCAAAAAAAAAAAAAAAAGAGTGCTATAGGATGACTAATGATAATGTAATTCGAATGTGTACATGACAGAATCAGAAGTTAGCTGTTATTTAGAACATCGTAGTTCATGGTAACACACAAAATCAACTCCAAGTTGTGTAAATGATGGCAGAGAAGAATACTTCCAAAATATAAGACCCAGGTGGGGAACAAAGATGGAAATCGCCAAACATTAACTGTAATGCTCAGTAAGATTTGTCTTCTGCACAGAGGACAGAGGAAATGAACATGGCTGCCCCACCCCCGGTTTGAAGGGAAGATGTGACTCCCTGAGCCGGGATGGCCAGTGTGAAGCAGGGAGCAGAAGACCAGCATTTGACCATTGACCTCATCTACAAGCTTGTGATCGCTCAGTAAGCTCAGTGGATACCAATGAGGAGCATCCCGTCTTAAAAGGAGTGATTTCCCAGATGCCTTTTTCTGGGGTTCCTGATGGCATACCCTCTCACCTGCCTAGGAATCACTAGGGATTGTAGGGAGGATGTGATCACCAGCAGTGCCGTCCTCCCTGCATCTTCCCCAGCCCTAGGAAATGGCAGCAGAGGTTGCCCCGGTTCCAGCCCCTTGCACCACCCTGGTTCCTAAGGCAAGTGGAGACACAGCCAGGGTGAGAAGGAGCAACAAACACCATTTGAAGGAGGTCTTGAGCCCTCACTTTATTCTCAGACCACCTCTAAAAAGCCTCGGGACAAAATTTTCTGATACAATTGAATAAATCTTAACCAGAATTTTTAGGTTTAAGGTTAGCTGAAGAGGCCCACTGGAAGCAAGTAGCCAGCCGGAGGAGTGAGTGATTAGCAGGGTGGCCACTGGGGTCCCAGGCTTCTGTTCTTACTTCCCAGGCGTGATGGGTCCATTCCAGCAGCCCCTGCTGAGTGTGTCCAGACAGAGACACAGCTGCACACAGTGGGTTAGATGGACTTCTTGGACCAAAACACAACTGGATAGTTCCAGATGGTCCAGAGTATAGCCCCATGATTGTCTGGGTAACTAGGTAATGGCAATGGAGAAGCAGCAGAAATCAATGGAGAACAGTGTCTCCACTAAGTCGACCTGTGATTATGGCACTGAGTCATTATTTAAGAAGCTTTCCTAAAGCCTTTCCTGCTCAAAAACAGCACCAGTTGGTATTGGAGTATAGAGTCTCGAATGAACAATATTTGTAATTTTTTGAGTGACATTTCATCAAAAAAATTGTCCCGAAAAATTCAAATATCTGTCACAACTAAATGCTTTGTTCGCTTACTTGGAAGATGTAGGAGTGGGGAAATGTTTTGTGTTTTATTGGTGACTCATACTTTTCTGGAAAGAGCATTCAGCTCGGGTTTTCACAGCAATGTTCCCGGAATCAGTGAGCTATGGGCTCTAATTCCACTCAGCGATATGATGTGGGGTGAGGGCCAGTTGCGCTAGCTTCGGTCTCCCCATCTGTGATGTAGCACCTGAGATAATCGTAGCACCTCACTTATGAGGCTGCAGGGACAGCTGTCTGAGCCTGGGCATTTCGGGACTCAGCCCTGTGCCTGGAGAAGAGCAAACATGCCATCATATCAGCTCTCGTCATTTTCTCTCTGTCACATCAGGACATACTGTTCATCTTAGTTTTGTGCATGCTTGTTTTGCATGTAAGTCCTAAAATAACCCTTTACCAATGTGGTAGAGGTCATTTTTCTGGCCTGTGATTTATCTGCAGATTTATCTATAAATATGTTTCCTGAGTTTATGAGAGAATAAGGAGTTGTACAGTCCATTTTCAATTGAAGAGTGAGCATATTTCTGGAGTCTATTTAGTTCATGTTCCACAGATATGTGAAATAAATGCATATCAGACATGTATATTCAGATGCCTTCTCTATGAGAGCCCTGATTTTATCTACAAAAGATCATCTACCTCTGAAGTCCTAAGTATAATGAAATGACTATAAAAGTGATTTGTTGCAGTCGTTATCTTGCTTAGCAATTCAAAGTCAGTACTGCACAGGGGTCAAATGATGTGTTTCTTCTGCCTTTAACTTTTAAGGCAACATATAAAGTGCAATGTGTATATGGTGTGTGTGGTGTGGTTTGTAGTATGGTATGTGTGTGGTGTGGGTGTGGGTGTGTGTGTATATGTGGTGTGGTATGTGCTATGTGGTGTGGTGTGTTTGTGTGTGTGGCTAGGTGGGGGCTATGTGTGGGGTAGATGGTGTGTGGTGTGTATGTAGTGTGGTGTAAGTGTGTTATGTGTGTGTGTGGTGTAGTGTGTGGTGTATGTGGTGTGTTTGTGTGGTAGGTAATGTGTGTGGTGTGCATGTGGTGTGTTCATGTGGCGTGTGTGGTATGACACGTGTGTGATGTGGTATGTGTGTGTGTGGTGTGTATATCTGTGGCAGGTGGTGTGGATGGTGTGTGGTGCGGTGTATTTGTATGTATGGTGGATGGTGTGTGTAGTGTGGTGTATGTGTGTGATGTGGTCTATATGTGTGTGGTAGGTGGTGTGTGTGGTGTGTGTGTGGTGTGGTGTGTGTGTGGTGTGGTCTGTGTGTGGTAGGTGGTGTGTGTGATATATGGGTGTGTGTGTGTGTTGTGCTCCGTGTGTGTGTGGTGTGGTATGGTGTGTATGTGTGTGTGGTGGGTGTGTGTATGGTGTGATGTGTATGTGTGTGTATGGTGTGGGGTGTGGGGTGTTTGTGTGTCATGTGGTGTGTGGGGTGTGGTGTGTGTGATTTGGTGTGTGTGTGGTGTGGGGTGTATATGTGTGTGGTGTGGTGTGTATGTGTGTGTAGTGTGTATGTGCGTGTGGTGTGGTATGTGGAGTGTGATGTTTGTGATGTGGTATGTGTGTGGTGTGTAGAGTGTGGTGTTTGTGATGTGGTGTGTGTGTGGTGTGGTGTGTGTGTGTGATGTGGTGTGATGTGTATGTGTGTGTGGAGTGTGGTGTTTGTGACGTGATGTATGTGTGTGTGGTGATGTGTGTGTGGTGTGATGTGTGGAGTGTGATGTTTGTGATGTGGTGTGTGTGGTGTGGTGTGTGTGTGTGTGGTGTGTGTATGGTGTGGTGTGTGGAGTGTGGTGTTTGTGATGTGGTGTATGTGTGTGTGTGTGGTGTGTGTGCTATGTAGGTGTGTGTGGTCCATGTGTGGTCTGTATGTAAAAAGGGTGTGTTGCTGAGTTGGGGATGGGCATTGACTGCACCCCATGCTTCAAGGCCCTGTCTGAAGGATTGGGGGCTGTGTTCCCAGTTCCTTGGGATGGTGCTGCCTCACTGGGAGGTCCCATGCAGGCTCTATGGCCCTTTTCTGGGTCTCTCATAGGCCCAAACTCCTGGCCAGGGGCCGAGGCAGCAGTGGCCATCCTGCAGAAGAGAGTTAGCACCACAGGCCTGAGCCCACTGTCCTCAGAAGGGCGTGCTTGAAAGATGACCCTTGGCTGGTGTCTGGGACCGTAGGTTTGGGGAGGCTTCCCACCCCTCCCCAAGCTACTCAGAGGGCTCACTGTGCCTGCACGCTTTGTATGAAAAATATGGTTAATGTTGAGTGCCCACTTTCCTTCTGGTAGTGTAGAATGTGGGTGTGTGCCAGGTAGAGGTGTCATGTGGCCGACCCAATAAAAACCCTGGGCACTGAGTCTCTAGTGAGCATCCCTGGTAGAAAGCCTTGCACGCAAGTCACAGCTCATCACCAGGGGAATCGGGCGCTTCTTGTGTGATGCTGCTGGAAGAGGACTCGGAAGCTGGCGCCTGGCTTCCTCCGGCCTTCTTCCGCGAGCCTCTCCTTTCCCATGACTGTGTTTTGCATCCTCTTGCTGTGAGTACGACAGTATGCTGAGTCCTGTGAGTCCTCCCAGTGAATCATCAACCCGGGGGTGATCCTGGGGACCCCCACCATAACCATCTTCCTCGGAGATGTGTAGGGATGAAGTGAGGGACTCAAAGGCCAGTGAAAACGTCTCCAGTAAAATATCTCTTCATGCCACGGCTGCCAACGCCTCTTAGGCGATCCCCAGGTCTGAGCAGACTAGGTGGGATGAAAGACCCCCTTCCTTCTAAAGTAATCTCACTATTGGTTTCAGTAATGCCAGCCTAGGAAAACTGGCTGCTTCAAACATGAAAAGTCTTATTCTCTAAGCTGGAACATGGAATGGGCAGAAGAGAGATTTGAGACGATGACAGATAAGCCACAAAGCTGCCCAGAGGCACTGAAAAAAACCAGGGAGTTAATTTTCCTGATACTTTAATATGTGACAGTGTTTTTAACATTTATTTTTTAACTTTCAAAACACTAAAAGTTTTTACAATAATTACTGTTATAATTAAAACACAGGAAGCTGAAAAATTTAAACAATCACATCAGCAGATCATTAACTTTTTTGAAAAATTAAGCCTTAATGTTAGAACTTGCACCATTTTGAAATAATATGAAAACCTCCTGCTTTCTACTGCTGCCTAAGAATCACAATCTCATCACAAACTCAACCTGGGCATTTGAGAAGAGACATGGGCTGGCTTTTTTTTTTTCATAATTGTTTAAACCTCTGCAGGTCAGCAATTCATAAAGATGGTTGAATTTGAGGGGACATCAATGCAATGCCATGCTCAGTGATTATCACGGGCCCTCTGTGGCATGCTGCACAGATCACAGATGACTGATGGCCCGACACTGTATTTGCTTATTATAAACATGCATGTGCACATATGAGCACATGAACACACATGTACACACACACACACACACACACTTGCATATACATGTCAATCCCAGAGTAGCTGAGAACATAGGTTCTGGAGTCAGATCTAAATTGAAACCCTGAATTTCTACCTGCTGGTTTGTGATCATAGAGGACTTCCCTAAATGGCTTCAGCCTCATTTTTCTTGTGTATAAGAAATGCACAATTATTCCAACGTTCTCTAGAAGCTGTGAGGATTCAGTGAACAAGAATCCAGGAAGCTCTGTAGCCAGGAGAGGTGGGTGGGTGAGCGGACTGCTCAGGGGCCTTGTGAGGAGCTGTGGGGGATTTACGTGCTTATGGACAGGCGAAGGTAGACTGGGCTTCATATGTGTAACAAGGGAGGGGCTCCCTCTGCCTTGAACAGGACTGAGTTATTCTTCTCTGTGCCTCAGTTTCCTCAACTATAGCACTGGCATAACAATAAACTACCTTATGTGACCCTTTTGAGAATCGCATGAATTGATCCAGGCAGGGTACTCGGAAGAGCACCTGGCCCAGCCTCAGCACTCAACAAATGTTTGCTACTATTATTACTATTATCCAAAAATATCTCAGCCCTACGCTTTTCTGACATCTTACTTTGCACAATTTCTTGCGTACAATCCCTCATATCAAACAGACTGCAGATTCTCTGCTGAAAAATAAAAATGAATTAAGAGAGTGTAGTACTCTAGAAAAGAGGGGGGAGAAGGGAGGGCTCCAACTGACAGACAAAAAGAACGAATACAGAGAGGAACGAGGAAGGGAAATGCCATCAGGTGGGGACGAGGGTGCAGAAGGGATGCCCTCGACACCAGAAGTCAGAGAAAGCAGAAGGGTTGAGACTCCAAATGTCTGCACAATGGTGAGAAGTACCACTCTATGTCCACTTTGAGACTGAGGGAGGGAACATTCTTCTATGATCGTGTATACACAGCTGATATTCTCCAAGTATGTTATTTTTCTTGTTCAGGTGGCCTCACCTATGAGACCACAAATGCCTGGCAGGTAAAGATCATGTATCATCTTCATCTAGAATCCTCCCCACAAGGGCCTTGAAGGAAGAACGGATGTTGGATGAGCGGCTGAAATGCGCTTACCCAGTATTGAGAGAACACGCAGGTGAACGAACTCAGCTATTTCCCTTTGTGTTAACAAGCAGTGTCCAAGACAAAAGGCTCATAAGAATCTATCAAACACCTTACAGTTTCACTAGAAACATCACTAGTGAATGGATCATCAGCAGTCATTCCGCATTCAGCGCCAGCCGCACCCTGGTGTGTACAAGAGGTCAGCTTGGATAGAAATTCATGATGTGCATGAAGAATATGGCTTATCTGTGAGAGAAATGTTTATAGATTCTACAACTGAGCTGCCTGAGAAATTGTGAGAACAGAAGGTGGTGGCTGTCCATGCTATGAATGAAATAGATTGGACTAGACAGGAAAATGTAAGGCTTCGCTGCACAAAGCCAGAGTTCATGTCTTCTTCCAGGTCCTTTTAAAACAAAGGCTTCGAATCATATTGAGGTTCAGGACAAGTGTTAAATCAGCCCTCAACTGATTTGAAAGTGAATTGGTGGCTGGGCGCAATGGCTCACACCTGCAATTGCCTCACTTTAGGAGGCCAAGTCGGGCGGATCACTTGAGGTCAGGAGTTTGAGACCAGCCTGGCCAACATGGTGAAACCCTGTCTCTAATAAAAATACAAAAAAATCAGCTGCATGTGGTGGTGCATGCCTGTAATCCCAGCTACTCAGGAGGCTGAGGCTGGAGAATTGCTCGAACCTGGGAGGCAGAGGTTGCAGTGAGATGAGATGGCACCACTGTACTTCAGCCTGGGCAACAGAGTGAGACTCCCTCTCCTAAAAACAAAGTGAATTGATGATTCATTTATTTGTTTTGTTGTTCATCAGAAAGTATTTACTGAGCACCAACTCTGCATCTGGCGCTGTTCACAGAGCTGGGGCTCCCTGGAGTGTGAAGGCAGCAGAGCCCTGCCTGTCTGGGGCTCACTCACTTCAGAACATAGTCAGCAGTGGCCGTAAGTTCAGGTTATTGTTCGGGCCAGAATTTGGCTGAAAATAAATATGCTGGTAAACAGGTAAGAAGGAGGAATGTAGAGAATTGCATCTTAAAATGGACATTGTCTTATTCCGTCCAGGCAGCGATAGCAGAATACCATAGACTGGGTGGGTTATAAACCACGGATGTTTATTTCTCACAGTTCTCTGGAGGCTGAGAAGTCCAAGATGAAGGCACAGGCAAATTTGGTGTCTGGGGAGGGCCTGTCTCCTGGTTCATAGAGGAGGCCTTCTGGCCATGCCCTCACATGGTAGAAGGGGCAAGGCAGCTGTCTGGGAAATTCTGTTTTTGTTTTTCAGACAGTCTTACTCTGCCCCCCAGGCTGGAGTGCAGTGGTGCGATTTCAGCTCACTGCAACCTCTGCCTCCTGGGTTCAAGTGATTCTTGTGCCTCAGCCTCCCAAGTAATTGGGATTACAGGTGTGCACTGCTATACCTGGCTAATTTTTGTATTTTTTGTTAGAGATGAGGTTTCACCATGTTGGCCAGACTAATCTGGAACTCCTGCCTCAAGCGATCTGCCCGCTTCAGCCTCCCAGAGTGCTGGGATTACAGGCATAAGCCACCACGCCTGGCCTGGAATCTCTTTTATAAGAGCACCAATCCCATGCATGAGGACTCTGCAAAATGTTTCACCTCCTATGACCATCACATTGGAGATGAGGGTTTCTACATATAAAGGCTTTCTACATCTGAAGTACATAGACCTTCAGTCTATGGCACACATCAATATAAAGGATTTAAGGTCAGGCTTCTTACACCAACATATAAGAAGTATATTTAGGGCCGGGCGTGGTGGCTCAAGCCTGTAATCCCAGCACTTCGGGAGGCCGAGGCGGGTGGATCACGAGGTCAACAGATCGAGACCATCTTGGTCAACATGGTGAAACCCCGTCTCTACTAAAATTACAAAAAATTAGCTGGGCACTGTGGTGCGTGCCTGTAATCCCAGCTGCTCAGGAGGCTGAGGCAGGAGAATTGCCTGAACCCAGGAGGCAGAGATTGCGGTGAGCCGAGATCGCGCCATTGCACTCCAGCCTGGGTAACAGGAGTGAAACTCCGTCTCAAAAAAAAAAGAAGTATATTTAGAAGCCTGTAAAGTCTGAGTACATGTGAAACATCTTCACGGAGCATCCATTTTACTTGAAAGTTTGAGGAGGAGGAAAACACATGATTTTTTAATGCAGATAAATTATATTGGGGAATACAAAATTTGCACTAATTATTACAGTGAAACACAAAATTTCAAAGATATTTCTTGCTCATAACAGGAAATTAGCTGGGAAAACCCTTTTCTCAAGGAAAAACCTTGAGACTGTGATCCCAAGTCGCAGGGGACATGTGCTTACTCTCCTCTGCTACCAGGGTAGTCAAAGAAAAAATCCAGAGTCCTGTTTCAGTGTGTTTTTCCTATTCCTAAATACCCTGGTTAAAATTTCCACTTAATGCATAAATACTACTCTTTGCAGTGGAATGGGTGTGGTTTAGAAGGCAATAGTATTTGATATTAATGAAAACAGGACAACTGAGCTCTTGGTAACTTTGCCTTCCCAGATGGGAAATTTATTAATTGCCATTTTTTATTGTAACTTGAATATTAAAAGCTGCTCCAAGGAAAATGCCCAAATGTCGTATTACTGTTTAACAGCAAAACCCTCAGAAATAAGCTGGCATTAAAATACACTGAAGTAATTGGTTTGGGGAACATTCAAGGAAGATGAGATGTTGGGTGGTCCAAATCCTCCATCTATGAACTAGGGTCGTACCAACAGATCATGAATGTACTGGCCGGTGAAACACAGTATTGATCTATAGAAAGCATTTGAGAGCAAGCCATTTGAATCATTTTAGAAATAATGAGATTAGTTTAGGGGTCAGAAGCAGAAGGGTCCCTAACAGTCGTATGACTGAAGATTGCCCAGATGACTGGTAAATGGGCAGATTCCTGGGTTTCATCCCTGATGATTCTGATTTAACATAGTTTCCATCAGTTTTGGGAACATGTGTTTTTGTTTTTGTTTTTGTTTTGGAGATGGAGTCTCACTCTGTCACCCAAGCTGGAGTGTAGTGGCATGATCTCAACTCACTGCAGCCTCCACCTCCCAGGTTCAAGTGATTCTCCTGCCTCAGCCTCCTGAGTAGCTGGGATGACAGGTGCCTGCCACCACACCCAGCTAATTTTTGTATCTTTAGTAGAGATTGGATTTCACATTGTTGGTCAGGCTGGTCTCGAACTTCTGACCTCAGGTGATCTGCTCTCCTTGGCCTACCAAAGTTCTGAGATGACAGGCGTGAGCCACCATGCCCAGCTGAACATGTGTGTTTTAACCAGCACCTCAAGAGATTCTGATACAGGGAATTCCAACTCCCTCTTGAGAAAATTGGGCCTTGGGTGTCCCATGGATAGACTTGATCATAGTTTCTTGAAGCCCTGAGACAGAAATTCAGTTTTATGTGTTCATTTTCCTGGAGAGAGGATCTGCATCTTTCTTTGGATTCTCAAAGGGGTTCTGATTAAATAGCATTTCTGGTGTGTAGGGAGGGGACCCTGTAGCTGGACTCTGCAGTTGGCAAAATAAGGAATGAAGACTTACATAAATTAGCATGGCCATTTTAGCTCATGAATAGAAATAAGTAAGTTTGATTCTTAAAATAAAATATTGGACAAAAAAAAAAGGAGAAGAGAAGATATTTTATGAACATGCCAGGGATGGGCAATCAGCATCTTCAGGATCTCCGCTCCGTCTCCTTGTCAACAGATGCCCTGTTGTTATGGAAGCTGGGAGGAGGCAGCAGCTGCTGGAGCCACTGCAGGCAAATGAAATGTGTCCTCAGTCTTACAGATTGTTTTTAACCTCCTCGAAAGACTGGCCGAGAGGTCCAGAATGCTGGAGTGATCATAATGATGGGGACAGAGATCTATGTGACTGGGTTTTCAGTATTCCTTCCGTTCATCAGTGCTCTCAAGTGATATACAAATAGATGTCAGAGAAAAGCTGAAATATTGAAGATGACAGAATTTAATTATAGCCCAAAAGAAAACAGTCAAGGAAGAAAAAGGGAAGGAAGGGGAAAAGATAGTGCTTATATTCCTGGAAAAATGGATTTCTCGTTCAAAGAAATTGACTTATCTATGTGATCAGACGCTGTGAATGGAGTTTCCTAGAGAAATATTGGTTGCTATGCACAAAAGGGGGTCTCTGCTTGTGCTGGCTAGAGAGAGCATACCTGGGACCCAGGGTTGGAGCCATGAAGCTGGAGGCACAAGAATTTTGATGCCCTCCTTCTCTAGGGCCATACTTGCAAATGCTGACCAGCTGCTGTTGCAATTTTGAGCACACCAGGCCCCTAAGAAGATGGTGTAGCCACCGGTTGGGTCCTGAGATCCATCACCTCTGTACATGGCCTCAGCCCACTGGAACGAGGTGGGTGAGTGGGTGAAGGGACTACTCAGTGCTTAATGGAGCCAGGAGGGCTGGCGAGCCTGTGATGGTATGGAGTTCTGGGAGGGTTTTGGTAGGAGCTGCAGCCACAGAGGTACACAGTCTGCGACACAGCCAGGCAGCAAGAAGGCAGAGGGGAACACACATGCTAGCCTCTCTCCTGGATTTTGAGGCTCTACAGGCAGTGGCTTCTATTGACTGAATCCATTCAGAAGCCAGAGGACAAGAGATCCCTGGGGAGGCAGCCTCTAGAGCTCAGCCTCCT